>NC_063162.1:75419760-75719760 GCF_023159225.1 Perognathus longimembris pacificus
TGGGACCTGTTCTTAGTAGCTAAATTAAATAAAAAATAATCACTCTGGTCCCAGCAGCCCTCTGTTGCACAGTCACCTTGGGGAGCCAAGGATGAGGCCAGGCTCTGTGAGGGTCCACTCAGCCCTACAGGACTGAAGGCCGCCATCCAGCCTGGCCAGGGACAACTTGGAACTCAGCTGACTGCTGTCCCAGCCTTCAAAAGCCAGCAGCAGCTTTGGGTCCCCAGCCAGCTCCTCATCCATAGAGCTCACGTAGCCTTTCTGTCATTACCCACCCTCCTCCATCAGTGACCCAGGGTGCTGCTGTCCACTGGCTTCCGTCACACAGAACCCTACCTTCTCAGGACACACCTCCTTGTGAGGCAAGCATTAGAACTGCCATTCAGAGACCAGGGAAGCTCAGCCAGCTGCAGACAGGAGGCCAGGACAGACCAATATGGGGTTGGGCAGCAGAGGAGCAGCTGGGCATTGGAAAAGAAAGCAGACATCCACGGTTTGCTGAACAGCTCCTGTGAAAACACGCATCTGTACCAGGACCCAGAGGACCCAGCTGCTTCCTGAGCACCACATTCCTGCAGCCATAGGGGGCAAGTTCCACGCCAAATGCATCCACAGCTGGTGGGCAGACCCACACCGAAGGCATCCACAAATTATGTGACCTTCAGACTCAATTCCATACAAGTGCTCAGACCCCACCCACTTTGGTGCCAAGTGTTGGGGAAGGGTAGGGATGTTTCCCTCAACCTTTCTGTGTTCTAGAATGAGATTTATATTTGATAGACAAGAAACAGCCTCCTCTGTCCCTGCTTGACCTGCTGCAAGGTGACACTTCTGGGCTGAGACAGGACTCTCTCTGCCCTGCCAGTCCTCCAGCCCCTCTACTAGAAAACTTCCCTACCTGGGCTTGGCCATATTATTTCCTTCACCAGCTTCACCTGGCCCTGACTCTAGGTACCACAAATCCAGTCCCTTGTGGCCACAGCTTCACTCTGAGGTCATTGTCTGGCCTGTACCCCTGGGAGCCCAACCCATCCCCACCTGACAGTCAAAGACATCTTAACAAAGAACATATCATTCCCCAGCTCAAGATGTCCCCATAGTGCACTGAACTAGGAAACCTTCAGATACAAGAACAGTAATGGTGGGTTCCTGCTAGCTGCTGAAAAGAAGCAGGGAGGGAAAATGAGAACTATCACAATGGGCTCTGAATCCACCTGGAACGACTTGTTCTAAGGAAAGTGTAGCTGAGTTGGGCATGGAATTGTATCCATCTCTGTTAGTTGGGGGCCTATCACCCCCAAAGTTCAGGTCAGACAGAGAGGATAAATAGGACTCTAAAAGAGACCTTAACCAAATTATCCCTTGAGACTGGTGAAAAATGGACAGCTCTCCTACCATTTGCCCTTCTGCGAGTATGCTGTACACCATACTTTATGGGTATCATACCTTATGAGATATTGTTCAGGAGACCTCCTCCCTTATGCCCTAAGCTTGATTCTGAAGAAATAGCTGAATTGTCTAACCAACATTTGATACAGTCCTTGCAGGCCCTGCAGAAAGTCCAAAAGGAACTTTACTCCCAGATCAGGGCTGCTCACGAGGAGTTGCCCAAGGATGCCCTAGCATTACACCCTTTTGTGCCAGGACAGGTGGTGTGGGTAAAGCAACATAAGACTGAGTCCTTGGGCCACCTGGGTGTCAGTCTCTGAGACGGATTTTGTTGCATGTCACATATTTATTGTAAACAAAGAAGAGCCTCAGGAATATCAGTCTTTTTAGAATGCCAGTGGATTTCATTGGGCCCATCTTGGAACTGTCTGTGGTGCTGGACCCCAGCACATGCCTCTCTCCATGGTGCTTACAGCAGGAGCCTTGCCAGTGCCAATTTCATGCCAGGCCTGGACATGAAGGGTCAGGTGGATCCACAGAGGCCATGAGATGTAATGGATGCTTTTGCCCATGGAGAGAGTACCAGGTCTAAGAAAATGCCACAGTGACTCCCAGGTAACTACAGGCGCCAGCTCAAGAAAATCCTCACCACGAAGCTGCACCCGAGTCCAAGTGAGCAGCAGAGATGAGGAGGGACCTTGGGCAAAGTCCAGGAAGTACTTAGAAGACCATGGGGGTGGGGTGGGGAGCAATCTGAACATGGAAAAGAGAGGAGGGGGGCTAAGAGGGTCATCCAAGAGAAAGCCCTGGGGCCAGAACAAAGACTCCTTGTCATGGAAGGTGAGCCCACTAAAGCCAGACCTTCCCCAATCCCCACTTGTGAGACAACTATGTGGGAACCACATGATGATAGTTTCAGGTCCTCTGGCTTCAAAGAGTGCTATGGCCGATTGATCATAGGACTATTAGCTAACTCATTCATGCTTTGAAATAGGCCCTTGACTCCTTGGCAGGTTGGGGTTGATTGGAGAGTGAAGACAGGAAAGAATTCACCATTCTCCCTCTGGAGCACTGAGAGAGGGCAGGAGCTCATAGCACCCTGACCACAGACTTCTGGCCTGCATAACCACAGAAGAATGAAAGTGAGTTGTCTTAAACTATGTGGCTTGTAGCAACTGGCTAGGATCGCCTGAGGAAATGCCTATACCATCCATCCATGCTCACTTCGCACTCCAGTGCCTTTGCCTCTGGTGGCTCCTCCACCTGACATTATCTTGCCACAGTATTTGCAGAGATGTCATCCATATGGGAAGCTCAGATGCTGACATTCCTCTGTTCCAGGGTCTCTCCAGCTGCCCAGTCTAAACCATCTCCCTAGAATCACATTATCAGCTGACTCTCCCCAGCAGAATGGAACCCATGACAGTGAGGTGGGGGGGGGGGGGTTCCCTAGCACCAGCCTGAGCACAGTTTTTAGCAAATGATTCGCATGCAAGGGTTGTTCAATGAGGAGTGAATGCTCAATGAAAAGCGGCTGAATGGGACCCACTGTCCTCCTTCTTAAAAGACTAACATGGCTACAGTTCTTCTCATGGACACCTCTTCGGAGTGATTACAGGACAAGCCTGAGCAACCTGAAGATCACTCCTGGACTCTGGGCCAGGCTGCTCTCTGCCAAGGATTGCTCCCTGATCTAGAAAGAGTTCGAAGAGCATTTGGTGATGGTTTGCCAGAGGAATTAATAATCTTGAGTCCAAAGGGAATCTAGGAGCTGTCTCTATTCACAGCAGAGCCACTGCCCTGCTCTGCCCACCAGGGGGCAGCCACGCCAAGGCAGAGGCTCAGCATTCTGCAGAGTTCACCTGAGGAAACTGCCATCATGAATGCATAACCATAGCCCTTGTTCGCTCCCTCCACCAAAGAACTGTCTCTGAGGACCCCCTAACTAAAAATATATTAGTGTCCAAGTTCCCAGGGCACTGAATTCTAAAAACTGTTTAAAGATAGCAGAGACAGAAAATGAGGAAGAGTGAGAGCGATAGAGGGGGTCAATCTAACTAAAGAGCTGTCTACGCGTGTCGATGTACAATTAACATACACTGAGAGAGAAAGAAGAGAGGAGAGGAGAGGAGAGGAGAGAGAGAGAGAGAGAGAGAGAGAGAGAGAGAGAGAGAGATGCAGCTATGAGAGGGAGCCCAAAGGATGGAGGAAGCCAGACATGAGGCAAACCATCCCCGCCCACTGAAGCCAGGCCAAGCCTCAGTGCATGGGGTAACCGGACCTCCCAAATGTAATCAAGGAAACTTTCAGTGTCAGTGTGGGGTACAGCTTGAAAACTGCACCCAAGTTTGCTCTTAACAAAGCAGGATGTGCACACAGCTTTGTCATGAGTGTGGGACAAGCCCTGTGACCATGAGACTACCAAAAGAATTGGGAAATCAAGAGAATGACACAGACCATTGTTGGTCAGCAGATCTCTCCCCAGTGTCATTGAGCTGTGTGATAGGGCCTTTTGCAGGGAGGGTGGACATCAGCCAGTGAAATGGAGCAAAAGGAAGCATGAAGAGATGCTGGATGCTTTCTCACACTTCGCTCTGAATCTGGAGCCTTCCAGTACTCCAAGAGCCATTGTTGACCATGAGATGGATCTTAGCAAGGACTGGTACCTGCCTGCTAAGGACAGAGGGGTAGAAAGAGACTAGAGTCCCTGGAGAGACCTCGAAGACACAGTTGTCTGCCTCTGAATTTAATGAGATAGTGAGCTCTGGTGAGGGCGGTTGTTGTTGCTGGCCATGGTAGATTGTTTTGAATGAATGTCTTTATATCTAGCCCAAGCTGTTCTCAAACTCACCATCCTCTTCTGAATATAGATTATACCTCCACATCTTCTTAAAGCACTTTTTATTGGAGTTTTTCTGCTACACCTACTAAAACTGATCCTGATTCTGAGATAATTCAAGGATTCAGAGATTCAAGAGGATTGGGGTTCTTAGGCCTGGGTTCCTGGATCAACTCTGATAGCCTAAGAAGTTCAGACCTAGTTATTAGTGGAGACTAAACAGCTGTCAGCTGACTTCCTTGTGAACCCTTTGCTTCCTAACCCTAAGGCATCATTTCCCTGTTCTCTACTTCCTAGCCCCTTGAAATAAGCAGCTTTTCTCCCACAGGCTTGAAGTTACAACTCAGCTCAATACAAGCCCACCCCAAAGAGGTCAAGCAGCCAAGGACTGAAGCCTCTGTGAGCCACAATAACCTTTCCTCCTTTTGTTTCCCTCCAGTATTTTGTCAGAAACAAAAATCTGATGAAAGCAGGGGGCTTGAGGAGGAGGTTGGGATAAAAGATAGATAAAAGAGGAGAATGGATGCTGACATAGGATCTAACCCAAATGCACTAAGTAAATCAATCTTGGCTATTGCTAAAGAAGTCCAGTTTGGTGTGAATTCAAGACTTTCAACTTACTTTTGGCTCTTCGGCCTTGTTTCTTGCAGGAGAGCATTCTTTTTTCAGTTTTGAGTTAGCATCCATCTGTAACCTGAAGATCTTTCATTGTATTTCTGTACCTTCACAGTGGACTTGGAACAAATTCACCTTCTCTGTCCAGTTCCCACTGATTCCCCCTCTCTCAAATATTATGTGTGTGACCTCTAGGAATGAAATTTAAATTCATTTTGGTCACATCAATGAAAATAATATTTGCACAAACACTAGGTAAGTTGTCTGTGGGAGAATCCAGCAGGTTAATTTCTGCTTGGGGCCTATCCTAAGTAAGTCCCAAAAGCCAGGGCTTCAGAGGTGGTGGCAATTGTGGTGTCCAGGCTGATCTGATGGCCCTGACTATCCACTGGGTGAGGGGCTGGAGCTCTGACAGCCAAGGTGTGTTGTGTCTTCCTGGGACGAAAGGCTCCCAGCAGGCAAGACTGTGGCGCATCAAGAACCACAGATTACTCAACAAGCTGCTTACATTTCCAGAACCCCAAATCTCCCAATAAACCTAGCTCCACATAAGTGAAAGGGAGATCTTTGAGAGCCAGACTTTGCCTTCACTCTTCCAAGTCTGCTCAGTTCATTCAAACCCATTTGAATACCTCTGCTTTGGAATCGCAAGACCACAGGGCCTTGTAGATGGGGTTGTTCTGTGATGATAGGGTTTCGGTGTCTTCTGTTCCCTGCCCTCTACCTCCACCCATTTACAACCACCAGTAAAAATGAGGAGACATTTATTGAGCTGTCTACAGCAGGTTGACATCCTTAAAATCCCAGACAAGGTTGTAAGCACAGCATTAATGGAGGCAGCGTAGTTCTACAGTGTGTGGGGTTTCTCTCTCTGGTGGGAGGTGGAACCCAGGGTGGCCCAGCTCTGATGAGAGCCTGGAGCCACATCTGGGATGCCAGGGGCTGCACCACTCCAGCCCTGGCAGCACAAAGCTACAGAAGATAGACATAAGACAAGACACATGACTGAGTGCAGGCACACCCCAGGACCTGCAGTTCAGGAACAAGTGGGGGCAGGGGGAAGATGAGTACATCAAGTCCTTGAAGGATTACAGATGGCATCACAGACATGCTCACAGCAAGCACATAGAATTCTCCCCTCCCCATGCTCAAGAGCAAACTGAGTCAGATGATGAGGGCAAACCTGGCCCTCTGTGCCCACCAGAGCCCTCGGGCCTCCTCCACATTCTCAGTGCTGGTGGTTATTCAAATGGAGTGGAAGTCCACCCAGGAAGGCTCAAAGCAGGAAACAGCCAGCCAGTTCTTTGGGGGTCCTTCTTGGGAATGGCTCCTGATCTGTGTCATCTCCAAAGATCCTTCATGCACACAGGCATCTCCCCTTCCCACCCCAGCCCTGGCTTAGGGCTCTCATGGCCTCCTCATGTCTCAGAGGCAGAGGGAAAGCCCAGGGCCCAGAAGCATGGAAGAAACCAGGTTAGAGCAGCCATCCCCATGCTTAGCTGACTCCTGCTGCTCCTGGAGCCCAAAGGCTGGGCAGTTTTCTATAGCCAGGTCCTCTGTCCTGCACAAGGTAGCTTGTCACCAAAAGGCTGCGTGAGAGTCACATTCTGGCCCACTCACAGGATTGCACACATAGCTGGGGCCATTTCTTCATCCAGGTGTGTGCATGGCTTTCACTGTGGCCTTACCACCCACTGGAGGTTTGACCTGCAGACCTCCAAGCTCCTCCAAGCACTAGTACCTTGTGATAGCCAGGGACCAAATCAAGGTCCAGCAGGTCAGTGGCACTGCTGAGATGCCCCATTATCTGCTCCCTCTGATTCCTGGTCCCAAGAGGAAGAGGATGGTGGCAAAGTCCTCCCTCTCTCCTTTCTGGAGGGCCCTGAAGGGAACATGGTCCTCAAAAAACTAAGAAGAGGATCTCTCCGGCTCTTTTTCAGGAGAAGGGTAGATCAAGCCATTGAGACCAAGTGAGTGGTGATGGATGCAGGTGTTTCTAGTTTTGGGTGTGTGGGAGCTCCGACCTTGATCCCCACAGAACCCAGGACAGAAATGACCGGGTTCAAGGGGAATCAGAGGGCCCCTCATCGGCTTCCCACTGAAACAGAAAATGGGGTCTTGCATGAAGCATATGAGAGTCCTGAACTCACAGTGCAGGTGGCCATGGAAAGCTGCAGCACCCCACAACCCTCTGGCCCCCTGGCTTTCCTAATTGTTACTCCATATTCTGCAGGTCTAGATACCTTCTCCTGGGCCTGCTCAGCCTGTCCCATGGATGCACATTCATGACAGGGGACAAGAGATGTCCTCCTCTCAAGAAGACCTGGTTTGGATGGAATTCAGCCTCTTAGATGGCACAGAACAAGAGCTCCATCCCAGGACTAGTCCTCCAAGCCAAGGGTCCCACACCTAGATCTCACCTCCCCCAAGCCCTCTTCCCAAAGCAGGACTTCCTCACCTTCTTGTCCCTGTGCTTCCTTCAATCGCCCTGGGGCCAATGACTGGTGTTAGACAGAACCCAGGGGTGCCCCAGACTATGCAAAGCACTCAGTCCTAGCCCCTTCTACAGAACTGAAAAGAGGCCAGAGGAAAGGGCTTCACCAGGCTTTGTGCTGTGCACCCACTGCCTGTGACCTAAAGCCAGAACCTCTTGGACCAGTCCAAATATATCAGGTTGGCACAAATTCATTTAGACAGAAAACCACAGGATCCTGGAACCTCTGGGAGGCCACAGGCCCAAACACAGGGAACAGTGCCAAATGTGGGGTTCAGGTGGATTTTGATTTTACTCATTCATGATGATGGGTCTGAAAGTCACTGTTTCTTCTTCTGGCCGGGTGACTACAAATAACAGGGTCCACACCCTAGAGAATACTTCTTGGATCTGGGGTGCCATGCAGTCAGAGCACCTGACCCCACCAAAGGTAGAGGGCTGGGTCTGTGTGCTATGCCTAAGGTCCCGCGGCCTTGGCTTTTCCTCTGCTCAAACAACTTCCACTGTGGTTGGCCAAATGCATGAAAGGAGTTTGGTTTCTAAGAAAGGGAAAATAAACAGCATCCTCCCGCGGTTACACAGATAAACAGACACACAGAGACACACACACAGACATACACACACACACGCACACAATCTTACATGATACACACAGGAGTGCACTTGTCATTTTACCTGCCTAAGTTTTTAACTGGAAAGTTACTAAAGTACAGAGCCTGGAGAAGCATTAGAGGCCACATTATTTCACAAATGGGGAAACTGAGGCCCAGAACAAGGAGCCTTGTGTGCATAGTCCCAGCAGTCTGAGCCCATCTAGGGCAGATCTCGGGTTTCTGAATCCAGGCCATGGCCCCTTCCAAACATCTCAGGTCCCCTAGCAGTGTCTGATATCAAGGTGACAGCAGACACTTCCTTGACTGATACTTCTGATCTCCAGAGCAAGTGAGGTGATCTTGGGGTCAGAGGCAGGGCAAAGGCCACTGCACACCCAACACCCACAGCCAGAAGAAATCACTGAGCATGCCTGGGAAAGGCTAGAGTTTTCTTAGCTTTGCCAAAAACCCAGGAACTTACCTAGACAGCCAAGAACACTGGACTCATCACACAATGAGAGCGAGTGCCTTCTCCCACCAGCCACTCAGACATCCCACAGAAGCACTGCCCCCTGTCCCTTTATGAAACCCAGTGAAGCAACAGTCCCTGTGCCCAAAGTCCTCAAGCATTATAGAACATGACCCACAGACAGGAACAAGACCAAGAGTGCACACAAAATGAATGGGGACACATGAGCCTCTGGCTCTCCAACAACTTCCTCTACCTTCCCCCACCCTGGCCTGGCCTGACTTTCAATTCTTAGGCTGTGGCTATACAATTTACCATTGTTGGGGGCGGTCAGGATGGACAGTGGGGGGCATTCCATCCATCCACAGCCTCTGCTAACAGTGGCTGGGCATGGCATCCCCGCCCCCCCCCCAACCACCCTGGCAGCTGTCTGCAGTGGTCCAGCGTCCATGGCACACAGTGCAGTCTTTGCATGTATGTCAGAGTTCAGTATTTGAGCCCATGTGTCTGGGACTCTTCACCGTCCATGGCAGCAGGGTGGGGAAGCCCTGGGCCCAGGCCTTGGGCATGTGGAGATGACCAGTGCTTCAAATTCACAGACTCTCAGGAAGGCAGCTGGGTCATCCTAGTCATGGCTTTGACTTAAGAGGGGATGAGGAGGAATTGGAGACTCTGGGGAAGTGGGAACAGCTACTCTGGGCCACCACCAGGGACAAGAGGGACAGCAAGGAAGCCACCAAAGGATCCCAGCCCTACTTGAGTCTGGAACATGATGGAGATGGGAAAGGTCTGCCATGGGTCCCCAAACCTCTCCATCTCCACCCCAATTGCATTTCTGGCTCTCAGTTCTTCTTGGATCAAAAAAAGCACCAGAACTTTTCTGACCCTCAGCCCTATCTCCCCAACCGAAATTTCTAATTGGAGCTATCCCAACATTCTGGTACCTCGTAGCTGGGCATCTAGATGCCAAGACCCCAGGTGAACATGAGGAGGCCTGGGGCCGGCCTGCACTGAAGGACAATGGGCCCAATGGGTCCAAGCAGGACCTCTGGTAAGAGCTGAACCCAGGCTGAGAAAGGCCCCCGTCACACACTGAGGGACAGGGGTGGGCACCAGCCCACCTCCCCAAAGTAGGGGCTCTCTTCAGCCTAGGCCTCAGCTTACAAGGCCATGCCTGGGGTCAGGCCACCACTGAGGTGGGCCAGGATGCAGGAAGTAGCAGAGCTGGATCTGGGAAGAGGTGAGAAGAATGTGGGGTAGGGGGTGGTTAGGGCAATTACCCAAATTTGAGGAATATTTACATGTCAAATCAAGACCCAGGGGACCACGATGGGGGCCTATACCCAAACAAAGGGCCACCCTCTTCCCCTTGGGGAGGAGCCCAGCTTCCTATCCAGGACCTGCCCAAGGTGGGGGGGCAGGGGGAAGAGGCACATGCCTGTGCAGGCATCTTCCCACAGCCCCAGCCTGTGCAGGAAGAGGGAGAGGGGAGGTTCAGGAGGGGAAACTCAGGTGGCTGGGTTGTCAGCAGGGAGACCAGACATGCGGAGCTGGGAGCTGCTCTTGCTCAGGATGGAGAGCTGGGTGCCCCCATTCACACCGCTGCTGGCCAGAGATGGGTGACGCTGCTTGAAGTCCATGGTGAAGTAGCGGTTCACCTTCCAGCTCCGCCATTTCCGCTTGATCTCCGCCTGCACCTGCAAGGGGCAACTTCCTGTGATTTCCTAGATGTCCTCCTCCACTGCTGGCCTGCCCTGGCCTGGGTCTACCCTCAACCCCTGCCTGGCCTGGGATCTTCCCACTGCCCCCACAACCTGCAGCCCTTCTTGCTCCCCCAGGGCAGCCTGTGGCCCTGCCTCACACAATCTGGGGAGGTCTCTAGAGAGCTGCCTGCCCATGCCTTCCAGAGAGCAGTCCTGGGGTTGGCAGGGCCCTGCTAAGCATTTTCCTTGAGCACAGGGGTCAAGGCAAGGATCCTGGCCTCCGCTGACCAGCATGGGGATGGTCCCAGCCTTTGCTGACCACCAGCACTAGGATGGTCCCAGCCCTCTCACAGCCACCTGGGGAAGTTTACATACCCCGGATGTCCAGCCTCTATGAACAGTGACATCAGCTCCTCCTGGCAGACACAGCCTCTGCAACTTCCCAACTGACACCAACAGCAGTCAGGGCTGACAGCCACTAAGTGGTGTCATCTGCCCCTGGGCAAACACAGGCTCACACAGCTGCTGGCACAACAAGTGAGGCCATGCCTGGGGAATCTCAACATCCATACACTCCTCTTGCCATTTATCTGTGCACGGTATGCAAACTGCACAGCCAGATGTAGCAGCACTAGCCTCTCCATTTGTGCCTCCCACCTCCTCTGCAGGCCCTGACAAGCTAGCTACCCAGACTCTCCTAGCCACCTTCCACAAGGCCATCTCCATCTCTCCTTTTCTGTCCTAATCTGACCCTTGCTGTAGGCTGGCGATCACTGAGCCCAATATTCTAGTCTCCATTACAAAACGGGGGGAAAGTCTGCTGGGTCAGGACCATGCAGTTAGATAGGAGCCCTGGGCAGAGCCCTGCCTACTCCTCAAGCATCTGCCCAACCCGCCTGCCCCACTCCCCACACCTCTGCTCTGGGCTCCAACAAGCCAGAGAAGAAACCCCACACCCTTGCCCTGGCGATGGAGCACTCTAGAAAGGTTCCAAGTCTCTCCCTGGGGTCTGTTTCAAGTCTTCACCACCTCTTCTTCCTCAGAGCAGCAAGTCTGGACCAGACAGGCTGGTCTGCTGAGGGCAGCTCCCAGCACAACCACCCTAGTCAGCACAGGCTCCTGGGCCAGCCCCAGCCACCACCGGCCTGGCCATTGCTTACTGACAACTCCTCTCCTTACTGAGCATCTGATCGATGGCAAAGGGGTTCTGGGCAGCTCTGTGCCAGCAACGCAGATGCCTTTGGTGAGCAGAAAGACTGAAGGTTGGGCCTCAGTTGCAAAGAGGGAGAGATCCGCACCAGGACGAAGACCAGGGGCCCCATGGCAGGCAGTGTTCGCAGCCCTGCAACCAGCCTCCCCTCCCCCATGCAGGGAGCCTTGCAGAGGACTGCAGACAGAGCACTCATCCCAGCTGCTCCCTCGTGAACCCCACCTCCCTGCTGAGTGCCAGTTCCTTACCTCCCCATTCAGGAAGCAGTAGAGCACAGCCACCACGAAGCCCTGGGGAGAGAGGAAAGCACATATCTGAGAGGCCATGTTCACACACAATGCTGGGAGGATGGGGGGACACCTGGATGCAGAAAACTCCACAGGGGGATATCAAGGATCTGGGGTCCTGGGCTGGATAGGGGACATCTGCCCACCCAAGTGAGTGTACCCAGGGAGCCAGGTAGATCTGCCCCCCACTGATGCCCCAAGGCCTTGCATCACAAACTCCTTAGTCAACCCTTCCTATTCTTAGAGTCCAGCTCTTCCCTGTTGTTGGTGGAAAGCCCACCTTACACACCCAGAACAGACTCTCAACTAGTGCCCAGGCTCCTTCTGGGGGGAAGAGGGGAACCACGCAGGACCAAGACACCTGCATTGTATTTGTCCATCCGCATTGCCCTCAGCCTCTTCCCTTCCCTCTCAGCCCTCCCCCCTCAGCATTCCCTGATGAGACATGTCTGTATGTATCAAAGCAAGGATTGGGCATGGACACCCAGCAAAAACTCAGCTACTCTCCATCTACAGCAGACACAGCACTAAGACTTTCCTAATGCCCCTGCCCTGCTCCCCACAGTCCCTTGGCCCTAAGCTGGCTTTCCTCAGTCCCAGGGGAACCGGCAGGCTAAAAGCACAAAGGTGAGAGACTTGGGTTCTGATTCAGGGCTCAGAACTTCACCTGTACAACTCTGGGCTCACTGAGCTAAGTGCCAGGTAAAATGGCCTTGAATAAAAATAGGGGCAGATGCATGGGTCATTCACACAGGAGGCTCAGGAAGACAGCTCAGGAGCTGTCCCTTCTGTCAGCTCAGTCCCTTCTGTCCACCCCCTCCTCTCCATCTCTGTCCATTATTCATTCACTCAACTCCCTCTCCTCATCCCATCACCATTCACCTGCTAGCCTATGCATCAGTCTAGCTCCCTCAGCTCTCTGTGACCAGGCCCTAAGCTGGACCTCTGAGCCAGGAAGCCCAAATGGGGTAAAATCAAATTCCATCCCCCATGGGGTACAGTCCAACAGGCCAAAGCCAAGATGTGGACACCAGGGCTCTCAAAACAACCCCACCCATCATCCCAGGCCGCTGCAGAGTTGCTACCTCAGTCACCCCAAGGAGCCTGCCTCAGGCCCTAAACATGATGATGTGCTGGGCTTTGCTCTACCCCCCCATCTACGTGGGAGGGGGTCCTGGGCTTGTCTGCCTCTTCCGTATGGGATCCTTTCTCACTCTCTCACGTCCCCCTGGCCAGTAGGGATTAGTCACGGAAGCAGGGACCCAAGGTAGCCTCAGTTCAAGTGTGGTTGTGAGACCCCATGCCCGCCAGCCCAAGGAAGACACAGGCACGTGGGAGTCATGGAGAAAGCCTCTGGGGTGTTCTGGTTTATTCAAAGGAGGAGCCAACAATTTATACCCCCAAAGGAAAGGGGGTACTGGATCTTAACGATTGGCCTGATGGACTGTCCCTCAGGTGATGTCATGGAACTTCCTCTATGGGCGAAGACCACAGCCCCCCCAAGGACCGGGCCTCCGCCATTGCCCATGTGGCCGAGCCGAGAGGCAGGGCTGCTTTGCTTCTCTTCCGGCAGAACCCGGAAGATGGGAGTGGCTAGCTTTTACACTGTCCCAGGGCTGGTGGAAGGGCAGCGTTTCGGGAGCTCTCATCCCCCTTCCCTCATCAAGGCCAAAACTGAATCCCCAACATCGATGAACTGAAAATAATGTCTCCTTAGACAGACCTCAGGATCCCAACTCAGAGATGGCCTGACATTAGTGTCTCCCTAGAGCAGCAGACAGGGCTGCCCCATTGCATCTGTGCCCTAGGAGTCATTTCAGAACAGAAGTGCTGAAGCCCACAGGCACAGTGTATGTGGTTCCCCTACCAGCTACAGGCCCAAGCCCAGGCCCCAGGCCCCAGCCCCAGTCAGCTCTGCCCTCCAGGGCATCGTGCCTACCTGAAAGGAACCCAAGCCCAGTTCAAACACAAGTCTTTCTCTCTTGCTGACATTCTCTGGAGAGAAGGCGAAGACCGTGTAATGTATTCCAAACAAGGGGATGAGCAGCAGGGTAGACCGGGCCAGCCGTCTGTCAGGAGAAAGCAAGGCATCTGCTCGGGGGGCTGCTCGAGCTAAGGGCCAGAGACATGGAGGGCAGAGAGCCCAGTGCCAGTCCCTGGCTCTCCCCTAGTTCCCATTCCCAAATCTGCTCAGTGACCCCTCCCAGTACAGTTCAAGAGGCTTCAAAGAACCATAGAAGTCACTGACCAGAGCAAGGCTTCACGCACTCTGGTGCTAAGGCCAGTCTGCAGAGCCCCACCAGTGTCCTGCAGAGCCACTTACGAACATATGCAGGATCTATAAGCCCCCATGGACAGTGTGCAAAACACACTGGGAAATGAAGGCAGAGAAAGCACAGGATGGGGCTGGAGTCTCCCAGGCCAGGCAAACTTCTCATCCTGGAAAGGAGCTCTGCCCCTGAGAACCAGAATCAGAGGTTTTCTGAGTCCAGTGCTGGCTGGAGACACTGGCTGCCAATGATAGGCTGTGCTGATGATGGGGAGGGGAATAAGGGTGGGCCTCAGAGACAGACTTTGGAAGGGCTCTGGGCAGGACTGTCTCTGGACATAGCTGCTGCCCAGTAACCTGGTCAGAGGAAGAGAAGGCATTTGGTCTGCAATGGGGCAGGCCAGGGAGCCCACCAAGCCAACAGAGGCCAGTCTCTCACATTCCCCAAAAGATTGGGGTACAACCCTATTCTAAGGGTTCAGAGCATAGAAACCACAGTGAGAACATTTGAAGAATGTGCTTTCCAGGCCTGCTCTGCAGGGATCGAATGCTCCCTGCGCTTCCAGAGCAGGATGCCATCATCCGCCCTAGCCCACTGACTCCCTGTGGGCCTTCTGGAATGGTCCAGCCTTGCACTCTAGACACTGCCTCTCAGCTATGGTCCTGCCTTGCCCTGTCCTGCTTTGCAGACATCCCTTCTTGGCTGTGCCCTGCCCTGTACTGCAGACATCATCCCTCGACTGTGCCTGGCCCTGTAGACATTGCCCCCTGGCTGTGCCCTGCCCTGCACTGCTGAGATCGCCCCTCAGCTGTGCCTGGTCTGCCTCCTTTGAACCACCAGTCTCACCCATGGCTGGCACAGCTTAGCCCTTGGCAGTGGACGATGGGTCACTGGTGGCCATTTGATGAAGGGAAATTACACCCTGTGCCTCTCCCACCAAGCCTCCCTGTGGGAGAACATTCTATAAATGTGGGGCTCTCGATTTCTAGAAAAATCAAATCCTCAGAGTCTGTGACACACTATGGTGTGCCCCAGGTGGCATGGAACTCAGTGTCTTGGCTTCTGAAAAGAGAAGGCAGAAGGGAGGAGGAGGAGACAGAAAAGGGAAGGAGGTCTTCAAGAGGAGGTTTGACCCAGAAGGAGGTCCTGCGTGCTGGCCACCCTGCCCCTTCTCTGCTCACAAGCAACAGATTCTAAAGGTCCCAACAGAATGTGAGTAGCCTCTATAGATTTAAGCTCTGAGAAATAGTTTGCAGCTACAAAGACTGAGGTCCAGGGAAGCAAAGAATCTGGGAAGGCCACACAAGAGGCAGTAGATATCCTGCCTCTCTTCCCTGTTGGCCCGGCCAGGCCCCCGGTGCATCTGTAATGCCAAGGTCCATCCCCATGCCCTGCCCACCCTCCCACGAGACTGCAGAGGACTCACAAGACACACAACATCCACATGCAACAGCGGGGCAGGCGCAGAGGCCTAGCAGCCTCCACGCTCCTCCAGCCTGGCAGGACGCAAGCTCAAGACAGCGGCCGCGGCAGCATGCGTCCCCCTCCCAGCCATGACTCCCGGCCACAGCCATGGCCACACACACTTACAGAGTAATGGTGGACAGTTCTGACATCTTGCAAGAGTGCTGCTGAGCCCGCTGTGGCTTGCAGTAGCATTTCTGCACGCAGCTGCTGGGTGCGACAAGATTAGCACTTCTGTCAGCTGGGCCATTGGGCAGAAACAAAACTGAGGAGGGATTTGGGGAGACTCAGAGTGGGCAGAGAAGCTGAAGGGATGGAGAGGACCAGGACAGTTGTGGAGGAGAGTGAGGAAGCTAAGGGCCAAGACAAGATCCAAAGAAATCAATACCCTTACACGTACACGTGTGTGCACAGCTACATCTGCACATGTGAGCACTTGCGTTGCCACCACTCATGGGTATGGGTTCTAGACAGGGCCAGGCTGTGCCCAGGCAATCAACCAGCCCCAAGCTCAGAGCCCACCCTGCCAAAGCAGCTGGAAACATGCCTTGGACCTCACGTACCACCCAGCACCAGAACCACTGGCCAGCCCTGGCCTTGGTGGTCAAGTTCCCCTGGTGTCCTCTGGTGTCCCCTATCCTCTCTCTCCTCCAACCCAAACCTCCCTCCCAGGATGTGAGCACAGACAGGAGGAGCAGAGGAAGGTCAGCTTGAGGGGATTGTGATGAACACTTCCCTACACTGTTCACCTATTTGGCTTCACATCAGTTAAAACTGTATCTACAAAGAAAGCACTTCCTTACTTGTTCGAGCCACAACTTCAGGGCTCCACAGCCACCTGTGACCATGGGTTGACCATACAGATGCAGGATACTGCTGTCATGGAGAGTGACACCAGACAGATTCTCAAAGGTCACTGGGCAAGGGCTACAGGCATCACCCTAGGACCCTGGGGTCTGCAGAAACCTCCCTGAGGAAGTGGCCAGCCTAGCTCCAGGTTCTCCTGGGCAGTGAAATGCTCCATGGCCTTGAGCTGCACCTCCCTCTCGCTAGCCCTTTCTGGTCCTGCCCAAGCTTGAGCTGGAATGAGCCACAGACGCTTCTCTTCCTTTCAGAGATGGCTGTGGCAACTTAGACAACAAGTTACTTGCCCACAGACCACGTGGCACCACCCAACAGGTGCAGAGACTCCTGTACAAGCAGGGGAACCGATAAATCCCTGTAGACCCGTTGGCAAATAGGACACATTGGTGCCTCTCCAGGCTTCTGTCCTCTCCATACATATAACCTTGAGGTGGGGTTAATGGGCCCATCGTGCACAGGAGAAATGTGAGGTGTGGTTCCATGCTGTGAGTGGTCCCCAGACCAGCAGCACGGACCTAGCTGAGAGCTTTGAAGAAATGAAAACCCAACTGCCAACCTGCTGGCTCAGAATCTGCACTTTAACAACCTCCCCTCCAGGGGCTACACACAGGAGTCAGGCTCAGGAAACCATTATGAAATGTGTATGCACCTGAGAAGTTTTCATGTGTCCCCAGTAAACACTGGAGCTTGAACTCAAACCTCATACTTGCTCAGCTTGCTGGCTAGGCTAGTACTCTACCACTTGAGCCAAGCATCCAGCTGGCTTTTTGCTGGTTATCTTGGGGATGGAGTCTCTGAGAATTTCTGCCCAGGCTTACTTTGAACTGTGATCCTCCAAATCTTAGCCTCTTTGAGTAACTAGGATTACAGGCCTGAGTTTAGGCACCAAGCCCAACGGTCTTTCTTGTATGTACACAGAGGCAGAGGCAATTAAGGATGCTTTGCTCACTGGTTAAAAGAACATGGTTGAGTTTATAGGAAAGGCTCCATTCCCATACTTGAAGGGATGGCCAGTGACTCTTCAGCCTCAGCTGGATGGATGGTGGACACAAGGGCACATTACTGTGTTTGTGGCCTGTACAGGATGCCAATACCCAGCCTGAACACTGTATTTTCTGAGTATCCTCTTTCTTTAGCTCCCAAGTATGCCTGCCCTTCCTAGACCTGAGATAGTTCCACAGTAAACACAGGTGCCTCTGGTTTATAAAAGATTTCTTAAAAGTGTTCGTAAGAGCTGTAAGTGGCAAGTTTGCTGGGATGGGAGGGCAGGGGGAACAGGTGACAAGGGAGAGTTCTCAAGGAAACTGAATCTAGAGAAAGAAAAGAAGCAGCCCCCACAACACCACCACCACTCCTCAGGCCTCCTATGACTGCAAGGGACAAGCTGCAAAGCAATCAACCAGCCGGTGGCAGAGCAGCAGAGCCAGGAGCCCAGGAGCGTGAGAAAGACTGAGATGCGAGAGTCTCAGGACAATTAGGGAAAGGGAAAGGAGGTCCATCCACAGGAAGAGAGAGGCCTGGAGCTGTGGAGGTCAGCTCTGAGCTGGCTCCGAGGGAGGACAAGAACCTCAGACAAGGGGGTTGGGTGAAGCTGCCTGAAAAGCAGTCTGAATCAGAAGGCAGGAGCCCCCTGCTCCCCTTGAAGCCTCTCTCTGCCAATCAGGGAGCCATGGCTTCCAGACCCAGCTCTGGGATAACTGTGCTGTGTGTCACAGGAAGGTCGAAGCCATGCTGAGCCTTGCCACTTCCATCTGTCCCCAGGGATCCAGCACAAGGTTTCTATAGTGACCAAATGCCACGAATACTTCTGTGGCCAGGCACACCCTCGGAAGCACTCAGCAGAACAGAGGCCCGTGGAGGCCCCCAGCACGCAACACCACCTTCAGCTCTGATCCTAAGATCTGCAAACGGCTGAACCTCTACCCCACCGGGACCCCCAGGAGCTAGGATGCTGTGCATCCCAGAATCCAGCCCCAACTCCAGGAAGTGCTCCCTGGAACTTTAACACTCCACTGGCAGCATAGGGCTCCGAAGATCCTGTGAGCTTCCCTGCCCACCCCCAATGCTTCCCCCAGGAGCTCTGGACGGACCAGTAGCTCTGTACTCTCAGACAGTGGGAGCCAGGCCACTGACTTGCTATGTGATCTTAGGTGATGTCATTGCCCTGTGTTGGGCCTCAGTTTCTCCATCTGCAAAATGAGAGTGAAGGGTGATAACCGCCTACTACCTCCCCTGACCTACAGGGACAGCCTTGTGGTAGATGCAGTCGAAGATGGAAGATGGACGGCTGGGCTTTGCGCACAAGCCCTTGTTCCATTCCCCTGCAGCTTAGTTTTCCAGGCTCAAGAGGCAGCTGCCAGTGCCTATCTCCCAATGAGAGCCAGCCTGGGACCACTAGATCTGCAAAGTGAGGCGGTGGCTCCTCTTGCACAATTCCATCACCTAGAAACCTCCATCCTCCCATTTCAGAACCAGAGGCCCTCATAGCAGTGCACAGGGAAACCTTGGTCCTCAGGCAGTGGCTGGCCCACCTGCCCTGCCCTACCCTGCCTGTCCCAGGAGCCAGCCCTGCTGCCTCAGGATGAAGGCTTCCTGCTAACTTATGCCCATGCCCAAGTCTCCCTGAGCCTTGATATAGCCCTTGACCCCATGGCTGGCCAGTCATTCTACCAGGAGTGTCAGGCAGGCAAGATGGGGGTGAGCTGGGTACTGCTGGCCCTGCAGGGCCCAACACCCCAGTGGGTCCTTCTGAGGTATGATGGTCTACGGAAGGAAGACAAGCCCTTATCATCTGAGCAGCTGGAACCAACCTACAGGAAAGGGGGTGAATGCTGGTCTGAGGACACCGGCAGGGGGTCCTCTCGGGCTTTCTTGGGGACTCCCAGGCTTAAGTTTGTTCTGGAAACAGAGGAAAAAACCAGAGAGCTGTTGTGGAACAACCTAGGAGCCAGGCATGGCCCTGGGGTCTCCCTTTCCCTCCACACCTGCCATCTCCAGCCTCCCACCACCAGGCTCTTCCCTCGTCCCCATGCAGATGCAGCCCCTCCCTCCTCAGGCCAGGTCTCTTCTTCCAGGAGGCCTTTGTCATGTGCTAGGTCAGACCCAGCTTCCAGCATGGAGAATTTGAGGCCAGGGAGACAGCTGTGGTCAAGTCTGGGCACATGGCTGCCCGCACCACAGCTGTGGCCCCATCCCTCCTGCAGGGCTCATGGATCCCTACAAGAAACTCTCAAACTAAAAAATGGGGTTCCATCTCACACACCTTACTCAGCTCCCCTATAAAGTATTCTCAGTCCCTATCATGTGTTCTGGGTCCCTATCAAGTATTCTTGATTCCTATAAAGTATTCTCTGTCCCTAACAAGTGTAACTGTTCCTGGCCCCTATCAAGTGTTCTGGGTCTCTATCAAGTATTCTGAGTTCCTATCAAATATTCTCAGCCCCTACCAAGTGTTCTAGGTTCCTATCAAGTGTTCTAGGTGCCTAGCATTACTGAACTAATCTCACACTTGCCAACAGGGTCTCCCCATCCTGGAAACATTCAGGCACAGGGCTGAATTCAACAAGTCAAGCTGGTCCCCTATCCAGCCTCAGCCTCCACCTTGCTTACCTACCTATGCATCTGTAATTTTCATATCTGGAGCTTGAGACCAGCAGATATTTGTCTTTCTCTACATACAGGGCTTGCTCAGCTTGTAAGATATTTCTACACTACTCCAACTAATTGTGACTAGCTTTGTTTTGACTAAATGTGGCCAGCTTTGTTTGGACCAAGACTGAGTCCCTATGTGTGTGTCCCTGCACATGCTGGAGGGTGGGGAAGGAGGTAGAAGATCCAAGCCAAAGATGAAGTCCTGGGGTCTTCAGAAGAAGAAACAACCCCTCCCAAGAAGGGGAGGAGACTGAAGGTGGCAGAGTTCCAGAAAGTTCCAGAGTTCCAGTCTGTCTGAGCTGCCCCCAGGACCAAATACCAGAGGTGACTCAGTGAAGAAGCCAGGCCAAAATCAACAGGAGAAACTGAGGCTGGACACAAAGACATGGGTTCAGACACTGGACAGTGAACTGAGGGAAGAGCAGGGCCCTCTCTTGTGATTCCCTGAGAAGTGGAAAGAGACAATCTCTATAGGGCAGGGCAGATAGCAGCAGAGGGCTAGCCCAAACAACACATGCTGATTTACATTAATGTAACAATTTTCTACTATGGAACAGACACATAGAAGTGAAGGATGGTAAAAAAAAAATTTCCAAAAGCATGGGAAAATGGACAGCAAATTGAAACCAAAAAAAAATTCCCTCATTTCCAATATATTGCAATGACTGAAAAGGCAGAGAAAATGGGGTAAACTGCCCAGATGCTAGGCTAACTGCCCCTACCACTATCCAGCCCCAGCCCCCTGGGGATCAGAGAAGGATCCAGACTGGCCAAGCAGACTGAGAGCAAGCTCCACTTCCCCCAGGGTTCCCCAAGGAGCCCAGGGAAGGACCTAGGTCTTCGTCTCTGAGCCATCCCACCCTCCTCTCACCTATCCCCAGAGAAGGGCTGGGGTACTAGGGAGGGCTCTGCCAGGGCCTCACTGCCACCCAACTCATTCTTCCTGGACAGACATCAAGGTGTACAACACCAAGTTGGGTGTCTGATGAAGACAGAACCAGGTACTAATTATTCTGTGACAATCCCACAGCTCCTGTCAAGCTGCAAGAACTGCCTGTGCCAGGCCTCCAGCCAGCCACATGGAGCCACCAGCCTTCCTCCTTGTCTGAAATAGTCCCACATCCCAGCTGGGCATGCTCTACTTCCAGAGGCCAGCAAGGTGAGGGGAAATGATTTCAGGATGGGAAGGGAGGGGCATAGCCTAGAGCCAACTCCAAACATGCGATTTGCGAATCAAATGGCTGTGGAAGTGGAGAAGGCCTCATGTGGTAAGAGATGTCCTCAAACCCAAAATCCACAAATGAAGCAGATATCCCTCAGCCAGAGGAGGAGGATACTGAGGAAACAGGACCAAAAAGACACAGAGGTGGAGGAGCTAGCCTAGGGGAAGGAGAGAACGAATCTCTTTGCAGTCTACCTCAATGGGACACCTACCCAAATGATGGGTCAGTGGCCCTGACCAGCATCTACACATTGGGGGAGGGTGACTGTCAGGCATCCGTGTACCCAATGGTACTCACAAGCTTCCCACAGAACCAGTATCCCCAAAGGAAACTCATCTCCAAATAACCAAGTCCTTAGCCACTCTAGGGACTTTGATGTTTTCTACTTTAGATCTTCTAGAATCACACCGGCTCTGTCATCTCTTTCTCTCTGTCATTCCCCTGTCATGTCAATGGATGGGAAGGTTCTAGATTGGCTGGAAGGTGGGAGGTTCTAGGAAGGGCAACTCTATTTCAGAGGCAGTTTAATCAGGAAGCTAGCTCACCCAGTCAGCAAGGACCACACCTCATCCTGCCTGCAAGCCTAGTGTAGGGCCCATGTGGCAGTCAGAAATGGCTTTCACATGGTGGTACTTACAAGTAGATGCTGGATTCATTGCCGCCCATGTCTGGAGACTGAAGTTTCTGCACAAGGATGACGATGATGCCGATGAAAAGCACGAAGTTAACCTGTGGAGCAAAGAGCAGCAGGTGGAAATGACTATGGGCAAGGCTCACACTATCAACTATCCCCCAGGACACTCAAGATCCCACCCAGATTTCTAATTCAAGATGGTGGCAGGAGAACCCTCATATGCCAACCCCAGGCTCCCCTAGAGCCATGGAAGTGAAGGAACAGAGGTCCACAGGAGTAAAAAGACTGCCATGCATGAGCCAGGCAAGTAAGCAATGTCTGGAAAGAGAAAGAAAGTAGGATTGGAGTGACAGAAAAACCAGAACTTGAAAGAGAGGAAGAGGCAACCTCCGAGGTAACAGCCTCCTTCTGGAAAACCTCCTCCAAGTTCTTCTGAGCATAGTCATTCACACCTATAATCCCAGCACTTGGAGGCTTGAGAGGCTGAGTGAAGGGGGAGCATGAGTTTGAGGCAAGCCTGAGCTCCATAACCAGACCTTGTCTAATAAAAACAGAAGGAAACTCCAAGATCAGAGTCACGACATGTGGGGAGGCAGCGGGGACAGGCAGAGGCTTTGCTAATTGCACACTGCAGCACTTGCCTGCTCCAGAGATCTGACACAAAGGCTTTCTCAACAAAGTGGGAAGCTGTGTGTGGAGCAGGAGAGGCGGAGGCTGGGAGCAAATAAATAGAAACAAAACAAGGAACAACACAAGACGGTGCAGGGACAGCTTTGGGGTGCAGCCAAAGCCATCCTTAGAGAAAAAGACTGAGAACCTAAAGCCGATCTAACTAAAAAATAATAGCTGCTAAAAAATAACAAAGCCAGAGAAAGATCACCACAAATTCAACCTACACAAGAAGGAAATGAACACAGGGAAAGAAAGCAAGAAAGAAAGCAAGAAAGGAAGGAAGGAAGGAAGGAAGGAAGGAAGGAAGGAAGGAAGGAAGGAAGGAAGGAAGGAAGGAAGGAAGGAAGGAAGGAAGGAAGGAAGGAAGGAAGGAAAGGAGGAAGGAACTGGACAAAATAAAAGCCTTTCTTCCTAAGAAAGAAACTGGACAAAATAAGAGCCTCGATCCATGAAAATATTTAATGTTTGTTTCATTCCTTTGCTTCTATAGCCCAACCAGAAAGGTGACACATACTTCCTCCTCTGTCCCTCTTGTTCTCTGCTACATGTCTACAATTAGCTCAGCAAGTGCTTCTCAATCCAAAAGTTACAATTCGACAATCAGGCATGAGAAAGAGGACAAGAGATATGTTTTACATCCTAGGAGAATATGGATCTGATCAAAAATCTCAGCTGGAGCAACAACCTCAGAAATTTTTGAAAGTACTCAAAGATATATGCATGAAAAGGCATCAGGCCAGGATAGTTTTATGAACATCAAAAAAAAAAAAGATGTAATTTACATGCGCTTAATTGTTTCAGAGCAAATCAAAAGACAATTTCTATTTACCTACAAGGGTAACAAAACCCAGCTACAAAAAAAAAAAAAGAAAGAAAGAAAGAAAAGAAAGAAAAACCAAGTATGGCACTGCACATCTACAATCCAAGCAAGAGGAGGATATTGAATTCCAGGCCCTAGAATTCTGTCCCAAAAAATAAAAATAAATTAAAAATAAGAATAAAATAAATAAAACCAGAAAAGAATAACACCTACACACACATGCACACACACACACACACACACACACACACACACCCCACAGAGTTTAATTAAAACATTAATAAGCAATTTAGCAAGGTACTAAAAGAGAAAACAAATCATAGTGACAAAGATTTCATCCAAGATTCCTTGGATGAAACCTACAAATATTTGTCAAAATATCAGTTGAAACAACAAGTTTCCATTGTCCCCTACAAGGCAGCAAATAGCTCAGTACAGAAATATCAGCAAAGACAGAAGTATTAGAGGTTAGCATCTTGTACCTTGCCCACAGAGGGTGATTTTCCATCTGCAAAAATGTTAAACAAATGCATCTTTTGTCTCCAATATACTATTTGCAAAGGTTTCAAAGACATATTTGCATGTATTCAAGGCTAGGCACAAATGCATTCCATCTGGCAGTGTTCACAGTGAAATAACTGAAATACTGTAAATGTTGATCACTAGGGGTATGACCCCCATCAATGAGTGTATCCACAACCCAACTGATAAAAGTCAGAACTCTACTTGACTTTTAAAAAACAAAACAAAAAATATAGTCAGGCACCGTAGCTCACGCCTGTAATCATAGCTATTCAGAAGCCTGAGATCTAAGGACCCAGGTTTGAAAGCAGCCTAAGCAGGGATAGCCCATGGGACTTATCTCAAACTAACCAGCAAAAAGCCAGAAGTGGATCTGTGGCTCAAGGGGCAAAGTACTAGCCTTTAATCTAAAAGCTTAAGGACAGCACCCATGCTCTGAGCTCAAGCCTACAATTCGGGGGAGGGTGGGGAGGATACTAAAACCAGCTGGGAAGAGAGACTTTCACAATTCGATGCAGAGTAACTGCCAAATACCAAAGTCAAAAACAGGAACAAAAGGGACAAATGTTGGAAAGGAAGGGAAAAACTGTTTTTATTTGCAGATTATATAATTTTCTACATAGAAATCCCATGTGAAGCACATTAAAAGGGGTAAGAACTAATAAGAAAGTTTGAAAACACATTTAAGGAAAGAACAAAAAACAAAAGCCAATAATTTACCTAAACTTTCGCAGTAACCCATCAGAAAACACAATGAAAGAATGTTCTTAGACTTTACACAACCCCAAACTGGGGGACTTCCTAGATATGAACCTAACAAGAACAAGGAAGAAAGCTTAAAAATATCCCAAAGGTATTCAGTGAAGAAGTGTGCACCTCTATTAGTTCCAGCATCACAGGAGGTGGGATGGGAGGATTACAGCTCAAAGCTAGCCCGGGCTAAAGTTAGCCAGGCTCTATTTCAGAAAGCAAGCTGGGTGGGATAGCTTGTGCCTATAACCCCCAGCTAGGCAGTTGGTAGAGTATCACAATCCAAGGCTGGTTCTGGATTTAAAGACTGAGGTTCTATCTGAAATCATACAGGTAGTACCTAGGCCCCAGTAGGGAGGGGCTGAGTGACCTGTCTATCCGTGTTGCAGAATACTATGTTGCACGAGGAAAAGAAAGCTCATCTATGCTGACCATTTCAGCTCCCTCCTTCCCTGCCCTTCTGCACAGGCCCTCCTCCTAACCCTCCTCTTTGCCCCAAGGACACTCACCATGATAGAGCCAACCACGGGGCCTTTGATCACCCACCACAGAGCCGTGCTATCATTCATATCCCAGCAGCTGAAAGATGTGCAGAGAGGAAAGAGTTGTATTCAGGTGTCAGGCCAAGCACCTTCAGAACACTGCCCAGCTAGCTGGTTTCCTGTGCTCTGTCCATTTCCCGAGGAGGGGCTGGCTTTCCTAGGAGAGCTCTGTGTTACAGAGGTCAGGCCCTGGCTGTACAGCCTTTCATCTGGCCCTGGCCCTTTCCCTCCCATGCCCTGTAAAGCAATGGAGTTCTCAGAGGACCCCATGTATCCCCTGCAGACCAGAGGACCTGGGGACCATGTGGACCTGGGGCTAGATGGGTAGCCAGACAGTTCCTGTGAAGCCAGACACCATGGAGGACCTGGGGGAGGACCTGCTCCACTCTGGCCCTGACCTGGGTTTATACTCACCCTGTATCATCGAAGTAGAACCTCAGAGTGGCCCACACTGTCACACAAACAGTAGGGGTTCCTGGGAAAACAAGCAAAGGGTATCATGGTAACAGAGGCCTCTGTCCCCTAGCACTGGGAGTTCCTGGGTCCCACACTGCCCCTCATATCCAGACTTTCTGAGAGGTGTGTGCTGCTCCTTCACAGTCGAGGACAGGACTTGGGCTGCCTCATTGCTCAGCAATGTTCCTAGGGTACAACTTCTCCCTTGGACAGGGTCCCCTGTCTCAGGGCAATGAAACAAAAAGGGTTCAGCAAAGACAGGTGGCCTTTGACTCAGGCAGGGCTCCCTCCTCAGCTGGTAACCCCTGAAGCCAGGACCAAAGCCACATCTGAGCCTCAGACCACAGCCCATGCCGGGCAGCAGTGACTTACCCCAGCCAATGATTGTGTACCAGTAGAAGTATCTCCTCTCCGGGAAGAAGGTCTCCACCAGCAGCGTGAATAGGTATAGCCCCTCGATGAACAGCCAGAAGTAGTTGGACACCACACAGTAGTGAAAGAAAACCATGACAGCCTTGCAAGCCACCTGCAGGACAGCAGAGCAGGAGGGGTGAGCTCTTGCCTATCTCCATGCAAACCCAGGGCAATCTAGCCCCACAGGACAGAGGCAAGTCCTAGGGCTCTTCACTTCTGGCCTGCTCAGGCTCAAACACCACAGGGATCTGGGGATTCAATGCTCCTGGATGGCAGATCTGATTCTAGAGCATCCTGTGAATTGAAGTTTCTCAGGGAGGCAAAACAGACAAGCACTAGAAGGGAGACATAAGATACCAGGCCCTTCCACCCCACCAGGGCAGGGGTGGAGGGACAGAAGCAGCACAAGATCCCTACAGAAGGCTCCTTGCAAAATGAAGAGCTGGATCACTCACAGGTAAAGGAGACATACTCTGGTCTCCAGAAATCTCTTCTCAGAGAGCCTCCAAGCATACCTTACTAGCCAGGCCCAGGATTTCATATTGCTCTGAGTAAAAGACCACAGCCAGTGACCAGTGAATGACGGGGGAGGGGAAGGGGATGGAAAGATCACAGACAATGATCAGGTGAATCATAGGGGCTACACAGCTGACTAACAACTACGGGCTGGGCAAGACCCCTCTGAGCCTCAGTTTCCTCCTTGAAGTGAACCTTGAATCTTTGCCTCACCTTCCTGGAATGTGCTCCCAATGCAAGGCCCAAAAGAGGGAAGGAATGTGTCTAGGGTAACATCACATATGGATTACTTATGACTACTTGGCAACTTCTCTCAGGCTTCCTCAATTATTGGGAACAGCACCTTCAGGGAGACTGGGGCTGCTGGCACAAGGGGCGGTTGAAGGGCCTGTCTGCAGGGGTCCCAGGATTGTAGGACCTGCCTTCAGGGGTCTTGGGGGTGGAGGGCCTGTCTGACAGTGTCCCCAAGGTCCCAGGCTCACTCACGGTGGAGATGAAGCAGTGATTACTGTCCTGCTCAGCATACAGAATCCAGTCCTTGATGAAGACAGAGATGGCCCTCAGCATGAAGGACACAAACAGGTTCATGTGGATGAAGTTTCGGGTGCAATGCAGCTTCCTAGGTGATGGCCAGGGAGGAAGGAGATATGAGTCTCAAGCCCATAGCCTCTATACCCCCCACTCTGGGGATGCTCGAGGTCTACTCATGGCTCATCTCAGAAAGGTGCCCACCTTGACCAATCAACCCCCTTCTTGTCTTTCCATCCCCACTGGCATACAGCTCCCTCTGGCAGCTTCTGTCTATCTAGACCAGGAAGATCAAAGCAAGCAAGACAGGCATCCTGCCTTGCATCCACCTGGCTGTGTTAACCTAGATAGGTCAGTTGCCCTTGCAAGGGTGAGGTTTCCACCTACCATGCTAAAGGTCAGGGGGACTTCCAAGGACTGACATGGGAGTGAGTTCTGAGCACACTTGCTGCAGCGTTTAGGGGGTCTCACCGGAAGCGGCACAGGATGACCATGGCAGTGGTGAGGGTGACGAGGGAGGTGCTGTAGCCGACGGTGTAGAGGGCCTTCACTGATAAGTAGTAATAGTCCTAGAGGACACAAGACACAGGCTCCACACAGGGCCTGCTGTGAGCCCCCAGAACCTGCACCCAGCCTCTGAGCCAGGCCTGCCATGGACTCCCAGGACACAAGCTCCATGCAGGGCTTGCTGTGGGCCCCCAATACACAAAAACTCCACACAGGGTCTACCGTGGGCCCTCAGGACCTGCACCCAGCCTCCAAGCACCAGGCCCAGCTCCCCCTCTCTCAGTCCTGCCTCCCACAGCCCATCCTACTAGCAGCTAGTGGAGCTGCTTAGTCTCCTCTGCATAGGGCCGGTGTTCTGGCATTCAGCACAGGCTCAATACATGTAAGTGTGCTGACCAGTGAGAATGGAGAGCAGTTGAGCCTAGGGAAGGGTTCAGGAAGCCCCTGCTAGCCCCAGAATTAATCCTTGAATTTCTGGGTTATGACCCAGAAGGCCAATGCCCACGGACAGCAGCCAGGGTGTGGGGGAACCCATAGGTAGTGGCACATCAGGGTTTCTCTGCCTTAGTGGGATAAATAAAAATCCTACTCTCTGTGCTTCTGGCATGGTATATAGCAGGAACTCCAGATTGCTGCCTGTATACAGCAGGGACTCCAGACCACTGCCTGTATATAGCAGGAACTCTAGACTACTGCCTAGAGCCCTGAGCTTCCTCCCCTACCCCACCACCTCTGGAGGACAGGTGTTGACATTTACCTGGTCCCCAGTCTCAGGCTCATAGTCATCAAACCCACAAGCATCGAAGTAATGTGGGAAGGGCTCAGACCAGCCATCCTCTGTGCAGTTCCGGCTCACCACCCCTGCATCTGTGTCAATAGGAAAACTCCAGTAAGGCACTGGGTTCAAAAAACTAAAGAGCACCCTGAAACTCATATGTAAAATGCCTTCACAAGTAGCCTAGTGCCCTTCTAGGAGCCCTGGGACATAAGGTCCAGGGGTCAGTGATTCCAAACCTGGAGCTCGGCCTTCAGTACTTCCTAGTGGTAGAGGTGAGAAGGGGCAGGCTGAGCCCTTAACCAGGGCAAAGTTCTGAGCCCGTGCTTTCCAACATGTCTGTGTCCCTTCTGGAAAATTCCCAAATGTTCACCAAGAAAGAGATAGGGCACATCCCAAATCCTGGGTCAGCATATCATGCAGTGTGCAAACCAACTTCTGTGCTAACCATGAATGTGGACTGAAAACCTCTACCCCAAGACAGGGCCCTGGCTCCAGGGTGAGCCACCAGGTTGGTTACAGCAAGGCTGGATCCCAGGCACCCCTCAAGCCTGCCGCTAGACAGGACTTCTCATCAGAGCCCCAGTCCCCCAGTGGCTGGGAACCTGTGAGGGCATGGCTGGCCTGTTTGATTGACAGGCACAGACTCCCACTGGCCCACTCAGTGAAACCTTATTAAACTGCACAGTCAGGTGTTTTAAGCTTTGCCTTTTGAGATTTGGTGGTCTTTTTCCTGTCACTAATATGGCTTAATTTTCTTCTGCCGTTCAGCCCATGTTGTGGACACCTGGGAGGAGGGTAACTGTGGGCCACACAACACAGGCACTGCTGCCTCAGAGTTCAGGATGGCTCTTGCTGTTCGAGGGGCAGTTTTAGCAGGACTGCTGTGTCATTCTCCCTTCGAAGGGCCTCTAAAGGAGGGTCCCTCACATTCAAGGGAGAGGGCAGATACCCCCTGATAGACACCTGGCTTCCAGGAGCTCCCCTTCTCTCCACACAGGGGAGGACTTATCTTCTCACAGGAAATTGAGTTGAACAAGAGATGCATGCCAAAAGGGGGGGCAGGGCTTGGACACATGCTACTGAACAGAACTGTCCCTTCTGTGACCAGGGCGGCCTCTGGGGAGCTTGGGGAAGAGACAAGAACAGGAGGCAAGCAGGGGGTCCCGGGAACACAGGACAGGAAGGGAGAGGAAGAAGACCCTCGGCCTTTCCAATCTGCTTCCTCTCTTCGTTGAGATAGAAGATTGAAGGCCAGATGTCTTCATCCAAGAGAGTCAGAGACAGATTTCCTGGGGCAAGCAGCAGAGAGGCCCTGCCAGGCAGGAGGTTTCTGCGAGAGTGAGGAGCCTGGTTCCCATTGCTTCTCCAGGGCACAGACTGGGGAGGAAATGAGGCAGGCCCGGAAATAACGAAGGCACTTGCTCGCTGCCCTCCCACAGCTTCATGCCAGGTTGGCGCTCCTTCCAGGAACTCTGCCCCGGGGCTGCTACTGGCAACCTCAATTCCAGTTCTCCGGAAGTCCTGGGAGCAGGCACCTCAGCGGAGCAACCCCACCCCCACCCCAAACCCTCCCACCCCTCATTTCCTCTGCCCTGCCCACCCAGCCAGCTGGAAGAGAAAAGAAATGCTGCTTTGAAAACATTTTTTTAAGTGTCCTACAGAGAAACGCCATTTCCTTTCTTTTATTTTCTCCTTTCTTTTTTTCTTTTTATAACCCAGTGTAGGCTCAGGAAAGTATAAATGTTTTGTTCCCAGACCTGCTCTATGAATGTTGCTCTGATAGAAATCTCCAGGCTGTCAAAACCCTGAAGTGAAGTGCCAGATTCAGGAAGCTGTTTTGTCGTGGCAACTCCAAGGAGCACAGAATTTCAGGATAGTGGTCCCCAAAGTGGGCATCGTCCTCAGAGTAGATTCCCCACCTTTCCTGGGAGACTGGCTAGCTGGGCACACTCAGACCCTAACCAGGCCCACTGAATCAGAGCCTGTGGTGAGGCCTAGCATCTACATGCTAGCAGGCCCATGGGGCGCTGTGGCACAGGAAATAGGTGTGTTCTACCTATAGGAGTAGAATCATCAGGGATCACAGAGTCCAGGGACCGCTTACTAGAAGTCTACAAGGGATTTCCTAAGACCCTGGCTTTTCTTTTGTTGTTCTGCCTATGTACTCAGGTGCATTTTTCCATGGACACGGCCTATAGCTCTATCAATGAGCACAAAGCAGAGGGCAGAGCCCAGCCTACAAGGGAGGCCTGGAAGCCTCTTGCTGCCCAGACCATCTTCCACATCTGAGAGAACTATGGGGTCAGAGCCAGTAAAACTCAATGCCTGCAAAGACACTGAGTGGACATACCTCATAATGCTTGGTTAATGGGCTTGCCGCCTTGCCCTCTGTTTACCTGCCAGGGCTAAGCCTTCTTCTGGTATGGAGGGGCTGGACTTGGGTCAAAGGAAGCCCCCCACAAGGAGCCACTCCCCTTCTGGCATCCAGGCCTCCCAGCACCAGTCTCACGGGGGCTGAGGGTGTGTGATGATGCTCAGGATGGCCTGCAACTCCACCCTACCCTGGTGAGAGCTAACATGGCCACTACCAGGAGGATGGCAAAGATCACAGGTAGGGAGGAAAGGGAGAACAGAAAATAGCAAAGAACAATGTGGCCTGAGGCCTGGGATTTCTTTGATACTCAGCACTCTACCTCAGCTCTAAGCCCATTCTCCATCAAAGGGAACTCAGGATTCCAAAAGCTATCTCCAATTCCCCCCACCCCCAACCTCCATTCCCATTTATTCCATGTCCATGCTACTCTGGATACCCCCTTCTTAACCAAGTCCAACCTCCATTCCTATTAACACCAAGTCCATGATACTCTGGCAACGAACCCACATTTCTTCTCAACTCAAAATCTTGTTTCCACCACCTCCAGACAGCATGCCCTGAACTCTTCATGGTTCAGCTGCACACCATGCCACCGGATCCCTCTGTTCTCTTGCTTGCTGAACACATAGTCCAGCATCTCAGCCAGTGATGGTGGTGTCTGTGTGAGCTCCTGCCCAGTGGAGACCTACATGTGTGCACACACATGCGCTCTGTAGACAGGCAAGCTCATTTTGTAACCCTGTACCAGTGACTTTCTACCTCTGAACAAGTCAAGGGTTGTGTCCCCTCTTCCTGAGCCACATTGCCAGAAGGACAAAGTTGGTATGGAGAAAGGGAGGAGGAAGGATGGACTGGACCCATGAGGAGCCTGGCCAGCTACCCCACCCGACCCTGGGGCCTCCTGAGGCTGAGCTCCTGCTGGATGGACAAATGGACAGTGGTCTGTCCTCACCAAGGTTCCTCTTACCGAAGGCTTCCGTCTCCCAGACTGCAGCAGAGGAAAAGAGACAGAGAATGTAGAGATGAGCAGAAGTTGGAGTTGGTGTCTGTTCTTAGTGACCACTTTCTCCCCCTCCCCACCCCTGAACTCTGGGGCGAGCCCTGCTGGGCCCACAGGACAGAGGAGACCTCTACTTCCACTTTCAGAACACAGAGCTGTCTTCCAGGAGGAGAGGGAAGAGGAGGGAAAGTGGAGAAGGAGGAGGGGGAAGAAGGAGAGGAAGTCAAAGGAGGGGGCAGGAGGGGGAGAACAGAATGGGGGGGAGAACGGGGAAGAGAAGGAGGAGGAGGAGAAGGAGACAGCAGACAAAGGGAAGAAAGCTCTCACTTCCGCAGCATCCCCAAGACCCCATACAGCCAACACTGCTGCCTGACTTCCTGGGTAGTGAGAAAGCAAATGGGAAATTACACTCCCTCCCCTCCCTCCCTTCCAGGAGGATGGCAAGTCCTTCCAGTCAAGCCTGTGAACAGAGGTGCTAAAGACTCTGCCTTAATAAGCCATTAGGACCCAGGTGTAAATAACATTTCTGGCACTGGCTAGGAGGGGCAGAGGAAGGGCCCGTAAAGGAGATCTTACTTTACTGTGAATTCATTTTGTCTTTTGTGGTGGCTATGGTTGAAAAGAAGCAACCTGGCAGGGAATCTGACTAAGAGTAGATGCTCAACAAATCTTAAATAAATGGCTGAATGAAAGCAACTCGCACAGAAGTGATTAAGTTAGTGTGTAAAAGACTACTTTAGGAAGGTGCTGAATGACAGGCCACTGGGCCATAGTACCTCCATTCATGAGGCCTCTCTCTCTACCACTTCCCTGCCAATCTCTTTCAAAATTACTCAGTCCCCATCCTCTGGTGCTGGGAAAGCTAGAAAGTTACCCACCTTCTGGGCTGGCAGGAGGTCTGGGAGGTGGCAGCAGTGGAATACATAGGAGACAAAACCACTTTCTCTGGTCTTTAGATAGGAGAACAGAGACCAAAGCCTGAGACCCAACACCTGCCACTGTCCTTCCCCATGCATCCTCCAGGCCCCTTTCCCTACATGCTGGAGACTGAGGTGTCAATGTGAATTTGCCTTCAGTGCTTCTTAGACTTGGACAGGATGGCCCCCCAGTGGGTCTGGAGCCATCAGTGTTTCCTGCCTTTGGGCAGAGCATCTTGCATCCACCATGGACCTCAGCCACTCTGCCTACCCCACAGGCTCCTAAATCATTCTCTGGACCTCCTCCCCCCATCATTTTAGTGGCATCTGGAGACCCCAAATGCAGGCATGCTCAAAGTCAGCTCCTCAGGGACTACCCCCCACGTGGGTCCTCACAGGAAGATGTCATTGTAAATCTGTCACCAAGCCAGCATCCAAAGTCACAGAATCCGTGTATCAGAATCCTCTCCTGGGCAGCTAGGAGTCCCTGGAGAACAAAACCACCAGTGCCTCCTCTCCCGAGCCCTTACAGCCACCTCACAGACGTCAATGATAGAGAAAATGCTTTTCTCGCCAGCAAGTGTGTGGCCAGCTGAAAGGGCCTGGCTCCTCAAATGATCTGGGATTTAGACTCGGATTGTGTCCACATTCTGATTCATCCAAGGATGTCTGAGCATGTGTGCCTGTCGTCTGTGAGTCATCTAATGTCAGCTAACACTACTATGTAACGCAAGTCTAGTTCTAAGCTAAGTGAGTCCAGATGTGGACATCATTCAATCCAGAGACCCTTCCTCTGAAAGGGTCTATCATGCCACATTCCCATCTGGTAGACTAGACCAGAGAGTTGGGGCACAGGGGTGAACCAGAGATCTAGCACCCAACCCATGCCTGAGGTGTAGCTCGAAGGATCATGGCAGTGCTCACATGAGCCTAAGCCACATCCCATATCCAGCACATGTGCTCTGGGACAGGAGCTCCCGGTGATCTGCCCAAGGATGGCTCCATCCCCAGGATCTGCTGTCCTCAGTGAGTAGCTCCTCCCAGGACCTGGGCCAAGTCTGAGTCCAGGCTGGCTCAGAGTAGCCAGAGAGACACTAGGCTACCTACCTTGGTCTGGGTTGAAGATTCGAAAGAGATCAGGGCAGGTAACCAGGACAATCTCTCCTACATGGGCAGGCTTCCAACACGTGATGTTGTCCCACATGCCAGGGCAGCCTGGAGGGAGACAACCATGATACACACATGTATCACATGTCTATATGCATGCACACATGCCACGCCCAGACATTGGCATGTAACACACGTTCCCATGGTATGAGTCCATACATACCACATTAGATTCATGCATATACCACACATGTGCACATGTATGCTTACCATATACCCTACATACTTACATGTGCTTCATACATGCATCCTACACACCCCACACACGTATGCTTATACATATGTACTCTACACATACCACATATGTGCACTCACACATGCATATGCACACATACACACTAGGTATGTGCACCACTCATAAGCCAGACTCTGCAAGGCCCTGGCAGTTAATAGCTTGAGGGAAAGCCAGATTTCCTATCTGAAGGAGGCTCAGAGATGGACCTGGAAGACTCCTCAGAGAGGAGGGGAGATACAGGCCCCAGGAGCTCACTTGATTCTCTACCTCCACCACCCCAGCACCCTAGGAAAACACCTGATTCTCCACCTCCACAGGCTCCAGCCACACAGTTCTGGGACCAGGAAGTGTCAGGCTAGTCCTACACTCCAGGAGACAGGGAAGTTCCAAGCCAGAACTAGATCCCTGAGGGTGAGAGGCCATACCTGTGACCTCATCTTCCTGCCCCAGCTCCTCTTTAGCCTCCTATCCTGCCTTCTCCTGACACTTGGGCCTCAGCTCTTTCTCAATGGTCCTCCCCACCTACAGGGAGGCCCAGAACCGGCCTGAGGCTGTCTGCTCCACACCCCACCTGCCTCCCACAAGGCCAGGAGCCAAGAGCTGGCAGAGGACTGGCTCTTGGAAGAGGAGCTGACAGGAGGAGAAAACCATCCAGGCAGTGCCTTATGTGCCAAGGCTGGAACTGTGGGAGGGCATGGAGTGGGAAGGGATGAGGAAGCCTGCACAATGTCACAGGGTCAGGCTGAGGGAGAGGAAGGGAAGGACACACTGAGAGGTGTTAGGGAGGTGTAAGGCTCGGCAGCTAGCTGGATATGGGCTGTGAGGAAGAGGAAGAGCTTGATCTTGATTGAGGACTGAATTTTCAGATCTGAAGGTACCGGGATCTTCAGGGCTGGATTTCCAGATCTGGGGTACGGGACTCTCTGATCCCCTCTGTTTGCTGTGCCCTCTCCCTTTCACGACTGTTGTTTTCCATCTGATCATCTTCCTTATCTTGCACTGATTCTCAGCATGGTAGCAGTGACCTCTTTGATGCTAACTCCTAGGAACAAATAAGCCCTGGCTGGATAATGTACTGCCACAACCGACAGCACATGCTGGTGGCAGCCCAGCCCTGGACCATTGCCAACACTAGAGGAGCTCACCCTGTTCAGGGACATGAGAGAAGCACTCAGCCATGCCCAGCCCCTCATACACCAGTGCACAATCAGCTACCTGCCAAACATGCCCCTCTTCACACCAAAGATGCAACATCCCACCAACCCTTATCACCTATTCCAGCCTGGTTAGAAGTGAAACATTTCTCATGCTCTGAACACCACATTTTCTCAACATGGTACCCTCAGCTCCTGTCCTTTACCCAGTCCCACCATGCTCTCCTTCTCTGCGGTAAGGGTAGTGATGAGAGAGGTCACCCAGGGGAAGATGATCGAGTGAGAAGAGTAGCTAGGAGGAAACTCTGGGGTCCCCAGTGCTTCGGGGTGAGCAGTGCCAATGAGGGAAGGCATAGCAGAGAAGGCAAAGTGGGAAGTGAGATATCAGGAAAGGGAGACAATCTGCAGTGGGCTGTGGGCCAGGAGGGAAGCACAGGACCCCTGTGGTTCCATCTCAGGACTGCTGGACAGAGAAGTGAGTTCATACATGGAAAGTTCTAGGGCTCACCTGGCACATGTTCACTCCATCACTTTCATTAGCACCCCTGGGAGTCACTACCCTGGGGAGACTGATCCAGGCAGGAGGAGGAAATAGACCTACACGGGGAGGTGATACCTTGGCAGTCAGCTGCTGACAGGCCTGGAGGATACATGGCCAACACCAAGATAGAGAGGGGCCACATGAGGTTGCAGTCCCTCTGCCAAGGTCATGACTGTCATGTGCTGCTGGGACCAGAAGACCCCCACAGCTTGGGTACAGACAGCTCCATCTCTCAGGCCTGGGTATCCAGCTCTTGAAAGATGGTAGAGCCAGGAATGCTGCAGGAACTCTAAATACCAGGCCTGGAGAAGGCAGGGACAGGAAGAGCCAGACAAGGCCAGCTCAGGACACTGAGGATGATTCCTGCCCACCACTGTCTCACCAGCTCACAGGTGGCACCTGTGATCCCGTGTCCTTGAAATACACACAACACCATGTCTTTGCCACTGTGGCCTGTGCCTCTGAGACGGCTGTGGAGCATGGCCTTAAGCCCATGCCCTGGGAGCCCTGACCAGCAGATGTTCCTGTAATGCAGAACATTAGGCCCTGGCACAGCCATCTACCATGGCCAGCTGATGTGGCTGAGGCCAGGGGCTGCTTAAGATCCAGTGATCAGGGCTAAGGGGCAAGGAGAAATCTAACACCAGGCAGGATACATGAAGGAAAGGCTCCAGGGCTGGAAGCAGAGGCGAAGGCAGGGCAGGGGTTGCATGCTTTTAATGACAACTTTCCAAGTGCCTGCTATGCACCAGGGGCCATCTGCACAACGAGGCTACAGGGTACATACAAAGGCCTGGAGTTTTCATGTGAGTACAATGAAGGTAAAGGTGTGGCCAGCCCTCAGCATCTGCACCAGCCCCCAGAACATGCTCTTTGTTTCCTCTGCCACAATTCCCATTTGTGGGGGGGTCAGATGTCTGTGTGTTCTCCCCAGTTTGCAAGACCAGGGTGTAGAGAAGAGCCCCCTAAAAATGAAGGAGAGGGTAACAAGTTTGACAAGAAATGTACTCACTATCTTATGTATATAGTAACTGTAATCCCTCTGTACATCACCTTGACAATAAAGTTAAATTTTAAGAAACAAAAGAGCCCTCTAGGACTATCCATCAAGTTCTCCACCCCATGGCCTGGAAACACTAATGATCCAGCCTCTACAACTCTGGTGCTTCCTCCTGTCCCATGCCTGTGACCCATGCCCCTGCAGCCAGGACAGCAGAAACACCCAGAACAAGACCCATGACCCAGGGCCTAGCTCCTAAGACATGTCCTTGGCCCAGGAGGAGTTCACAGACTCCTGGCTCTGGAGGATAAGCCATGGGCTCCAAATACAACCTTTGGTTTCTCTAACTGGAGAAGAAACTTGTTTTCCTGCCTTCTATACAGAATACACGCAGCATCTACATCCCCGACAGTTCTGCATGCCAGACTCAACATAGCTCTGTTTTGTTGTGGCTGGGAAATCTCAAGACATCTTTTCTCCTTCTCCCCTCCTCTTCTCACCCTTTTCCTTCTTCTCCTTTTCCTCCCCCTTATTCACTCAAAAAGCACTAAGAAATTCACGTCAGACTGCAAAGTCACACAGAAGTGAAGAAAAGCCCCCAGTCAGGGCCTCACTAAGCCTAGGATCTGGAGAAGTATAGAAGGATGTGATGCTAAATGTTGAGAGGCCATTGCTTCTGCTGAAGATTTATACACAAAGTGAGTGTCTTCACATGCTGCAAGTTATTGTCATGCGGCTCTGGAGGCCAGGGACCTGGGCTAGAATCAAGGTGCTAGAAGGGCTGCCATTCTTCTGGAAACTCCAGGAAAAAAACAAAAAAAAACCTTCTCTGTACCTTTGCCAAGGCCTGCTGGCCACTTCATTCTCCATCATCAAACCAGTAGCTCAGCATCAGCAAACTTCTCTCCCTGTCTGGCTTTCATGTTTCTTTCACGTATAAGGACATATATGAGGGGTATAGTCCACCTGATTAACCCAGGATAATCTCCCCATCTCAAGGTCCTCACCTTATGGCATATTCAAAGTCCCTTTTGCTATGTACAGTCACATGTTCATAGGTGTGGAGAACTGGGTATGGATCTGTCTGTAAGCAGTCTCAAGGTGTGTGAGAGGGAGACTTATTCTGCCTACCACAGAAGGAATTTAAGACCACATGATTTTGAGAACAGAAAAGCAGACATGAAAAGACCTACTGTGGTACAGAAGAGGATGAAAGAGCTGAATGTGAAGCAATGGCATGAGATGGAAAGAGCTTGCGGGGCAGTCTAGTTGCCAGTGATGGGACTTGCCAGATATGGCAGGTGTGACAGAGATGCTTAGTGCTCAGCCATATCATGTGATTTATATTCCAAGTTTGTAGCCACTGCAAGAAGATGAAGAAATTAGTCCCTAAAACATCCACTGTCTTCCTCTCTCTTCCTTCACAGTGCCCTTGGAGTCACATGCACAGGCCACATATAAACATAGCTATGTTCCAAAATGGAAACATCTGGATCTCTGACTGTGAGAAGCCAAGTTCCACTCCTTCCTCTGCTGACTACACTGGCCTATGATATGTACAAACAAGAAATGTCACACTCCTAAGTCTTTAGATTTTAAAGTTGACTTGTTCCTGGAGCATGGTCTAGGATGTACTGGCTTATACAGCAGAAACACTTAAGTACCCTACAGATATCACACTGATTTCTAGGATGGATGGATGGATAGATAGATGGATGAAAAGAAGTTAGGGGAGCAGATGGATAGGTGTATGTGGGGGTGGTGAGTTGTGGGTGGATGGGTGGTTGGATGGATGGGTGGATGGGTGGGTAGATGGGTGGATGTATGAATGGATAGGTGAGTGGATGGATGGTGGATGAATGGGCGGGGTGGGTGGATGGGTGGTGGATAAATGGGTGGGTAGGTGGGTGGATGGGTGGGCAGATGAATAAATGAGTGGTGGGTGGGTGGGTGGATGGATGGATGGATGGAAGGACAGACATTCTATTTACCACAGTGGGGATGGCTGAGTGAAAAGCAATGCTGGGATGGCTTGGCAAGTTGGAAATCGAGTTCTGTTGTTTGGCTTGAGATAGTGATAAGAACCAAGAGGAGACAACTGTCCCAAACAGTAATTGGACAATAAAACAGGACCCAGAGCTCAAGTTAGAGCTGCAGAAAAGGAATAGGCATGATCTGCAGGGATTCTGTTTAGGCCCTGGGCATCCAACCAGAGGTAGAGCTCACAAAAAATCAAAATAAGGAGAAAAATGGGCCTAGCTCCAGAAGAAAGAATGCCAACATTTAGAAGTGGGACTAACAAAGGAGACAAAAAGGAAAACCAGGACAGGCCAGCAATACCGCAGCCAGAAATGAGTTTCAGGAGAGTGACGGTCAAGTGAGGCCAAGACCAAGTTCCCACTTCCCTTTCCTCATCCAGAGAAAGCCAAAACTCAGAAGAGGTCTTGATCCCTTGAGAGCCCTCTCCACTTTTGGCTCCTCACTCAAACCTCCCACTGCACCTCTCCCTGCCCCCAATTCCATACCAGCCCTCCCGAACCTTCCTGGCGTGGTCTGCAAAGGCCTCACTGTGGGCAGAGGAAAGTGGGCACACACCATCAGCAGCACTGCACACTCTCTTAGCTGTGCCCACCTAGGACCTTGCACACAAAGTAGCCAGGGGGTGGCAGTGAATCGTGACAGTGGGAGGAACCAACTCCACTTCGGCAGGCCGAACTGAGAGGGAATGCAGGGCTATTAGCTCTCGCCTGGAACCGGATGAGAAGCTAATCTCAGGTTGTCATGGTGATAATTCTGTCCAGTTCCACACAATGTTCAAAACTCCTGAGACCAGGAAAACCAGAATGACAGACAAAGCCACTGTCTTTCTGTGGAAATGCTCCGGTATTGTTAGAACAAGGCCTCCATCTGAGCATACAATTCAAAGGTGAAAAATGATTCAATTTACGGAAACTCACTTTATAGCCAAGGTTTCTTCTGTTCATAAAATGAAGTTCCCCCCCCCCCCCAACTCATGAGGTACATGTTAAAGGAGTAGGGGAGAATGCAAGCCCTTCCCTTTGGGAATGAACTGATCCTAAAGCCTGGACCCCAGGCCAACAACACACTTGGGGACCTGCCAGAATGCAGGAGCCAGGGCCTCCCAGGGCTAAGAATGAGGAAGCTTGTAGGTGGAGCCCAGCAATCTGTATTTTTACAAGCCATCTAGGAGCGTGATGTGGGCTCCCATCTATGACAACCAAACAACAGAAAACATACAGCTGGATAGAAACCAAACCCAGAGTGCCAGTCCTACCTCCAGTGTGGAGGGGTTGGCCCAAGGCACTCAGCACCCAGGGCAGGCCTCAGAAGCCAAGAGAGAATAGCAACACATAGATCTTTTCTCTCCTGGTACAGCCATGGCTAGCCTCATCTATGTCCTCTAGAGGGTGACATCCAGGCTGGCCAGCCCTCCCTAAGATGGAAGGCTTCCAGGCCAATGGATGCCCATGACCCTGCAAAGAGGAGGCACTGGCTGACCTGGCGCAGGACTTTAAGCTGGGCAGCAGGAACAGGGTGCCTGGCCCAGCAGACTGTGCCCGGGGACTACTTGGCCCACAACTGCCAGCAGCGCAGCCATTCCCATGCACAGCAGTCTTCCTCCTGCTCTGGCCCCAAGGGCACTGCGGCATAAAGGGAACTTTCCCTCTGGGCAGAAGACCTGGGCAACGGCTGGGCTGGCTCTTGTTGGGGATTTAGCTTGGCCTTAAGGGGGGAAGGGCAACTAGGGCTCCCTTAGAGACGCTGCCCTTCCCCCAGCCCTGGGGCTGCGGAAGGTAGTCCCTCCCACCTTCCGGCTTCAACCAGAAGAGAAGCAAGGCAGCCCCTGCCCCTGGGGTCCAGCATGTGTCTGATGGCCGGGGACCCCAGAACCCAACCCTTAGGGGGCTGGGTCTCCACCCACAAAGGAAGTCCCCTGACATCACTTGAGGGACAGCCCTTGGGACCAATCAGGGGCCCCTCTCCTGTGCCCGCCTTTGGGGTATATCTCTTGGCCCCTTCATTTGAATAAATCAGAATGCCCATGAGGCTTCTCCAGGGACCCACGCATCTGTGTCTTCCTTGGTGGGTTTGGGGCACCCTGCGACCACACACTACCGAGGGCTACCTGTGGCCATCGCTCCCACATGAGAGCAATAAAGGTCCACCCAGGAAGGGGTGGACAAGCCCCTTTCCCCCCCCCCCAAGCAGAGGGGAAGTAGAGAGAGCCCAACAGGCTCTCACCCTCCATGTGCCACCTCTGGCCTCAGCTGCTCCCTGGGTCTCATGACAGAACAGGGCTGGGGTTGGCTCAAGTCCCATTCAGCATTCAAGGGCTTAGAGTGAGAAACAAAACTGCAAGTCCACCTCCAAACTGTCTTTGCAAGAAACACCCGTGACACAAGCCAAAGATGCTACAAACCGAACAACTCAGTAAGAACACACCTCCCACTGCCAGCCGTCTCCTCGCCTCACTGCTCCTCCTCCCACTGTCTCTCCCATACTGCTATCTCAGGGCCCAAGACCAATGAGGACTAGCAGTGGGCTGAGGGAACAAAAGCCCTCCAAGCCCCCCGGTCCCAACCCACCCATAGCACCATACCTCCTCAACACACCACAGTTCTTGTTCCAACCAACCCACCTTACTAGATTTAGAAGATTATGGGGGACACACAAAAGATATGCATGGAGATACATAAACATGCTATGCAGTCATCTGCCACAAAATGACACTAAAGTCAGACCAAGAGTACCACGGTCACTCATAACCCTACAGCAGCAACAGAAAATTCCTGCTGCTCAGTGATAATTATGCAATGCACTATCCAGGGTTTGTGGATGCTTGTAGAAACCAATCCTACTTTTCTGCCAGTACTATGAGAGAATAGCACATGAAGCTGGATGTCGTGCCTCATGTCTGGAATCCTAGCAGGTTCATATCAGAAAGTCATGGGTTCAAGGCCAGCCCAGGAAACAAGCTCACAAGACCCAGCTAGGACAACCTTGCCCTCCTCACTCCCTTCCTTGTACAAACCTTTACCTCTATGTCTCTCTCCCCCTTCCCTGCCTCTCCATCCACCCTTCTAAGCACAAGTTTGGCCCTCTGAACTCTCCTCCTCCTCTGAGGATTCTTTCCCAATTGTTCCAAACAGCACTGGCCTGATACCTGGAGATTCTGTGTGTTCTAGCACAAACCTAGAGGAAGACAGAGAGCCTTATTGCCCTCCACACTAAGGCAGCCATGCTTATAATAAGCACAGCATCTCTGTCAGGTACATAGCAAACATTGCCCACTGCCCTGTGCTCTTTTCCAGGCATTTCTCATTCAACACGATAACCCAAGCCTTTACCCTTCAATGGCCCCATAGCTAAAGCCCTAGGGAGGGTCTGGGACACAGTGTCATCTCCTGAGGCTTGTGCCCAGTGGCCGAGGCCCAGACACTTTGAATTCAAGTTCCAATGTCTGTTCATAGCCTATGCTAAGGTACAGAACCTCCTTATGCCTCTGTTTCCTCATCTAGTAAACAGGAGTAACAGACCCAGCCCTGTAGGTTACTGTGGTGGTCAGATAAGGCACCAGCACTGTGCCTAGCACACAGCAGGTCTACATCAGCACTGGCCATCCACATGATCTATCTCAGCCCTTCCCTGTACAAAAGTCCCAGAGCAGGAAAGAACCATAGAGTTGGTGGTCCAGCCTGGTTGTCAGTCTCCTCTCTTCCCACCTGCAGGCTGTGGAAAGCTTCTGCTGGATTAGGTCCGGACCCTGGCCCTGGCCCTGGCCTGCTCCACTTCCTAACTCAAGGTCATTGGGAGGGAAGAGCAGAGTGATGAGATCCTCGCTTCAAGCAGGTCACTGGAGAGGTGAAGCCCCCTCTCTCCCCTGGATGCTCAAGACTAGAGGAAGGCTATATTGCCAGCCCCATTTCTGGGGAACGCTCATCCTGTGCCCTCCTCCAGACTGCACGGTTCTCTGTCACCATACCAGCCAGAGGAAAGTGCCTTCTCTCTATTCCCTTCCCACTGCCCACAGCAGCTCTGGGCAGTAGAGGTGCATCTCTCTGCACCCTGGCCCCTTCTTGGCCCTCACTGCATCCTGGCATTGTGCATCCAGCAAGTAAAGGAGGGCAGAGGGGCATGCAGGCCACATAGAAGAATGAATGGATGGGAGTGGTCCACAGGCTTTTGACCCCTAGCCAAATCCAGCCTTCACATGTGGCCAGCCTGGGGGAAGCTGCAGGGAAGGCAGCCCCATGGGGAGTCCAGAGCTCCACTAGAAGTGGAAAGGGAATGTACATGCAGCCTCGGCACTGGCCCAGGGCTCTAACATAAACTGTCAGAGCTCTCAGTTGTCCAGGCCTTTTGTAGATGTGGCACCTGATCTGGAGTAACGTCCCTCTGGGTCATCTTCCATTCTTTTCTGCTGCTCAATCCCTAACTATCCCTTGGGCCTACCACAGGGTTCTTTCACTACAGCCAACCACAAGAACCACCTGGAGGTGTTATACACCAGTGGCTATGGCCACTCATGGTTCCAATTTAATCAGCTTGGATGGTGGCTGGTTTCCTGGTAACCTCACAAGAGCCAGGTTCCAGAACATCAGTTCCTGCACCATCTGACTTTCCAGCAGCTCCTGCATAGACCGACTCTCCATCAGTTCTTGCATTGACTGATTCTCCATTAGTTCCTACATCGTCTGATTCTCCAGCAGGTCATGTATCCAGCCTTCTGATGGCACACTCACCCCTGCCCCCAGCACACTGGGGGGCTCCTGCCAGCACTGCCTTTCCATTCTCCACTTTAGCCAGGACACTCAAGGGGCCTATGTTGTCCTGCCTCAGCCCTGGGCTCAACAGATGGGGTGCTAGGACACATAGCCTTTGCCATTCTCCCCCACCCTGTGGGGCACGCCCAGCTGGCCCCACCTGTGTGTCTCCGCCCCGGTGGTCATGTGTGGCTGTTACACCAGAACCCGGAAAGGGGATCCCGGCTAGCCCCACCTGCATTCCGGCCCTGGGGTCACGTGAGGAGATTAAGTGGAACCAGAAAGGCGGTTCTAGCTGGTCCCGCCTCCCAGCCTTGGGACCATATGTGGCCAAGATGGCGCCTGGAGGTGAACCTGGAGGCAGTCCTGGGGGCTGTGACATAGAATTAGGCCGCCTCTTAGGATTGGTCCCTCGGCCCTCCACCCTTGATAGACAGCTCAGGCCACCCCTCATAGCCCCTAGCTAGGTGCGCACACACCCTTCCCCCTCCTGCCATTTTAAGGCCGAAGCTCCTCCCAATAAAGCGAAATTATGCGAGAATTTCTCCGGGACTGTCTGATTGTCCTCCGGTGAAAGGGAGGCCGGGGGCGGTCCGTCAACTCTTCACCATTTCTTCGCCCGCTTCGGTCGGGGCGCGCTTCCCCACCTCTCCCTCCCGCTGGCCAGGAGAGCGCTGGGGGCGAAGGACCCTGACAGCTGGCGCCCAATGTGGGGCACAAGGAAGTGTAGGTTTCTGGCGAGCCAAGTCAAGCGAGTTCGGAGAGGTAAGGGTATCCCCGGAAAGAATGGGGCAATCTCAAAGTCAGCAAGGTGATCTCCGGGTCCTGAGATTCACGCTCCAGACCATAGGACTAGACATTTCAGACTCCCAGGCCACAAGGATCTGGGAGGCCTTGACATGTGCCGCCCCTTGGCTGGCAGATGCCTATCTCTTTAGCCGGGCTACCTGGGAACACGTAGAGCAGGAAGTGGAAAGGAGGGAAGTCGACTTAGGAGAGGAGCTCCCTCTCATAGTAGTCTTCCCAATCCTCCGGGCCCTTAAGACTTGCTTTTCCCCAGGCCCCCAAAGGGGGAGCATCTGGGCCCAGGAAGGATCTGCGGGCGAACGTCTTGAATGTGAGGGAAACAGCCTTCCCTCTGCCCAGGAGGAGAGGGGCTCAACGCCTCCCTCTGATGAGCCCATAGACGAGCCTTGGCCTGATCCCCCAGATCCCAGGCCAAGTGCCTCGTCCCCAGGACGTTTCGCGAACTAGTGAGGTGGGCGGGGGTGGGGGGTGGGGGGGCCTCCGCCGCCTTGTCACCCCTCCTCCACCAAAGGCTTCCCACCACCTTGCGCAGACCTGGGAGAGGATCACCCTGGGGACAGTAAAAGCCCTTTTAAGAAAGCCTGGGAAGCGCTTTGCGCGCTATCCAGGCTGGGCTCCATAAGGCGTTGTTCTTGATTCCTGTTGTAACTTTAAAGGGAAATTAACACAATGTCTGGAGCTCTGGATGTCCTGCAGATGAAGGAGGAGGACGTGCTCAAGTTCCTGGCCACGGGCACCCACCTGGGCGCCACCAACCTGGACTTCCAGATGGAGCAGTACATCTACAAGAGGAAGACCGATGGCATCTACATCATCAACCTGAAGAGGACGTGGAAGAAGCTGCTGCTGGCTGCCCGCACCATCGTGGCCATCGAGAACCCCTCGGACATCAGCGTCATCTCCTCCTGCAACACCGGCCAGCGCGCCGTGCTCAAGTTCGCTGCTGCCACCGGGGCCACCCCAATCGCCGGCTGCTTCACCCCCCGAAACCTTCACCAACCAGATCCAGGTGGCCTTCCGGGAGCCCTGCCTCCTGGTGGTGACGGACCCCCGGGCAGACCACCAGCCACTCACCGAGGCATCCTACGTGAACCTGCCCACCATCGCGCTCTGCAACACCAACTCCCCGCTGCTCTACGTGGACATCGCCATCCCGTGCAACAACAAGGGGGCGCACTCGGTGGGTCTGATGTGGTGGATGCTGGCCCGCGAAGTCCTGCGCATGCGCGGCACCATCTCCCTCGAGCACCCCTGGGAGGTCATGCCGGATCTCTACTTCTACCGCGACCCCGAGGAGATTGAGAAGGAAGAGCAGGCCGCGGCTGAGAAGGCGGTGACCAAGGAGGAGTTCCAGGGTGAGTGGACGGCGCCGGCCCCCAAGTTCACGGCCACGCAGCCCGAGGTGGCGGACTGGTCGGAGGGCGTGCAGGTGCCCTCCGTGCCCATCCAGCAGTTCCCCACCGAAGACTGGAGCGCCCAGCCTGCCATGGAAGACTGGTTAGCCGCGCCCACCGCCCAGGCCACCGAATGGGTGGGGACCACTCCTGAGTGGTCCTGAACTCTGCACGCGCTTCAGGAAAGTGGAAAGAAAGTTGGTGGGAAATAATAAACGGAGCTTTCTAAAAAAAAAAAAAAAAGCCTGGGAAGCATTTGCTGAGGAATGTCTTGGATGGAGGGGAGACAGCCCCCCTGGCTGCCCAGGAGGAAAAGGGCTTATTAACATCTGCTTTGAAAGAGACAAAAAAAAAAAAGGTTTTCTGTTCTTTTGTTGGTGCTTGCTAAGTTTGGAAATTCAGTTAAATTCTGATTGTTGTTGGCTAAATCCTAAGAGGCGGCCTAATTCTACGTCACAGCCCACAGGACTGCCTCCGGGTTCACCTCCAGGTGCCATCTTGGCCACACGTGGTCCCCAGGCTGGGAGGCGGACCAGCTAGAACCGCCTTTCCGGTTCCACGTAATCGCCCCACGTGACCCCGGGGCCAGAAGGCAGGCAGGGCTAGCCGGGATCGCCTTTCCGGGTTCCAGCATAACAGCCACACGTGACTCCGGGGCGGGGACACACAGGTGAGGCCAGCAAGGCGCGCCCCACACACCCCACCTCACCTTTCTCCTCCTAGACATAAGGATAGCAGTGGCTCTGCTCAGAGACCTGCCATTCAGAAATAACAGAGCTTGGAGGCAGATACCTGAGGTCTAGATCCAGCCATGTGATCTGAGCAGGCATTCCCCTCCAGCACCTCACTTTATATCCCCTAAACAAGACACTTTGAACCAGATAATTTTTGGGTAGTCTTTGAATTCTTCCAGATCTGCACCCATTCTGGCCCCTGCCTCAGTTTCCCTAGTAGGTGTATTGACCTGTATAGAGTCCACAGGGCTGAGCCTGTGCTGGGTGGGCTGGCAAGGCAGCTCTGCCTAGGGCACCTCCCTCTCAGCTGTCTTCACTGAGGCACTGACCAGGGAGCTTGAACCACTGCATCTAACTGGGCTGCAGATCAGTGAAGCCTTCAGGCACTGGGTGCTCAGATCTGTGAGGGCCCCAAGGAAACCACATAGCCCCTCACCAGGGCTGAGAGTCCACCCTCCAGTAACCGCGCAGGAGAGAGGGGGCAGGGCCCCAGGCCCCTATGTACCCTCAGATGCGAGCAGAAGATGCACTGCCTTGATGGGCCTCAAGGGCCCACCTGTAGTAGGGAGATGGAAGCAGAGGCTACCTAGGGCCCCTGGGCCGCACAGGGGCTGCACCTGTCCCTTGGCCTGGGAAGCCTTAAAGGGCATCCTTCAGTCATCCCTGAGACTGGGGTGCCATGGGCCCAATGGGAAAGGGAGAGAATGACAACATCCTGAGACTATGGCCATGTCCAGCGCAGGCGCTCAGCCCTCCAACCCCTAGAGCCCTGTGGCACACAGTTCTGGTGACCACTTGCTTCCCTCTGCCCTGACTTCTGCCAAGAGGAGACTTCTTCTTGACTCTGACCAATGCTCTCGCAGCCCAGCCACCACAGCAGCTGCATTTCAGCTGCCACTGGCCCAGGCGGCATCCCAACAAGCTCCCTGACAGCTGTTGGCCAGGCCAGGCTCCAGCTGCGTCTCAGCCCCCAGGGGAGAGAGGACGCCACATCCAGAGGCAGGATGCCACAGCCCCAGAGCAGTGCCTTCTGTCATGCTGCGGGGTACAGCAGAGGCTGGGGAAGGCCACCCCCATGCAGGGACAGTGGGGACAGCGGGATGCTCTGCCACCTCACTCACCTGGGGAGGAATCATTGAAGCCCAGTAGGCGATTGGCCCTCTGGATCTTCTCCAGGCACACAGCTTGTTCCTTCTTGAAGATGCAGTCAGAGTGCATGGCAGTGGCCTACAGGACACACAGATGGACGGTAAGGCGGGGGGCAGGGGGGGCAGGGCAACCACTCACAAGCCTCCTAAACCCAGGGCAGAAACCTGGGGATAGCTGGGAAGAAGTAGGAAGAGGAGGGGGCAGAGAACTTGGTCCATCAGGAGCCAGGGCATCCACTCTGTCATAATTACTAAGGGGTTCCTCTCGGTCACCAACACGGTGTGGCCAGGACAGACCCCACCCCTCCACACTGATAACATTAGCAAACTCCCATGAAGTACTCTGGAAGTGCAGACAACTATTCTGAAGGTCATAAGTCTGTGTGAGCATGTGTTCGTGATACTTTATATCACTGTTTATTTTACAGACATTGAAACAAGTAGAGACAGGAACTTGCTGGGTCTCATTGCTTAGGGGACTGGAACCAGGGGCTGATCCCAGGCAGCCTGGGGCTCCCAGGATAAGGCAAGCAAGCAGAGGCTGGGCTGAGAGCATGCCTCTCCTGTCCCCTGGGGAGTGCAGAAGGAGGAGGCATTCAGGGTCTCCTTTCATCTATAGAGGAGGAGAAATAAGCTCAAAAAAGTCAAGACACCATAAGCCAGGTTACACAGCCCCATGGTGCCCAACAGACTCCAGCTCAGAACAAGGGACTTCACAGCACACTGCACTCAATGCTGTCACTTGAATCAGGCCCTGGGGCCAGGATGGCTCCCTCAAGAATGCCCGTGCATGTAGAGGGGGTTGTGGCATCTGAGCTGCCGAGGGCCATGCTCTCAGGCTGCTCCAGTCCTGGCAGCTGACGGACTCCCTGAAGGTCTGGTGTTTGCCAGTCATACAGGGCAGCAAGAAGACAGAGACCCAGGCTCCTAGGCTGGGTGGTGGGGCCCATAGTAGGGAGTCTTCACTTCCCACTCGCTCCTTGCTGAAGGGACACCAGCAGAGTGCCCCTTCAGAGTCCAGGGCTGGCAGGGCCTATTGTTGGGGACAGGAAGCTAACAGAGCTTCTGCACCCCAACCATGGCCTCTGTGTACCAGGATGACAACATGGAAAGGGTGCATCCATAGATTTGAAAGTGTGGGCCTATCTCTAGAGGAGCGGTCCATCTGTAACTCAAAGATGCTGAGTGGTACCTGGAAGATGCTGGGACTAGTATGGGTACAGGCAGACAAAAGACAAGGTCTCTGGTATGCAAAAGAGTGATGGAGGGAGGTTGTAGGCTCTTACCACAGGCAGCAGAAGGAGAGTAGCCAGGGCTACCTGCAGGACACCCGCCATGGTGCTGCTTAGCCAGGACACTGGCCTTGGCTCCCAGCAGCCTCCACTCTCCCCCACGTACACAGGCTGCAGGGAAGGAAAGGCGTGAGTTCTTAGGTGGCATCAGCCACCTGCAACATACTCCCAAGCCCCAGGGATCTCCTCTTGGGACCCAGTTCTTTACTCCCCGAACCCACAAGCAGGCAGGTGCCAGCACTGAGTGCAGAAGATCCAGCTCATTCCAATATTGTCAATACATACCCCACATACCCTAGCAACTGGCCATCTAGAAATATTCACACTGACACAGAAAAGGAGCATGTGCATGGGGCTGGGCCTGGTGATCCATGCCTGTCATCTCAGCTACTGGAGACATGGGGATCAGTAGGTTCACAGTTCCAGTCCAGCCCCAACAAAAAATTAACAAGACTCCAGCTCAGCTTATAAACGGGGCATGGTGGCAGCTGCTTGCCATCCCAGCAATGAGGTAATAAGAGCAGTGAGGTCTGAGGTGGACATGAGACCTTACCTTAAAATAAAGTGAAAAGGGACTGGAGGTGTGGCTCAGTAACAGAATAGCTGCCTAGCAAGCATGAGACTCTGAGTTAAAATCCCAGTACTGGAACAGGGGATGCAAGGCTACTCCTGCAATCATTTAAAATAGCAACCAAGTTCTGGTGGCTCACACCTGTAATCCTAGCTTCTCAGGAGGCTGTGATCTGATTGTCATGGTTCAAAGCCAGACAAGGCAGGAAGTCTGTGAGATTATTTCCAATTAATCACTAACAAGAGGTAATACAGAGCTGTGATACAAGTGGTAGAGCTCCAGCTTTGAGTAAAAAGCTCAGGGACAGTACCCAGGCCCAGACCAGCACAAAATGAAACCGAAACTAGAACAAAGGGAACAGCACAGAAGCCATCTCACATGCAGAGCTGGGTAGTGCCAGTATGACCAGGAAGAACGTAACAGCCCAAGTTGTTGTTATTAAATTACTATTAAATTGCTCGAGGAAGGGTTGACATTGGGGGTGCTGATAACCACAGAGTGTGGTTTAGGAGGCCATGTAGAACTGGAAAAAGTCTGCTCAGGTACAACAACCAAGAGGCCTTGAACACGTGCCTGCCTGGTTCCCAGCCTCCCCAGGCTGCCAACGAGCAAGCACCCAAAGGAGAAACAAAGCCCAAGACAGAGGACTGGAAAGAAGGGGGCCTGTGCAGTCCCAGCCCAGGGCTATGCAGATACTGATAATGGTGCTCAGGGGGTTCTGGGCACCATGGCCATGCACCTAGCTACCTCCTGCAGCTGGAGGGCTAGGAAGGCAGGGGTACAGGCTCCGTTCCCCTGGACACAGAAGCAGCAGCTATGTCAGGCACAGAGCTCAATCTCTGTGCTCCTCCCAGAACTCTGCACACCCTGGATGGTGACAGGGTGCCTCCAGCTTGGCACTGGTGAGCACCAGAGGGTTTAGCCACCTCTACCATCCTGGGCTCTGCCTGGCTGAGGTGGAGCATTGCCTGGTCCCAGTACCTCAGCAGTGGCTGAAGGGCCTCCAGGGACAAGAGTTGCTAGGAAAGGTGGACATCCTGTGAGATCAGGCCTGAGCCCTTTGAACAACCTCAGGTCAAACACAGGAAAGTCAAGCTACTGGTGCCCAGTGACACCAGCACTGCCCATCCCCAGCTGGATCTCCTGGCTACATGTGGCCTGGGTGTCCACTGGGCCCCTGTGCTCAGGGAAGCAGAGCCCTCTGCCTGCTGCCCCAGTTCTCTATCTCCAGGCAGCATCAGGAGGGTTGGGTCATAAAGATTCTATGTTAACCTTTGTTAGGACCATGGAGGCAATACAGAATGAAGGCAGGGAGGGCTGGACAGGGAGCAGGAGCAAGTGGATGAGGGCTCGCTGCATTCTGAAGTTTTCTCTCTCTCTCTCTCTCTCTCTCTCTCTCTCACACACACACACACACACACACACACACACACACACACGCATGCAAGTCCATAGAGATAAGCATATAGATGAACGTATCCCTCATGCACATAGGAACGTTCACTGCAAACATCCATAATGGGAACACAAGACCACCAGGGTCACAGACATGTGCAGATGCCAGCACAGGGTGGCTTCCTGACATGCTGGTCAGCCTGTGAATGCACATCATGATGCACACACCCTTGGGTGAGAAACAGAGGCACTCCTAAGCATCATAGCCCTGAGACATGCTGCAGATGCAGACAGCAGTATGGGCAGGGGTAACCACACACGTGCAGCCATGGGCACACAGGCAGAATGCTCACCCCCATCTACCACCACATTTCTACCAGAGTTCCACCAGCCCACCACACTACCTATATGTTCACAGAAGGGGTATGCCAGCCCAGCATGCAGGGCCAAGGAGCTGGGAGCCCCTACACACTGGCCTGCTCCCTGCACTGCAGTCCACCTCCACCCAGTGGCAGACTGCCCACCAAAAAGGAGAGGGAGTCAGCCCTAAGGCGCCCCACCCTGGCTTCCTGTGCACCCGAGTATGTCTGGGGGCTCTGTTCCCTCCCCCACCCCCGACTCTGCACAGTCCCTGGTGGACAACTCTGACCCAAACCACCTGCCTAAACACACTCGCCCAGGCTCTTCCAGGCACAGGCCTGGCTCCTCTGGCCAAGGTCAGCTTTCAGAGATGCATGCGCTGGGTCTGTGCCCACTTGTCAGCTGCTCGGCTCTATCCTGGCTGTCTCCTCCGTTTTCTCCCAAGGTGCCAGGTTCCCACCAGGAGATGAGCCAGGCGACCACAGCGAGGGCCCCACCAGGAGATGAGTCAGGTAACCACTGCCAAGACCCTGTCAGGAGATTAGCCAGATGACCCCTGCCCAAAGCCCTGCCAGGAGATGGGCCCAGTAACCACAGCTCAGGGCCTCACCAGGAGAGGCCGGGTAACCACAGCCCAGGGCCCCACCAGGAAATAATCCAGGTGACCACAGCCCAGGGCCCCATCAGGAGATGAGCCAGGTGACCACAGCCAGGGTTAGACTGCACACCATGAGCATAGGCACTGGGCTCGGATGGACGACCTGACTGCCCCACATCCCTGTGCTGCCCCTTGGGTACAGGTTCCACTGGGTAGTTGACTTTGAGGACAACTGAACTCTACCACTGAGCATTTAGAATGGTAGACTCGGGAACCACTCCCCATTTGGCTAGATTGTTCGGCTTCAGTCCCCAGGCAGCAGGCTGTTCAACCTTTCTAAGCTCACCTGTGGACTGACTGGGAAGGAAGCAATTCCTGTCTCTTAGATATGTGAGTTCAAGGATATGGCTCTCACCTCAGCACTTCTTGCTCACATGGGGAAAATGGCAGGGCTGCTGCATCTTGACTTGCCAGTGGGTGTGTTTACTAAGTACTCATACTCAATACAGGCAGGCACTTGCCAGAGGTGTTTACTAAGTACTCATACTCAGTACAGGCGGGCACTTGCCAGTGGGAGTGTTCACTAAGTACTCTTACTCAGTACATGCAGGCTATCTTCTGGGCAATACATGCACATTAGCTCCTGAAACCTACAAGAACTGTCCTTGTTCTAAAATGAGAGAGATTGAGGCACAGACAAGCCAAGAGACTGCCCCAAGGCCCCACAGCAAGCACCTAGCAGGGCTGGACAGTGAGCCCAAGTCATCTGGTTGTGATGCTTACATAGTTGCTCTCTGGTGTGGGTAAAAGGAAGGCCAGCTCCAAGTCCACAGATGCCTCATTGCACCCCTATCCCCCAGTCCTGCGGTTGCTCTCTTACTCCATCCTTTGTCTGTGTATATGCAGACATCTACATCCTAAAATCAACTGAGACCAGAGTGGAGCAGGTCACAGCACAGGCCCTAGCAGGAATAGGGTGTAAAACAGATGCCTGAAATGGAGGGGAGTTTGGCAGGCAGAGCAATGGCATGCCCTCCTCTCCAACAGGGAAGCTCAGCACAGGGTAGGGCAGGAGCATGGTCCTGTGAGCCTGTCAGGCAGTGGTGCCCCCGCACCCGCTGAGCAGTGTCGGGTGCGTCCTCAGCCAGCAGTCAGCCGATGGAGCCAGCGGTGACTCACCAGCTCCATGTTGGAGGAGGGGAGAACCTGCAGACCCTCCAGCCATTCCCAGTGAGCCAGCCCCCCATGGCCACTGGCCTCCCCAACCATCCCCTCATAGTCAGGACCCAACCAGTGCCTCCATGGGAGCTCGGAGTCTCCTTGAACTGTTCCCTGAGCTAAACCTGGCCTGTACAGGTCCCTCTGACCTGGGGAAAGCTCCACTAGGGAAAAGGACAGCACTGCCCCTTTTTCCTGGCCCTGAGGGCCTGTCCCCTCTGCTGGGACTACTGGCTGTTTCCCACCTCCCCTCTCCAAGTAGGGCCAAGCTGGGGCACAGAGAACGGGCAGGAAAAGGTCATCATCTCCACTGTTCCCACCTGTGGCTTTACTAATCGAACCAGGGCAGAACCTACCTCACTTCCTCCCACCTCTACTCCAACAATGAGGGAAGGATAAAAGATAAGCATTGCCTCAGGGAAGGGTGGGAAAGTTCCAGAACCTCTTCCTCAGGGACAGAAGCAGAAGAAGGAAGGGCTAAGCAGGAGCCTGTGGCCCATATACACAATGGAAGCTGGCCTGGACAGAGTGCTAGGCCCCACTAGGACAGACACCCCAAACATACAGGAACCCCAAGCTCCAGCCAGGAGTGAAGCATTCAGGCTGCCCTCGGGCACCTGCAGCCCCCAGCACCAAGCCCCCCACTTCCTGGCCTTTTTCCTAACCTTTACAGACCAGTTGTCGTCAAGCTCTTCCAGTTAACTCTCTATTTTTGTACAGGAGCCAGGAATGGCTTGTCCATTTCTAAATGGTACAGAAGAACCATTTTAACCTTTTTATTTCATGGCACGTGCCAATCACCTTGAATTCAAGTATCTAGTGCCCACGAGTGAAGTCTGCCTGAACCTCTCTATGGGTGTCTATGGTGGCTTCTGAGTGACAGCTGCAGACAGACATCACTGTCATGCAGTCCGATGGCCAAAAAGGCAAAAAAGGCAAAAAAAAAAAAAAAAAAAAAAGACTGGATTTGAAGAAAAAGGCTGCTGATCCTTGTTCTAGGCTCATACACCCACACATGTGTGCACCCACACATGCACACACACACATGCTTTCACTTCCATTCAACCCCACACATCTGCACCATGATTAAGGAAGGCTTTTGCTGACTTTGGGCTGATCCTTGAGTCCTTAGTTGTGCCCAGATTTGAGCAAGAGGTGCTTTTCTTTCTGGTGTACATCTCCATTGTGTCCTAGCTTCTCGACAGGTGTCACCGGAAGCGTGCATGCTTCCCAGCTGTGTGTCACTCCCTCTCTGTGTCACTGTGGGGGAGGCTGTCACTGTGTGCCTCTGACGGCATCCAGAGCTCGGCACAAACCCTGCTGAGGATTTTGCAGCCTCGGTACCAGGCGACTGGACCACCAGACCTAATGCATCAGCCCCAGCTGCTGCAGATTCTTTAGTTCAGGAAGGGCTATGGTTTCCTGAGGCCGCTTCCCTCCTAGGAAAGAAAGCCCCTCTGCCCCTATTTGGTTGTACACCTCCTCAGCTTCCTCCCTAAGATACACATACTCTTTCACCAGATGGCCCCCAGCAGCTCCCCAATGAGCCTCTCTCAGGCAAGACCATCCTGGTACTGATCTGAGCACACACAGTGCACTTGGCACATACAGCTTTTGTCATCTGACAGACAGCACAAGGTATCCTCCACTTATCAATGCCAGTCCCACTCAATGAAATGCTTGTCCCTTGGAGACCAGCAATCTGGGGAAGAAGGAAAGCCCCCATGTGGCCTTGTGTCCTGTCTTTCCTAGCATCTCACCAGGGGCACTGATCTATCCATGTCCACTGTGTGTATCCAGGTATTCAACACACAGTGCAAGAAGTAGCAGGGCAGAGAGGGGGCCTGAGAGAAAGGATGGGTCCCAAAGTGCTTCTTCAATCAGCCCCTGCCAGCCCAAACCTTAACACAGCAGGGCCTCAGGCATGCTTTAACCTCTACTAATGCACAATGTACAGCCCTTCCAGCTTCCCTCAAGCCCCCCACCACCTCACTGCACAGAGGGCAGAGCCCTAGGGTGATGCCTCAGACACTCTCTCAAGCGTGAGTTACTGCTCAGGGTGGAAGAGGGAAGGCCCACCTCGCCACACACACTTGTTGATGTACACTGGGTGGCAGATCATCCTGTCTCTAATTCCTATGCTCAATTTCAGCTTGTGTTTGGACTGGAGCTTCTGCCTGCCCTGTCCAAGGTCACTGAGAAGAGGAGCAGGCTTGAGGCTGGGGGTTCCACTAGCCCCCTGCCCCTGCTTCCAGCACCAAACTCAGAGTGGGGTCTCCTAAGTAAATGCCCAAGTGTGCGCACGCACACGTGCACACACACACAGGCTGAAACAATTCCCCATCCTCCTCCCAAGTCCACATCCTCTAACCTGCCCTTCAGGGTACTTGGCTGCCCCTGGCCAGCTGCAGCCCCGAACAAGCTGCCTCTGTGTCCTGAGCGTCCCTTCCAATCCTCCAGCCCACCACTCACTTGGTGTTTTTGTCACTTGCTGCGAGGGTTGGGAGGCTAGGGGAGATAGGGAATGGGAGTCTGGCACACCTCACTAAAACATAGAAAGGTCTAAAGAACCAGCAGGGCCCACCACCCTCTCTAGGATGGTCCAGAGGTGGCCTGAGCACCTTAAGAGCTCCAGGCTTCACTCATCCTCCATGTAAGGTGCCACCACCTCCCCAGGATCCTGATCCATCCCTGGCTACTCTATCCCTTCTGACGCCCCCTCCCGGCAAGGCATCCAAGCTGGGCTCAGCCTGCTTCAGTCCCACCAGGGCTGCAGATGCCTGGGCATTTAGGGAGGCAGGCAGGGTCTCCAGTTCAAGTTGGGAAGGCCTGGGAAGGCGTTTCCTCTCGGGATTAAGACCAGACATCAGACTCCAGCCTCGGCGTGCCTCGCTTCAGGAAAGGCAGGGACCAGTTCTTTCTGAACAATCGCAAATATATCACCACAGGGGTGCATCCTGCGCGCAGCCCCTCCCGCCTCCCCTGCACGGGACTTCACCCAACAAAGCCCCTCGGACCGCAGCCCCAGGGACCCCTCCAACTCTGCTCTGAGTCCCCATAGAGGACTGGGGTGGAGAGGCAGGGCTCCAGGGTCCCTGAAGTCACAGTGCCATCCCGGTCCCTGGATGCCCCTCCTGGCACTGGGCTAGGCCGACTCTGTTCCAATGGGCTATAGGCATGGTCGCCCCCGCCAGCTCCCAGGCAGGAGCCCCGGACACTTCACTTGGTGAGGTGACACTGCGGCGCCGCAGGCGGTGGGCAGGAGAGACGCCCATTTGGAGGTCAGGGCTCTGCCCCTCGCTGGCCCGATCCCGCGTCTCCCGGAGCCAGAAGGGTTCGCGGTGCCTGCGGGGCCCAGGACCCGGAGCCCGGCGACAACGGGCAGGGGCGGCTCTTACCTGCTCGCTGCCGGGCTTGGCTGAGGGCCGCGGGGCTTCAGGTTGGCACCAGGCAAACACCCCTCGGGGAGGGCTCGCAGCTGGGGATTCTGTGCTCCGTGCCGCGCAGGGACGGACGGAGCAGGAGCCAAGGGGCGCGGGAACGGATGGAGCGGGAGCGGAGCAGCGCGGGGACAGATGGAGCGGGAGATGGGAGGTGCGGGACCGATGGATCGGAAGTGGAGGGGCGCGGAGACGGAGAGAGCGGGGAATGATGGAGCGGGAGTCGAGGGGCGCGCGCCGCGCGGGGGTCTCCGCGTCGGAGTGCCGTAAGCTAGCCGAAGGCCAGAGTCCCTGTGCGGAAGCAGTCGCGTGTGCGCACGCGGGGGGCCGCGCTCGTTCGTCTGGAGCCGCCGCCGCCGCCAGTCCTCGCCCAGTGGCGAGCAAGACACCCCCGCGTCCGCCCCTCGCCGCGCGGTCACCCTACGCGCTGGGTCCTGCGGGACGGGCGCCGCCTCCGCAGCCGAGCTGGGCCGCGCCGGAGGGAGGCGACCGACCACCGGCTCCCTGCGGACCCTGGGGCCCCCGCAGGCTGGGGGTGGGCCCGGGCCAATGAGCGCCGGGGGCGGGGCCAGGCTGCGGCTGCGGGCAGGCGCGGCGCGGACCCTGCGTTGCGCCCCCGGGTGCTTCACGGGGACATCCCGGCCCCCAGGCGCGGAGGCGGAGGCCACAGCCCACCCCAGCTACGTGCCGGGCTTCCGGCTGGTGTCGGCCTCCCCGGGGCTCGCCGCCTTTCTCCTCCCCCCCCCGCCCCCCCCCCCTCCAAGGTCCAGTGCTAGGAAGCGCTCCCGGCATCTCCACCCCGCGTCCCAGAGCCAATACCAATGCTCAGGAAAGGAGGTCTCAGACCCTCTTCCACCTCCTCTCGGCCCCCAGCCAGGGGAGGGGAGGCTACCTGGGCGTCCACAAATGTGGCGCCCCACGGAGCATTTTTATGGCCAGATAAGGTGTGATCTGTGTATAGGACAATGGTGTCTCGAAATGAACCAGACTGCAGTATGCCAGTGCTGCGAGCTTGGATAAGCAGCTAGAGCTGCCCCACTGGCATCTACGCCTGGTCTTGCTGACGGCTTTAAACAAGCATAGTACTGCATCCCATAATAGGCTTACACTTACTATTGATGCTGAATAAATTACCATGATTAATTATTGTGGTCCTGCTCAATTCTCCTAGTACAAATGGGTGAACTGAGACTTAATGAGGGGACCAAACAGGTCAGTTGGGACAGCCAGTTATGGAGGAGCCTAGCTGAGAGCCTTTACCTCTCCCAGGGAGCTCAACCCTTAGGCCGCCCACCCCATCCCATGGAGGTCCTTGCCCACCCCCAGACCATAGGGGTACCGACCAGCCTCTTCACTGATTGCCCTCATTCTACCAGGCAACATTGGCCCCAAATATGTCTCCACATCCCAATCTCTAGTTCTGGCACTGGGCATTGTCCTTGCCCATTCTGGTGAGTTACTGGGTAGATTCCTATGCCGGGGGCGAGGCAGATTCCAAGTCCTAGGTGGTCACGTAGCTGAGGAATCCCCAGTGAGGAAGAGGAAGCAAAGAGAAGACTTGCCTTCTCTTGGGGACTCCAATCTCAGCAAGGGAATGCAGAGATTGTGCAGGGGTGATCTGAGGTCACAGGAAGGTGCATGCAGCTCCCTAGATGCAGACAGGAAGTCCCAGCTTCCTCCTTGCCACTCAGTGAGCACGCTGCCCACCTCCCTGTTAGACTGTTAGTCAGAGGGCTCCTGTTCCCAGAGGAGAGGTGAGCCAGTCCTCAGGAATACACAAGACTCATGGAGAGAGGAGAGTCAGGGGTTGAGCTGGAGTCAGACAGACAGACAAGACTACCCTCTGGAACCAGGCCTGGAGTGGCTTCCCTCATCAGCCTCAGCCATAATGCTGGAGAGATCAAGGGTGAACATGCTCTGTACATCATGCAGATGCCCTGGGAGGCAAGTCTGGGAGAGCAGGCACACAGGACATGGTCCAGGAAGCCATGGAAACATGGAATCAGGATCTCCTACATCTTACCCTTGAAGTGTGGATGGTTAGGCTCCAGGATGAGGGGCCCTCCACAGAGCTGCAGCTCTGCCTCTCCTTCCTGGTTTACTCCTTACTCTGTTATCTGGGTTCCTCAGGCCCTATTCCAGGGTCCTTGCTGTCTGTTCTGTGTGCCCACGTGCATGGTGAGCCACAGCATGTGTGCACCTGAAGCACACCATCCTCTTTCCCTGGACAGCATCCACCACAAGAGGGAGGAGCCCAGCCATCCTCAGCAAGTGTCCAAACCTTCACTGGCTCTCCCTTGACTTCAGAGCCCATGAACAGAAGGTGAGCCCTAGCTGACCATAGTGAGATGAAAGGCAGGGCTCTGGAACTATCAGTGCCCTGCCCAGAGGGGCAAGCAAGAGTACAGTGGGGTAGAAATCCACTGCAGCCAGGTATGCCCTAAGTCCCCCAAACCACAGACATTTTTCTAATGATCTATCTGAGTCAGGAGACTCCCCTCAAACATATTCTCTCCAGGTTGCTGGATACACGAAGAGTCCGTTTCACCTGAGCCAGGCATGGAAGATATATCAGCACATGGAAGACAGTCGTGTCAGGATTCAGGAAGATGTGTCACCCAGCCCTTTCCTGTGAATACGGGAGCTTGGAGGGCAGCAAGACTATCCAAGGATACACAGATGGCTTTCATGACACTCGCTGTGTCTCCCCACTTGGGACTAATCCACCCCTCTGACCACACAGCCTCAGCTTCTATGCCCTGTCTCCTCCCTGCCCCCCACCCCTCACACATTCACCTCTGGGCTCCCACACCATCTTAGCTTGGCTTGAGTAAGAAGTATATACTTGATTTACCCAAAGGGACCACCTCTAAAAACAGGGCCAAGGTCCCCCTCTTCTCTATCCCCATCACCCAATAAGTCAAATTGTAAACTTTGATGTTCCAAGCTAACCAGCTCACCATACCCACCCCACCTGCCAAGCTTTGGGCAGCCTGGAGCTCAGGTCCACACCTGGGAGTGGCCTTCTCCCAGACCCCCCTTAAGTTGCCTTCCCCCTCTGAGGAGGAGGACTGGGGTCTCCTCACCCACTTTTCCCTGCCCTAAGGTGCTCACTGCCTCGCCTTCTTCTAGCCAGTCAGGCAGGCAGCAACTGAAATATATGGGTTTTAATTCAATTTTCTGAGACATGGCTGAGGGAGATGAATGCCAGACCTCCCTAACTCTGCATTCATCTCTTCCTAGCAGCAACTCCATGCACGATTCCAGGCCCCAGCGATGCCAGCCTGCCCCGGTCTGGCGCCACTCAGGCAGCAGCAGCACCTTCCAGCGCACAGGTGTTTTATGGTAGAAAGCTAACATGTATGGCATCATGTTGTCAGCTCATCATACCTCCGGCCAGGGATTTCCAATCCTCCTGGTAACAGACACCGCCCCCTCCTCTGGGGGATGCTTTTTAAATGTCCCTGTCCAGGCCTCACTGCCAGAGATAATTAGATAATTGTTCTGTGGAGAGGCTTGGGCAAAAGTATTTTGAAAGCTCCCCAGAGGTTTTAATGTGTAGTCAGAGAAGCCTGAACCACTGTTGCCAGCCCTATGGGCCCTCTGATCCCTGCTTCCCACATGCACCTCTAAGTGGCAAGCACTCCATCCAGAGCAGAGACCCCATTGACTCCGATCCACAGGACCTTAGCATGCACCAGGAAAGCAAGCAATGAAGGTTAGGCCTCTGCCACATGGGGTCCAGATCCGCCCAAAACTCTGCAGCTGCCTCCAAAGAGACCAAGAGCAGAGGGCAGAGGGAGTGCTGTCCTCCAAGGCTCAGCACACCTCCAGGGCCAGGCCTGTGCCTCTCTCTCCTCCATCAAGTAGATAAGGAAAGAACAATGGTCAGTAACAGGCAGGGAACAAGGGATGTGAGACCCTGAATTCTGACCACTGACCTGACCACTTAGTACCCCTCTTGACAGAGGAAGAAAATGAGGCTCAGGAACCAGAAATGCTACGTTGGGATACGAGATTTACCACATCCCAAGTGGAGGTCAGCCTCCAGGTTTTCATCCTCTGCTCTCTCCTGGACTGTAATTCTTAGGAAGGAAGATGTACTTCTGAGAAGCCAGAAAATGTGGGTGTGTTGGGGTGAGGCAGGTGATAGAAGTCATCCCTTGGGGCTGGGGATATAGCCTAGTGGCAAGAGTGCCTGCCTCGGATACACGAGGCCCTAGGTTCGATTCCCCAGCACCACATATACAGAAAACGGCCAGAAGCGGCGCTGTGGCTCAAGTGGCAGAATGCTAGCCTTGAGCGGGAAGGAGCCAGGGACAGTGCTCAGGCCCTGAGTCCAAGGCCCAGGACTGGCCAAAAAAAAAAAAAAGAAGTCATGCCTTGAAGCCCAGAGTAAAAGAACCCTGTGCTGAGTCAAAGGTCCTGCGTCTCATCATCCTGTGTACATAAATGTTCATGGACATCCTCCTGACCAGGGGCAGGACAAATGCCCAAATCTAGATGCTCGTAGCTGCACACACATGCATGCACTCCATGCAACATGCAACAGGGGGCCACACACGTGCACACATGTACGTATGCACACATTCATGAATGCTTGTGATAACACTGCACACATGCATTCCATGCAACCTGTGTGCCAGCACTGCTCTCACAGAGGGCCACACACGTGTGCAAGTGCATATACTCATTGCTGCACATGAGAACAATGCACATCCACACATGCCTTCCATGCAACCTTTGCGCCAGCGCTGCTCTCCCAGAGGGCCACACACATGTGCACATACACACAGATCTGCAGTCTGAAGGCACATCTTCCCCACCAGCAAAGAGATGTTTTCTCTCCCACAGAACCTCGGCAGCAATGGACCTGTCTGTCAGGCACAGTTTCATCACTGTCAGGCAATTCTTGTCAGTCTGCAAGTGACATTTCCAATTCATCCTGTAGTCCCTTCCCTGAGGACTTGGCTGTTTACCCCTGGGAACCAAACGTGCAGCAGGGGGAGGGGAGCACTGCTGCTTGAAGGAAGATGAAATGCTTCCTTCCATTTCTAGCACCACCTGAGCACTCTCTTCCTCCCCTCCCCTTCCAGGACTTCCTTTTCTCTCCTGAAGGCCACTCCTCCAGTTTCTGCCCTGTCCCTCTCTGCTGCAGGGAAGATCGGTCAACTAGTTCACAGTGTGGTGTATGATTCAGAGTCACTTTGTGCACACCCTGCCCTCCAATGGGGGCAAGTATGGTGTGGAGTCTGACTCCAGTTCCTGTTGGGATAGACTGGACTCCTATCTGTCCTCTCCTTCAGCGTCCACCATCAAAGCCAGGTGCCTCTTGCTGCTCCTGCAGCTTCTCAGAGCCTGGTTAGACTGCATTGAAAATGACAAGGAATGCCTACCCCACACCAGCCCTGGATTCCACACAGGGGCCTCAGCAAAGCACGGAGGTGTGGAAATTACAGATAATTTGTGTGGGAGGAGGCAGCTTGCATGAAGCACAGATACAGCCATTCCCAGAAAAGCAGCTCAGGAAAGTATAAGGCTGGTGACAGGCTGAGCCTTGACTTGGTATCGTGCACTGGGTGCTGATAATTACATTCAAAGTAGGGCAAATAAAACATTCTTTGATGACCAACTTTAGGAGCAGATTGGCAGTTGATGAAATAATCCTTTGCCATGGCTTATGGGAGACATGTCTACAAGAAATTCACTGAAGTACCTGGGCTCTAGACCCAGAGGGCTAGCAAGGGAGCTTGAACTGGCAGGACAGGGCCCACACAATGCCCTAAAACATTTGAAGTGGGCTTGGACAGTGTTAGATTTAAACTGTGGCACAACAAGCTATGCAGATATGTTGACCTCAAACACTGGTTTGTTCGTGCGACAGTTATGTGGCAGAATCGAGGTCTCCTGCTCAGTCCTACAAGGCTGCCATCAAAGAATCAGCCAGGCCCGGGGACTCTCTGGAGACGTTGATAGAACTCAATTCCCTGTAATCCTGGAACAAGACCTCAGCCTTTAGGTTTGTCCACCAGTCACTGCCATGAGACACATGCACACACACGTATGCATGCGCACACACAGCAGCCAACAGAACTTGATTGCCCATCTTGGATATTTAGACACTCTTTGAAAGCAGTCTCCTCAGGCTTAGCTTAGGCTGTCCCTGGATAAACAACCTGTGCATAAGCTTAAAGTTAATGCATTAGCAATTAATAACTTCCACAAAGTCCCTTCCTCCTTGCCACATAACTGGCCTAATTCATGGAGGCAAGACCCCCACCCCACCCCCCTATTTGAAGTCCTGGATCACTAGCAAGCTGAGGGCCTTATGCAGGCTGTGTGCCATGGGAGCAACTGTGTGGGCCTTAGACCTCAGCACCAAAGCCCTCACCTTCTAGAGCACCTTTTGGGATGTGAGGGCTGTTAGGTCCAAGGCTACCCCCTGGTAGAAGCTCCCTGTGGTTAGAGCCTGGACCATCTTGCTGTCTCTCTAACACTTGTCAGCACCCAGGAAATACCTATTGATTGATCCAGTGAATCACCAACCCCTATCTCTATTCAACCTCCATGGGAAAGCTAGAGTCTAGAGAGAAGACCTGATCAAGGAGGACCAGACCAAAACTCTGCTACATAGTGCTATGGACAATTATGTTGCCCCATACTACACATCGAGCAGTCAAGTACTCGAAACTTGCTACTTGTCCCATGTCCAGCATTGAGGACAGCCAGATAGTGGTTGTGAGCCAGTAAATGAATCCCACCTCCCCTCTCTGTACCTTCAGAAACCGTAATCATTGTGTCCACAGCATCTCTGAACCCTTGTCACCCTGATCCTTTGCCATGGACCCCATGTCTGGACTACAGGCTCCTCTGTCATATAATAACCAAATGTCAGAATTAGCCAGAGTGCTGCAACCTTGGCCATAAAGCACTACAGTTCTAGAACTCATGGCTTCCTGGTATGGATGCTGGGAGTCAGAGAACCCCCGAATCAAACTTCAGTCTTATAATGCAATTCAAGCACTACTGTGGGGCCTAGGAATCTTAAAAGGGGGTCTAGAATTTCAGAAGAGATGGGGAAGGGTCATCAGGAGAATCTGGTGAGAGCAGCTGGCTCCCTTCGCTGGCTTTTTTCCCCCAGCAATAAAAAGGCAAGTGTTGCTGTGTTGCCTGGAGCAGAGGGGCAAGATCAGGGGCAGGACAGTGATGGGAAAGGGCTCCCCTGTGAGGGTTGCTAGGCTCTGGCAGAGCCAGGGAGGGAGGACAATGAGCCGGGCCTGGCTGGAGTAGGTAGACTCTGGGCTGCATCCTAATCAGGGCTCTAGCAGGAGAGAAGCTTTGGGGCGGCATGCATGGAGGTGGGCATGGCCAGCCCTAATCCCATTACAGCTGCTCGCCCAGCTGCCAGCCCTGGCGAGACACCAGGCCTCAGGGCTGTGGCCTCCTCCCCCAATCACAGGCTCAGGCTGCACAGGGCTTTAGATTCTGGAAGGTTCCCATCATCTTCAGATATTTCCCTTCCGGTGGAACATGACTATGCCTTCAACTCTGGGAACTAAAGACTAAACTGGATGTGGCATCAGGGACCAGAGAGGTAGTGGTCCCTTCAGAGAGTAAATTGACCAGGAAGGACAAGACTACATAGGAAATATAGAGTCTATCACCCTAACACCCAACCAACCAGCGCTGTGACCCTGCCAGACCTTAGCCCTGTCATGTACTGGCCTGCCTAATCCTGAACCACAGCCAGCTCTGCTCAGGCCACAGATGACTTTCAGTCCTCACTGAAGATAGAGGACGGTGGCTGGTCCCAAGGATCAATTCCTTCTCAGGTACTTCAGTGAGCGTCCCTGATGTCGTGGAGATCCACGGAGGTCTACAAAGCTCTGAAAATGAGATTCCCCTGACAGAAGAGCTTGATGAGGAAATGTGCCAGCTTCTAGAAACCTATAGTGACCTTCTTACAATCTCTCAAGCAGACTCATCCCTGCCCTCATGTGCAGGGGTCTCCTAGTCTAGAAATCTCTGTGCCTAGGCCCATGTGGGCTCTGTAAAGCATGAGAAAATGAGTCAGGAAGGAGACCAGTGGGCAGGAGTTAGTTTGGTCCAAACTCCAGACCTAGGTAACAGAGGTAGAGCCACTCATTTTGGAGATGGGGACCCTGAGTACGGTGTGTGCATCTGAGACATAAGGGTGCTGGAACTGGCATACCAACCATGGCAATGTTGATAAACGAGCTGGAGATCCAGGCGACTATCCCAAAATGGTGTCAGCCTCATGCCCCAAGCAAGTCATCCCACTCTTTACTTTGCTTGAGAGCCTGGAGCAAAAGGTGAAGGAGCTCTAACAACCCAAACAACAGGTGGACCTGAGTGTGGGTGTTCTTTGCCATTCTTGCTAATATCGCCAGGTTGGAAGGGCAGTTGCCTTCTTCCCACTCGTATGGTCACACACAGGATAGAGCCTCTCACAGAGACACAGCTGACAAACAAGTGTTCACTGTCACCAGGCAAGAGGTCCTGTCCTGAAAGGACAGATGAACTCAGCTTCTCACAACTCCAATTCCCCAGATGAACAAGTGAGAAATGGCAACTCAAATGTAGGGTGCTGTGGCTGTCGTACACAATGTAGCCAGCTTTGTCTGGCCTGCTTGACCAGAGTGTGAGCTGTCTTCCTTGTCTACAGCCTTATAAAAATTTCACTACCAAAACTCATTTCCTGGGAGTGGAAGTAGAAACATGCCTTGGATCTGCCTGCGTGGCCCCAGCACCTTCTTGTCACCTCTAGGCCAGAATTCCTATCTGGAATGCAGACCCCTGCACCTCTGTGGCCTCCCCAGACTCCATCTCTAGGCATTATCACATCTATCTTCTCAGTGATCTACGATCCTGGAAATCCATCTCCTGCTTTGCTAGTCCTTGTGATTTATGGGGACAACCAACCTTTACTAAGGACTTCCCATGGGCCAGTGCAGCGACAGGTTCTGCCCTCTTACAGCCTGTTGTCAGATGGAGGACACAGAATGTATATGTGTGAAATAGTACAAACTGGGATGTTGGAATGCAGGATAAGGTAGAAGAAGCCTGAGTAGCAGGACGTCCTGGTCCCAGCCAGGGGCCAGGGTACATGTCACAGAGAAATCAGCTAATCAGCTAGATCTGAGGACAAGGGAGTAGCATGGTCACCATGGTGGTAGGAGAGCAGCTGAGTCAGAGAAAGAGGTAAAAGCAAAAGCTGTGGATAGCAGGAGGACATCATGCACCCTTACTGGACTCAGACCATAGGCTGGGGAGCAGACAGACAGGGAGAGAGGCCAGGCTTTACTCAGAGGGGGAGAGGCAGGACTTGGACCAGAACACTTAGAAAGGGCTCTGAGGGGCCCACCAAGCCTTGAGTCTCATCCCCAGAGTGGAGGAAAGCAGCAGAACACAGGTTCAGTTGTCATCTGTATTAAGAAAAAGAATAGGGGCTGGGAATGTGGCCTAGTGGCAAGAGTGCTTGCCTCCTACACGTGAAGCTCTCGGTTCGATTCCCCAGCACCACATATATGGAAAACGGCCAGAAGGGGCGCTGTGGCTCAGGTGGCAGAGTGCTAGCCTTGAGCGGGAAGAAGCCAGGGAGGGTGCTCAGGCCCTGAGTCCAAGGCCCAGGACTGCCAAAAAAAAGAAAGAAAGAAAGAAAGAAAAAGAATAATATCACCCAGGATGCACAGAGAAATCATGCTGGAGGCTCAAAGGATAGAGTTCATGAGGATGGGAGTCTAGGAAGTTTCTAGATTCCAGCATAGCTATAGGGGAATATGGAGAGGACTCTGTGAAGCAGAGTTAGATGCCCATATACACAAATGACAAGTCCAAGGGTCTCAGATCGAATAGGAAAAGACAGACATCAGGCCAGGAAGAGCTGCCTGACATGGCATCAGAAGACTTAGACATCAGTGTCTATGTTGCATGGATGGAAAAAGTGCATGCTAGGAAGAGATGTGGGTGCATGCTAGGAAGAGGCTGATGGTAATGGAAAAGCAAAGAAAGATCTACTAGGAGACTTTCCTTGGCCCTGTGCTGTAAATGTAGTCCTAGAGACCAGCAGTGACAATGTGAAAGTATGTGGGGTGGGGCCTTGTATGGAAATATACATAAGAGAACATAGGGGTGTGTGTGTGTGTATACATGTGGTGGGGGGGCGCACTCGCATAAAACATGTCTATGATCATGGGGTGGTTTGAGGTGCTGGGGAAAGGAAGAGAGTACTGAAGAGCGAACAATACTAAAATACATTGCATCTGCAAACAGAAATGGCAAAACAAATCACACTGAAAGTTGTAGTATAACAAATAATAGCAAAGATAGGTGAAGTGCAAGTAAATGAGGGTTCATCAGATTAATCAGCCTGATTAAAGTACTACTTATATGCATGTATGCCACAGTAAGCCCCTATGAAGATTATGATACACTTACATAATGAATGATAGGAATTGTAAACAGGTCTTTCCAGAGTATGAGTACTGGGGGAAGGGGTGGACTGAGAGGATGAATGATCAATATACTTCATGTACTACTGTATGAAACTGGAACAATGAAGCTTGTTGAGAGCACAAAGTGGAATAAGGGATGGAGAAGGTAATTCTGATCAAGGTACATTGTATGCACATATGGACATGTCAGAATGAGACTGCCTTGAACAGCTAATTGATGCTAACAAGAATATAGAGAAAAAAGAAGCCTTTAGGAGGTGATTAGCGATGAGAGTGGAGCTTTCATACCTGGAACTCCAGTCGTAAGAGAGACTGAAGCGAGTAATCTGGTCATGTTTGTCTTCTGTCTTCCCCCACAGGAGGATACAGCCCAAGGGATCAGCCTGGTAGCAGAGAGAGGACCTGACAAGCAGCAAATCTCCCAGTGCATCGTCCTTAGAATATCAGCCTCCAGAGCCGTGAGCAGTGAATTTCTGTTGCTTGTAAACTCCTCAGTCTCTGGATTTTTTTGTTAACCAATCTGGAATTTTTTGTTAAGCAGCATAGATGGACAGGCTAGTAGATTCTAAGGATCAGTGAGGGAAATCTGGACTCCCTGTACCCAGGAGTTCAAGGCCTGGCAGGTTCAGGTATCCAGATACTGAGCACCTATCCACATGTACTGATTCTCCAGCTGGCCTACTTTGCTCTGGGGTGTTCACTAGACTATGCCTACCACCTTGAAGTCAACAGGTTCTTCCAGGACTGGCTGTACCCTTAGCTCCTGGTCCCCCACTGGTACACTGGAACAGGGCCTATACCACTTGAAGGACTCCTCTTTGTTCCTTCCACTAGCCTCTGCTGGGTTCCCAAGTTGGGGTTCCAATGGGTTTATCTCCCCAAGATTTAGCTGCTTTAGGGAGGTGGACAAGTGTCCACCTCCCTAAGTGCATCCTTAACGTCACATTAAGCTGCCTTCTATGAGGTCTCTGGGTTCTCCACAAAGAAGATGGCAGCCTGAGCCCTTTGGTGCTAAAAAGGCTTCAAAACTCTGGGCCAGGAGCTGGTTTGCTGGGCTTCGGGTTGCACATGGTCTCTGAGCCATGGTCGGTCCTGAGACAAGAGGAAGCACTTGTATCTGAGCTGGAACTGCACTTCAAACATCATCACCCAACACCTCCCATTCTGTAGACAGAATCAGATACGAACCTTCCCCCCCCCCCACCCCACCCCAGGACTGGAAGGCAAGAGGGATAGATCCATCCCCTCCCCAGGGAAAGCTGTCTCATTAGCACATCACACTCAGAATCACAGGCCTTGGGTAGACTTATCTGCTTCTCCACCAGCACATTGCTTCTCAGCTGGCCATAAGCAAATCTATTCAACGTATCAACCTTGGTCAGTGACCTAAAGGCTCTCTCTGCTAAGGACATCTTGGTGACCCCGTGGCTGGCCTTCTGGCACCAAATGCATGCGCTATGGATTGCAGAATCTCACTCAGAGGCCTTCTTTGTGAACAGCCTGCCACCGGCCAGCGGGTATGAGCAATGGCCAGAAAGTCCCAGGTACTCAGCAAAAGCTGAAACAATCCGATTGCAAAACTCCATGAGAAAGGATGGATTTTCCTATAGTGCACAGTCTTTAATCTCCTGTGTTTACCCCCAAAGGACTTTTCCATGGACAGAGCACTTGTTTCTGGGGGCAGAGTGGGTGAAGTAAAGCCACTGGTGGGGAGATTAGCGACTGGGGACTAAGAAGCCCGGTGAGTTCTGATTGGGGATGGGGGAGTCCAAAGCTAACCCTGGCCTGGGCAAAGTACCCCCAAAGACCCACAAAAGGAGACCATGAGCAGAAGCCAGAAGCCCAGGTGACATGAGGACACTGACAGAACAGAAGCAAGCTATTCCGAGGACATTCCTTGAGGAAGACCTTGCTCAGGCCGGTGGGGGGGGGGAGGGGATTAGGAATTAGGAACAAGGCCAATTGAAATCTTTGAGACCCCAAAGCAGAACACCAGAGGCTCAGATAAGAGATCTGAACTCCATACTATCAGCATTGACTCACAGCTAAACTCAAAGGGCTATCTTAAGAGAAATGTGTCCTGTGGGCTAAGAAAGTAGGATCATCTGGAAGGGAATCAATAGGTTTAAGAAAAGAGTTGAGGGCTGGGGATATAGCCTAGTGGCAAGAGTGCCTGCCTCGGATACACGAGGCCTTAGGTTCGATTCCCCAGCACCACATATACAGAAAACGGCCAGAAGCGGCGCTGTGGCTCAAGTGGCAGAGTGCTAGCCTTGAGCGGGAAGAAGCCAGGGACAGTGCTCAGGCCCTGAGTCCAAGGCCCAGGACTGGCCAAAAAAAAAAAAAAAAAAAAAAGAAAAGAAGAGAGTTGAGTGGAAAAGAATTTTTCCTTTATCTATAGGAAGGGTGTCAAGGAGGAAGTATACTCAGATGAGCTGCAAGAAAGGACTTAGAAGCAGTGTTATGATCCAACGCAGGGAGGACTTCCTGGTTGTCAGATGAATGAGTTGCCTGGGTCACCTCTTCACTACTCAAAGATTTCCTTGCCTTATCTGGGGTCACCTGGCAGAGTCCTTCCTGTCTTTTCAGGAACCAGAGATGCCTAGCTCTGGAAGACAGCATGAAGCTGGTAATCTGCCCAGTTCAGGCCAGGGGAATCCTACTTCCCAGATGCCCCACCTTGGGCCAAGCTCTTGTACTGTTTTGCTCCCTCCAGCCAGAGCCTCACAGACATCTGGGTGAGCATTAGGGTGGCACACTCCTTAGTTTTCCAGGCTGTCTTCTGCTCCCTGGTTTCTCTCCTGCCCTGTTCCTTACCCCATGACCCATGCTACACATGCTGGTGCATCCCAGTCCATCCCAGAAATCTCCTCTCCTCATTTCTCTCTCTAGGTGACTCTGTTTCCCTTCCTCTTCAGTGGATTTAAGTCCCATCCACACATAGCTGACCCCCAGTCTGACCCCAGTCTAGCTCTACATTGGTATCTCTCTGGAAACACATCTGCCTTTGTGACATTTCCACTGTAGTATCCAAAGTCACCTCATGTTGGGATCCATCTTTCCCCTTGATGGAAGGGGCTTGGTGCCCCTCCCCCAGCCCTGGGGAATGCGGCCCTGCTACCCTCTCTGGATCGGAATCCAGAGAAACCGGTTGGGCAAACAGCCCCCAACCCACACTGGCCAGCCCGGCGCCTACCAACCCCGCCCTGGCTCGGCGCGCTCGAGTGACGTTAGCCCTTGGGGGTCAGGTGATACCTTTCAGCCTATCCACATCCTGGCCAAACCCCTCCCTCGGAATCATCTCCCCTTGTCCTTGTCTCAATAAAGTTAGTTCGCTCTAAGAAGCTAGCCCCGTTGCATGTGTACGTCAGACTTCTAGCGGTAAGGAGGCGGGCACACATCTGCGGCCCGGCCACGTGCACGCCAGGTCGGAGCTAACTCCCCCGTTCCACTCTAGCTTATCTGCTGGTCGGATGACTAGGGGAGAGGGCGAGAAAGGGAGGGTGGAAAGAAAGAAGTAAGAGTCCGAGCCGGGAGGGGCTAACAAGCCCAACAACCTCACATATAGCAGAACCAAATGCAGGACCCCCAAGCCCCTCTTGTAATCCCTCCCCCAACAATCCCATATCAGCAAACGCCATTTCTTCTACCTTCTACTCACACCAAGATTATCATGTGCGTTCTTCCTTCCTTTCCTTATTTCTGCTTCCTGGTGTGCATATTTTCTTGTGTGCATGTTGGGGGCGTGTCCTGTGGAGCCCCCACAGACTCTGATTCATCTCTTACCTCCCTCTCACCAGTCCCACTATTGCCAATTCTCAGTTGAGGCATCTAAAGCCAGCTCCATACTTACTGACTGTGTGGCCTTACATAAGTTAATTTCTCTGGGCCATACCATCTCCTATATAAAGAAAAGATAAAAATCTAGCACTTATGAGGTCCTTGTGAAAATTATGTGATTACATAAAGCACAATAGAAACATATTGTGAACTTCCACATTTGTGGAAATGGTAACAAGACACACAATGTCTAAGCTTCTCACAACTACATTTAAAAAAAAAAGAAACCTTTGACATTCATTGTAATTATGTACATTATTTAACCCACTGTATTCAAGATATCATTCTGAAAGATCATCAGAATAAAAAAGGTGAGTTACTCAGCAGTCTTTCTCTCATGCCAAGTCTGAAATTGGGTGTGTGCTTTGGACTGGCAGCATCTAGCTGTGTGGACTTATGTGTCCAGTGTAAGAGAGCCACTCACAGTCAGTGAGGACTTCAGTGGCCAGCACAGGTCTGTACTGTCTCAACGCTTCACACTCCATCCACAGCAAGTGGCTTAACTTCTGCTCCATTGACATTTGGGGTGAGTGATTGAGAAAAAACTTGAGCCTGACATGTGAATAGCAAGAACTGAGAAGGAGGGCACAAGAACCTGGGTAAGTCAAAAGAGCAGGGCCCACCTTGTGATCACCAGTGTTTACAGCAGGGTTTCTCAAGCAGCACTGTGGACCTTTGGGACCTGACACTTCTCTGTTGTGGAAAGGCCTGTCCCTTGTGTTGTAGGATGGAGCCTCTGCCCCCTAGTTGCCAGTGGCACCTCACACTGTGAACACTGCCCTGTGGCAGGATTGGGGAGATCACTGTTCAAGGACCTCTTCTGTGTAAGTTGCTCTCATGGCTTTGCACAGCAGTGAGGATCAAGTCCCAACTTCTCCCTGTGGCTGACAGCACCCCAAGATCTGGTCCTGCCTCTGAGTCTATCCCCTACTCTATCCTCTGCCCACCAGCCCCAGCCCCTACAGCCCCTTTGCTCAGTTCCTGGACACACCCAGTTCCTTCTCTCTGCGGGACTTCTGCCATTCTCTTCCCCGCACTTGCCACTGTGTTCCTTGACTCCCCTCTGCTGAGTCTTGTACTCAGGACTCAGCACTCAAGATTTGGGAGTCTTGCCAAATACATACTATCCGCCAAATCTACCTCCATCACCATCCATCCTGGGATATTTTTTAGTCTCTGCCTTCTGAAACACAAATTCCAGAACCACAGAAATCTTTCCTATCTTCGTTCTCTCTTTTTCCAGGATCCACAAGAGTGTCTGGCAGGAAGCAGAGGCTCTGGATTCACGTTTACTAGGAAGAAACCAAAGGAAGCCTGTTTGGTTCTGGTCTCAGGCTCAAGATCCACAGGACCTCCCTGTCCATCACCAGGGGCCCCCTGGGTCCCTGTGTGTGGCCAAACACTGTCCTTCACTCTGCTTGACAACTGCCATGGCTGGCCATGCAGTCAGGTTCAGTGAAGTCTTCAGGGCCGTGACTGGAGCCCACACCCCACAGGGAAAGTCTGTGAAGCAACGGGCCACAGGGCTGACAGTATTATGCTGCTCTGGCTGCCTGCTGGCCAGCTGCCAATCCAATGGAGCTCTCAGTGCAGCCAAGGCCCCTGCTGGCATTGCAGACTGGATGGGCACCCATGGGAACCTGCCTAGATGAAAGCTGCTCAGATCTCTGCATAGAGCTGGGGATATGCTGGTGGGGGCACCTCTTCCCCATGACCTTGACCTGCCCAGGTATGCACTATAGAAGCCTCTGGCCTGGGAAGGAATTCTTACCTGTGGTGTGCAGGGGACAGAAGGTGGCTTCTGGATCTTGCACCTAACAGTCCTGGAGAGACATTTGTATAAGTGCCCTTGAGACCTGCACCTTCCCAAGACATACAGGGCTGTTTGGGAAGCTGACCCAAGGCCACAGCCATCAGTGGCCATTTCACAGATCTCTAACACTCAGGAGGATTCTTGTCCCAGCCATTTTTCTACAAGGCTGGGCATCAAGCCTTTCCTCTTCTACAGATACGGAGATTGAGTTCTAGGACTGTGAACTCTCCAGAGAGTATTCTGGAAAGCAGTGTCACTGTGAGAACTGTGGTGGGAGGATGAAATGGGGGGGGGGGGGGAATATCTAGAGCCGAGGAGCTACTTTCCCAGGCCCTCCTGGCCCTGGCACCCACCCCTGCCACCTCGGCTTTGTCTGATTTGCTCTCTGCGACAGCTGGGGAGGCTGGGCCTTGCCCTGGCTCCTGCCATCAGCCATCTCTGAGAGGCACTAAAGACCTGCTTGGGCGCCAGGCCCCAGCAGCAGGCTTGGCAGGCGGCTCTGCGTTGCCCGGGAGACCACAGTGAATGGAGGACGAAAGCTGCTACACATAGTCGCCGAGAGCCAGATGACCTGGAGTCACAGCAGTGTCTTACCTCAGGATCATGACCTTGTCTACATACCACCCGAGTGGAGTGGGAAACTGAGGCACTGAGGGTTAGAGGGTCTGACTCATTGACACAGAAAGGGTCAGTGACAAATAGCTGAGGACAACCAGGAGCCCTGCTTGCCACCCTAGTTCTGATGGCACTGAGGAGCTGCAGCCTGTACCCAGTCAGAGGGTCAGAGGGGTCACTAGATGAGGGCATCTATGGCTCAGGCTGCTCAGGAGCAGCCTTAATTCTATGCCCCCCCCCAAGCCTGAGACACCCAGCCTTGGACATATAGGGATCTCCTATGTGCAAGTGCACAAGCAAGTGCTCAGGTGGAAGTGAGGCCTGGCTGGGGCCCAGAAAAGGATGCAGGATGGGTTGGAAGACCAGAACACCTGAGCTAGCTGGGCCTAGAACTGGGCAGTCCAGCTCCTTTGTTCTAAACAGGAGGAAATCCAAGAGTGTGAGGATGAGGCCGAAAAGTATCTCTGAGCTAGGAAAGGGAGGAAAGCCAGGAATCAGCAAGGAGCCCACCACAGTCTGCCTGCCAGTCCTCTGGAGACACCCATGCAAGAGAGCCCATTATCCTCTGGATGGAGATGGCTGACAGACTTTCTAAACTTCATCATTCCACCCAGCTTGAGCAGGTGACAACAGTTCAGCTCAGGGCTTAGCGATGCTAGGGGTGAGCACCTCAGAGCAGGCCCTACCCTTGAAGAGCCAGGACTGGGGGAGAATCCGGTTCTTCTCGGGTACCTGATTCCATGGACAGTTGTCAGAGGCCTCTGTGGAGGGCCAGGCTGGAGGGGGTGGGGACACCAGAAGTAGGAGAGTCTTCCCAGAGAAAGGGAAGCCAGGCCCACTCTCTGCTGGAAATGCCCAGATCAGCGCTTGCAGGGATCCTGGGGAGCCTCTTCCTGTGGAGCAGAAGCTGGCTGGCTTACTGCTCTCCAGCTCTGACACACAGACATAAATTAAACGGAGAGAGGAACAGGGCTGGCTCTCAGGCTTCACATAACTGAGCTAAATTGCTCCACAGCCTGCTCAGTGGCCTAAGCGGAATCCCCACCTGCGGAAGGTTGTTACGAAGGCAGCCGTGGGGCTCCAGGGAGGGCTGGGAGCTGCCTGCAGCCTGAGGCCTCCCACCCCAGCCTCTGCTGGCTGCCTGAGCTGTCAGCCCTGCTAGCAAACAGGCTGATTATCCCCATCTGGGGAAAACAAAACATGTCAACTGGTGCCTGGAAGAGGCCTGTCTCCTTCAGAGAGAGAGTCCAAGGACAGAGCTCTGCTCATTCCCCATCTGCCACAGGAAGCTGAAGGGCGACTTCCTGTCTTAGTGCGGCCCTCACCTGCTCCCCGAGTTCTGGCCCTCTGCTCACCAAATTTCAACCCCCCAGGCCCTGCCAAAGTCTTCAGGCAGCCCTGTGTGGCCCAGAGATGTGGTCTCCAATTCAAAACCAGACCACTGGTGGCAACTATGGCTATTTTGGAGGTATTCTGGACATAGACAAGAGACTGGTGGCTCCTCCAGGGGGGAGGGTACTCCTTGCTGAAGGAGGTACCCCAGGAATACAGTCAAAATGTCACTATTAATGAGAGATCCAATGTACCCCCACTTTGACCCCATGCCTTTGTGGTTTCCTACCCCTGAACTGCCACAGGCTTCCTTTCCCAGGGAGACTTTCCATCCATCCCCCTTCCCCAGGGAGGCATCCCATTTATCCATCCTCCTTCCCCAGGGGAGCCTCCCATCCAAACTTCTTCCCGAGGGAGGCCTTCCTTCCATCTGGCATGTCTACATTTCTTCTAGCTCCTCTAACCACAAAACAAGACAAAATCAAGCTCTGACCCTCCCCAGCTCATAAGGCTCTCATTCCCAAGCTAAGCATTGTACATGCACCACGTATGGCCAGGGTGCTGCTGTGGGCAGGGATGATAGGGGCCACATCTGCCTTCCCCAGGACCCTGCCCGGGAGCCAGACATAGTTCCTCTCCAGGAAAGGTGGGAGCAGATGAAAATGATAGCTTGCATCCTCATCCTGGCTCTCCTCTCTGACTGACCTATTGCTGTTAGTCACAGCAGCTGCTGCCGCCCAATTCCCACCAAACTCAAAGGAGGGCCCTTGTCATGAGACCTCACCCTGGCCCTTGCCAGTGGTAAAGTGAATATGGGAGACTCAAGTCTTGTTCCCACACCAGGCCCCTGTCCTCTGCAATAGCACAAACTATTCAAGGCTTCTATGTCCAAGCCTAAGATGGGGGGTGGGCGACCAGTCCCTGGCATCACAGCACCTTCCACCCTAACATTACCATCAGCCACCTGTTCTAGAAGTCACAGGTCTTTGAAGTTAGAGCTTTTATCACCACATTGTACAGAAGAGAACTGGGGTTCAGAGAAGTTCACAAGCTTGACAACGCTCGCGGCAGTCATATGACAGCCCATCTCCTTAGAGCATTCAGGTGGCGGGCGGGACATGTAGATGGCCTGCCCTTGTGGCCAGCCAGGATGCCCACCAAAGGTGCCTCTCCCCTCCACACTGTCACCCACTCCTGGGCACGGGCCCTGCCACCCACTGCCCCCAACTTCTCATCCAAGTTAGGACCCAGATTCATCTTTTTTAATTACCCTCCCCCCAAGGAGCAGAAACCAGAGTTGAACATGAGGTAGTCTAATTATTTTATATATACATTTATGATGTTTCCTCTGCCTTCTTCCAAAGCGGATGAAAGGTGGTTTAGAATATTGAGATGCATAATGAGGACAATAAAATTATTCTTTAAAACAGAGCTGTTGGAATCCAATCAGCAGACTGGAAGATGTTTCTTTCAGGCAGTTGATAGAAACTAGGCTGGAATACAGAACCTGGGTTTAGATCCTGGCTGTGTCACCAGTGACCTCGTGTAAGTCACTCCTGACTTCTACCTGTCAAACAAGAGTGCAAACAAAGCATGCACGAGGCTGAACTCGGGAGTTTTCAAACTGCTACTCTGAGCCTTGGGGTTAATCCAGAACATTCCAGCAGCTCATAGGGTAGGCAGGGGGACGGAGGTCAGTTAGTGACCACAGCTCCCTCCCTCCCTCGATATAATCAGACTGACTTCTTTCATCTCTCACAGAGCATCTTGTAAGACTTTAGTCAGAACAACACATTCTCTGCAGGCTCTGCCATGATATGGGTCCCCACCATAATATGGCACTCTTCCACTCTTCCATATTGCCAGCGGCCTTCCTCAACAGGCCTCAGTTTTGGATATAACCTGGTATTCCCCAGAGTCTCTGAATGATGCTAGCACCCAGGATGGGAGACAAATGTTCCTTGGGGAGGAAGCTTAGGTAGAGAGGGCCTTCCTTTGGGTAGAAGTTGCTAAAATGGAAGTCAGGGTCCATTTGTCTCACCCTGTATTTATAAGACTCAGGACCTATGCAACAGGCCAGGAAGTCACAGTATCAGAGGCCTACCTGTCCTGAGCCCATCTGTGCACAAACAAGCTAGCATCAGATATTCCTCAGAAGCCCCTCTGACCAGTGAGAACCACTAGCTATAAAGGTGATTCCACTGCTGCCCAGACAACCCCGAGCTCCCTATTTGGTGAGAGGCCAGTTTCCCCATAGGCATCAGGATAGAGCAGATAAGGGCATTTTAAAAGCTCATCTATTCTTAAATATTCAGAGAAATAGCAGGGGTCCCCTTGTCTGCAATCTTGGATCTGGATTCTGGCTTCTCTTAAGCAGTTAGGCAATCTGGTAACATTGGGCCAGCATAGACACGTGATGGCATGTCCTCCACCCAGAAATAAAGTTCTCCCTTGGCCACAACATCACTCACCCCCATTGCTCCTATCCCTCCCATCAGCTTTGCCCTGTCATTTTAACAGATAACTATTTCTCTGTCACTATGTCATAGAAAAAGCTGAACACTGAACAGGAGGATGAAGGGATACATTTTTACAAACTAGCAAAGGCAGGGTCTTTCCTTGGAAAGCGAAGTGTGATAGCATTTTACCCAGTGGCCACAGAGAACCTGGTTCTGGGATTTTATTTGGCACCCTGATCTGCTGCCTGGGGCCTAAGCACTGAGTTCTCAGGATGCTCAGGGGGACTTCCTGTCTTGCTCGCTGGTTCCCAGCAGGACAGACTCTATAGGTGTCCACCTGCGGGCTACTGTCCAGTGCTCCCCCTCCCCACCACATGCCAGCACTTCCTTATCCAGGCCCAGCACCCTGGTGGACACCGGGGAGTCCATGCTGCACCCCAAAAGGGAGAATGCTTGCAAAGCACCCAGCCAGCACGGCACTGGACTGGCGGGGGAGATATGGAATACTAGGAGACTAAGCTGTGCAAGGAACTTTCTCTGGGTCCTCAGGCTGAGCCCTCTACAGGTCCCGACTTGAAAAATCCAGCTGATGGTGGAACAAATTTACCCCTAGGCCCCCCTCCCTCTTTTCCTCTGCTGGAGTTGCCATGACAACCAGAGTTCATCCATGCCAAAAAACACTGCAAAAACAACATGGAAAACTCCACCCTCCGTTAGGAAGGAAGGCAGACACGGGCCAGACTCAGGACTAGGGCAAGGAAGGCCCCTTCCTCCACCCCTAAAAGAAGCACAGCCTGAGAGTGTGGGATCCATGCTGGGCCAGAGGTGAAGAGCAGGTGGGGGCCAACCCCAGAGGGACTGTGCAAGTCTCAGGGGTGTTCATTTCTCACGCACTCACAGCCCCCATCTGACCCCATGTCACATGTCTGCCTCATGTGTCCCTTTTCAGGGGTAACAGACAGAGCATGAGAAGAAGAGGTATCTCCCTGGAATGGAGCTCAGAACCAGTCCAGGCTCCTGGGCTGGGTGGCCGCCTGGCCTTAAGCCATGTGGCCTCAGACAAGGCCTTGTTCTCTTAGCCCCATACTCATTCCCTTACCCTTCAAAGCTGAGCTCATGATGGATCTGGGCTCTCCATCACGCTGAAGTAAATGAAGGGCAAGGCCCAGTGGTCTGCAGAACAGGTCTGTGATAGTGGCATTTCCAATCTTAGGAAGCCAGGGGGGAACCGGGGAGGGCATTTCCTACTCTGCAATCCTCCAGCCAAAGAAGAGAGTAGGCACAAGCACCAGAACCCACCTGGGACCCACTTCATTCAGTCAGGTCCAGCCTGAGCACAGCCAGCAACCATAACTTGTCCTGTGCCCCAGCTCATCCCAGTGAGAAGACTATGGTTAGCGGTGTTCTAACAGCTGAGGGGCTAAGGGGCTGCAGTACTGAGATGCTGCAGAGGAGCAAGAGGCCCAGAGGAAGGGTGTGTGTCTGCACACATGTGTGCATATGTGTGTATTCTGTGTGCATATGTACATTCAGCCCCAAGCATTAGGCTCTGGGGAAGGGGGTGTATCTACACAAGAGTGCATATCTTTGCGTGTGCATACACTCCAGCCTGGTCAGCTGCCAGTCTTTCCATTGCTGCTGAGACAGGAAGGTGGGAAGGGCAGAGACATCCACAGACAAGCAACTGCAGAAGAGGAAAAACCCATGGTGCCCCCCAGGTCCCCTGGTGTTGGGGACAGCTGTGCCTTTAAGAGGCCACAGCTGGCTTTAGCCTGTCCCCTCCCCTTCTGCCTTTAACAGGAAGAGAAGCCCCCACCCCTGGGGTGAGCACGTGTCTGATGGCCCGGGACCCCAGAACCCAATCCTTGGGGGGCTGGGTCTCCGCCCACAAAGGAAGTCCCCTGACATCACTTGATGGACAGCCCTTGTGGCCAACCTGTAGTCCCTCTCCTGTGCCCGCCTTTGGGGATATATCTATTGGCTCCTCGTTTGAATAAATTAGAATGCCCCAGAGGCTTTCTCCGAGAACACCAAGTGCCCATGTCTTTCCTTGGGCTGGCGGGCATTGGGTCTCGCAACCACATGCCAACCGAGGCTGCCTTGGGACCCCGCTTCCGCGATTAACCTCTACTGGCCAGGAGGCGTGAGAGAGTAAGTATGGATCCCACATGGAAGAGACAGAAAAGCCCAGGACCTCCACCCCACAGATGGGGGGCGGTAGAGCGAAGCCCGGCACCCTGGGGAGAGGAAAAGCCATGACACATCCAGACTCCCCAGGGGTCCCACAAGCTAAAACAGAGGAAAAGACCATGGTGTCCCCAGATCCCTCTAGGGTCCCACTGAGGCCAAAACAGAGCAACTTCCAGAACTTCACCACAGACAGGATCCTGAAAACTTCACAGGTGGCTCTTTTCTGGCCCCTGCCCAGATCACATGACTTCACTCATTCATGTATGGATTCATTAATTTAACAAGCGGTCAACAAGCATTTAATGTACCATTAAATGAATCAATTTGTAGTTTGTATAATTATATGTACAGTGTACATTTCTATGTAATCTTACAATGATTGTAGAATTAATTTGTGAGTTTGACAAATCAGTACCTACTTACCCAAAGTAAACCCAGGTGGGAGGGAGCAAGCCCACCCTAGCTGGATACCCTCAAAGGTGTGATCTGTAGAGCATCTAGAGTCTTCTGGAAGCTAATCATTGAACCAGTAGTGCACAGCTCCTTAAAAAAGGAACTGGCTCTGCCTCCCTACCCTCCTCCCCAGCCCTGCAGCCCTTCACACCTAGCTGGGCAGAGAATTAGCCCAAAGACCTGGGGCTTGGTGGCTGTTGGATTGTGGAAGGGATTAGAGGATAGGCATTGAATAGAAAATGGTGGATTGTATAAGATAGAACTCAGCCCCTAGCTGCTACTCCATCTGCATTAGGCTAAATGCCTGTGAGAAGAACCTAGAGAAGTCTCTTGATATACTAACCAGCCAAGAGGAAAGATCTCAGAAGAGTGGCATTGAGGTTGTCATCCCTGACCTCCAGGGGAGCCCTCAGGGACAAACTGGACCAAAGCACAGACTCTCCGGTCCTATGCTTAGTGTCTCTGTCTGAAATAAGGACACCTGCTGTAGGTCTCTCCTATCTTATTTTTCTTCTCTATTACTATTATTATTATTAATTGTTATCTTCAAATAGTTATATAAAGGGGCTTCAGTTTAACCTGTCCATTTATTTGTGCAATGCCTCATGATCAAAGTCACCCATCTGGCATTCTTCCCCAACCTGTCTAGCCTATCCCCACCATCTCCACGAATTTCCTTGTTTCATTTTCACATATGTTCATTGAATATCACGACTGTATTCACTCACAATTCCTCTTTCCATTCACCTGCCCTCTTTCTTTTAGCCCATTCTCAGTCAAGACACAATGCAGCTTTCTGGTATTATTCAAAGGGGCTATACCACAGAAACCCACCCTGTTCATACTGTCCTTTAGTCACTTTTGCTCTCATGTATAGCATGTATAACACATATGGATGTGTTCTCATATAGATTTATGTTATATATCTAAATCCCACACATGAGAGGAAACATTAAGTTCCTTGTCTCTCTAGCCTGTATCAATTTTCCCAGGTCCATCCATTTCCCTGCAATTGACATAACATTTTCTTCCTGATACATGAATAAAATTCATAGATGTATACATGTACTGTATATATAATTGCATACATTCTGTTTATATGCATCCAATTGTATATATACTGTGTGTGTATTTGATTGTAGGGCATTTGAGCTGTTGGCATAATTTGGCTAAGGTGAATAGTGCAGCAATGAACATGAATGACTTGCAGACTTTTGAATAGATGTCCAAGACTAGTATCATTCAACTGTAGAGTGATTCTATTTTTTTAGCCTTGTGAGGAATTGCCACACTGATATCCACAGTGGTTGCACTAATTTACATTCCCATCAACAGTGCATTTGGGTCCTTTTCCTTCCCACATCATTGTTAGCATCTGCTGTTCATATTCTTCATGATTACCATTCTAAATAGAGTGAGATGGAATCTCAATGCTGTTTTGATTGCACTTCCTTTATTGCCAGGGATATTGAGTGTTTTTTTTCATGTTTTGATTGACCATTTACACCTCTTCTGAGAAGTGTTTGATTAGCTCCTTTGCCCATTTATTATTGAGTTATTGATTCTTTAGGTGAGAAGGGAGTGTTGATGTTCCCAACCACTATTGTTTTGTGGTCTCTGTGTGTTTTTAAGTCCAATAATATTTGCTTAACAAGATGTGTGCTCTGGCATCTGGTCCACAGTTGTTAACAATTGTTACATTTTCTTGTCATCAATTTATGATGTACATCATCCCTTCAAATTACTTAGTTACATTTCCAGATGTGTACACTGAGTATTACGATTGCATTCTTCCATCATTTCTCTATTTGTCTGCCTTTTTCCCTTAAATTTGGTGATCTTATTTGAGTCCTAAAGTTCTTGAAAAATCTTTTCATATTTCTTTGATCAATTCTCTGTATTTTTTTCTACCTTTTCTACTATATTTATTTTGTCTTCAAGTCCAGAAATCCTGTCTCCCAAAGTATCTGCTCTGCTGGAGAAGCCTTCTACTTTACTTTTCTTCTCTCGGCCATCAGTTTGATCATTTTCCCAGATTTATACCTCTTTCTTGAGATCCTTTTTCATGTCTTGCATTGACTTCTTTACTTCATTAGTTGGCTTATCTGTGTCTACTTCACTCTCCTTTAGCTGGTTAGTATTATTCCCTTTGAGCTCAGCTAGCTCTTTATTTGTGTTCACTTGGCAGTCCTTTAGCTTTGTTGTATTCTCATTAAATTCTAGTATCTCTTTGCTTGTATTCTTTTTGTTTGTGTAATTACTTGTAGGTGTCCTCTTTCATTGAACACTCTTATCAACAGTCTTTCAGCTCATTACATGGGGTTTCACTGCCATTCTAATCCCTTGTTGTGTGATTGTTTTCAAAAGTGTGTGTTTCTTTGCTTTCTCATATTTCTTGTGCTTTTGTGTTGGATTTTACTTATTTAAGGATCCTTTGTAGCTTGGGGTTTTAGTTGCCTGAAGTCTCCCAGTTGGGTTATTCTCTGTATCCTCATTAGACTAGGTGTTAGCTGAGTTGCTGAGCTGCTGGTGTGGGGGCATATGTCAACTAGAATAACTTCTCCAATCCAGAACCCAGTGATACCTTTACATACCATGACCTTTGATTGAATTTCTAGCACTTTTGTTATAGTGTTGTTCTAATCATCCCTGTTTTGTCATTACTTGTCCACCTTTCTCTCTAAGCCCAATTTATAAGGGCTAGGGACATCCAGTTTGGAGAACTAGGGGTGACCCTAGGACACTGCTGGACTGAGCCTGCAGTGCCTTCTACACTGAGCACTCTGAGTAAGTGAACCCACCCTCTTCCCCAGTCCTGGGAAGCATCCACATCTTGGTTTTCTACCAGGACTTGAGGTTGGGGCACAGACATTGCTCTGAATCTTTTGGGCTGTGTAGTAAGGTTTCCACCATGCTCCATGCACTGCACAGCTGGAAGTGAGGCAGCCCTAGGCATCTGGGGGCCTTCCAGGAGCCTGACTGGTAGCTTCCCCTACTTCCTGAGGGTGGTCTCAGGAAAAGAAGATTGACTCAGCTGCCCTTACCCGGTGCTGAGAAACTTCTGCAAAGGGAAAAGCTACGTTTGCACAACCTTCTCTTTCTGGAAAAGCTGTCTAAGTAGTCCCTTGACACAGAACCCTTCAATTTTCTGAGGAAGAAAATTAAATGTCTGCGTAGTGCTTGAATAGCTAATGTTCTTTTCAGTTCACACTGGTTTGAGAGGAGCTGGATTTGGTGATAGCTAATTACCACTTTCCATTGCTGGATGTTGTACAGGGGCTTCGGGAGGTGACCTCGGTGGCCTCTCATGCCAGCCACCTCAGAGGGTAGATCTGTCCTCATTTTACAAAGGAGGAAATTACTCCCCAAATAATGATGAGAGGTCACACAACTGGCAGAAGGGGACTTGAGTTCTGCTGGAATTCAGAATGCCCCTGTTGTTCTGACCCTCATCCTTGTATACTTTCATCTACTTTTCTGACTACAGGAACAAAAATGTCCAGAGTCCAGATGGGAATCTGAATGCCCAGGTCTTAGAATGGAGTTGTGCATGCGTAGGGTTAGGTAAGCCTCTGGATGCTATCTCTGGGTCCCAGTTCCTCCCTGGGCAGGTGTGCTGGCCACTCTGGCCCTGAAATGCCAGTGTTCTGTGACTGGAACCACCTGGGCCTGCCTTTCCAGCGGCCACAGCCCTGCTTCTGTTTGTCCTGAAATGGAAATGCCATGGAGGACAGCAACTTGCAGGTCAGCCTGCAGGCCCAACAAAAGGGAAATTCCAGGCTAAGGCCTTAGAAGCTACCTTCAGGACCTATTGGTCAGATGACTCAAGGCTGGAAACCCAACCTAAAGCCTACTTCCCTTGGTCCCAAGGATTCTGGCTCAGCAGGTGGAGAAGGGACAGGGGCAGAGGCAGCTGTAGTCAAGTAGGGAGGAACAGGTTGTGGACAGTCATGCTGGTGTGGAGTCAGAGATCAACAGTTTTCTCAAGGGGCCTCAGATGGCAGGGCTGAGAGGGGCTAGAGCCCCAAGAATCTCCCAGGTATTCAGGAAAGGGGATCCCCCAAGAAATGTAGGTAATATATCTTTCTCTGAAGAAGAAGGGAAAGGTTAGCTGAGGTCCCCCAGTGTGGGAGGAAAAATGTCCTCAATAGCCTATGAGAACCAGGATGGTAGGCAGATCATTAGGGATCTAAGAGACAATGGAGGGACAGTGCCTGATGCCCCTCCCAACCTGTGGGGACTTACAGAGGCACCATCTTCCATGTCCTGCTCCACACAGTGGCCACCATCTTCTACATCCTATTCCTCCATGGACTGGAAATCCAGGTGCCTGCCCTCCATTACCCACTTTCCCATTGTTGTGCTGGAAACCCCAAAGGTCACAACAAGGAGACGAGCATCAATCACCACAAAGGGCCACAGACCATGGAAAAGCAGTGATGCTGTGGGAGTCCTCGGTGACCTTGCACAGGGATGCCACAGCCCTCCTTTGAATGAAAGTCAGCACTTGTCTGAACAACCTCCCCCCAGGGGTCTCAGCTCTAGGGAATTACAAGACCTTCCATGTCCTGTACTGTAGGACCACACATGCTCACCCTTTCAGAAACAATTCTCTTGCATGTTTCAGGATTCTAGTCACCAGGGGACACAGAATCTGGAAAGAAACCATTAGCCTCATAGAAATTTACCCAGGTCCCTTTGACCTGTGACTTCCTCCTTGTCATTGCATGACCCCACCCCCATCTTATCTTCCTTTTCTCCTTCCTGTCTCCTTCCTTCCAGAGCCTCTTGGGCCCCAATTACTCTGAGCTGCAGGAGGCCTGCCAGGGAAGAAATTAGAGCTACACATCAGCTATTCTATATTTACCACCTGATGGCTGAGGAGGATCTATCTTCTGCACAATTAAATGAAAAGAGTTTTAATATCGGCAGGCAAAGGACTCTAGCAACAATGGAGAATTAGGTTAGAGCCAGCAATTGGATTAGTGCCAAGCTGCAAGTGAAATGAGGGCTCAGACATGGGAGAGTGATCCTTCTCCAGGTGACAGGCCTTTTCTTGGTGGGGGGAAAGAGTGCTGTGATGCTGAGAGCCGGGCTGGGTTCCTGAGACTTGCCTAACCCCATACTGAGGACCAAAGGCTGGGAGAGACTTTCCCAGAATCCTCTGTGGTAGAGACCTTGCCAGCTGCGGCAGATGAGAAGGTGCTGGCCAGGAGCCCAAAAGCCAGGCAGCTGCCACCTTCTCACTGAGAATCAGCCCTCCCGAAGGCCCTCATTCATCCTTTCTCCTCTAGTCTAGTCTAGGCCCTGGCAACCTTTCCCAGGACTGCTCTGGCCACTCCTCTGCCTCTTCAGTCTCTCTGCTTCCAGTCCACTGTGCACAAGGGTGACTTTCTATGCCACCCTCCTTTCCAGAGCAGTGGCATGCAGAGAGGCCAAGTTCTGGGTGAAATGTTCAGAGGCTACAGAAAAGACAACACCCCACTGTGGAGGGTACAGACACATGATTGTCCCTTCCTGGTTTTATTTTCAAATTTGCACCGAGTTGCTTTCTTTAGATTTATTAAATGTGAAACGCATGACTGCTCCCTAGCTCTGCCGGATGTTTGTTGAAGGGACAAAAATCTTCCAACACTGGCCCCAGGAATGCTAAGGAGTGGCGGGGGGGGGGGGGGCTGTGCTCATCATGGTTACCAGGCCACCGATGCCACCCAGATGACAAACCCAGGCCACTGATGCCACCCAATGGCAAACCCAGATCCTTGGCTGGGAAGGAAGGCAAGTCCTCCCCGTGGGCTTCCTGGAGGTGTCACAATGAAAGCATCCAGTCCTATCCTGTCAAAGACCCCATGGCCCACTGAGACTCTTTTGGCTACCTTCTTCCTCAGTGGCACGAACTCTTCCTTCCTTATGCCCAGGCCTTACAGGAAAAGTCCAAGCTGGCTGACATCACCTCAGAAGGGGTCAGGAGTCAGCTGGAGACCACCAGGGACAGCAGCCATCCTCCCAAGCCCCCACCTCAAACAGCCCTTAGTGTGAACTGAGATCTTGGATTGGTCCTATGCAGGAAGCAAAATGAAGTTTCCAGAAACAAAATGGCAACCAAAGGAGCAGGTGTGTGTGTCTACTTGAGACTGTCCTGGACTCCCTTGCCCCAAGATCAATGGACAAAAAGAACACAAATGTTTACTATTAGTCCATTACATGATTTTTTGAAACAAGGTCCCTTTCTATAGCCCAAGCTGGGCTTGAACTCATGATCTTTCTGCCTCTCCCTCCCCAGTACAGAGACACTCTGCTGAGAGAGATGACTTGGTTACTACTGATGAGAGGAAGAAACAGAGCTTCACATAGGGCTATTGTGTCCCCCACACCACTGTAGCCCCACAAAGTCCAGGTCATGGACCCAAGGTAGTGGGGTTGCATTACAGAAGAGTGACATTGAACGTGGAAGATGACTACTTTTATAGTAAACCATCAGTGTCCTTCATGCTACCTGGTGGGAGACAGAGATTGTCTCTCCAGGTCGTCTAGGTAAGTACAATCCTGACAAGTGGCCCAGGTCCAGTTAGATCCAGTTGGTTCCAGTCAGGCCTTTGCATCCTTAGTATAAGGAGGTTAGCAACATCTATGGCCAAACATCTCTCAACAAAGAACTGACGCAGGAGAAGGGAGGGCATTGCTCCTTCCTGGGAGAGGTCCAGGTGGCCATGCTTCCAGTGCTGCCCCACACAAGCACAGCAAGTGTCCTTCTGGAGATTACCTGCTTCCCTCAGACCCAACCTCATGAGCAAGGAGGGGGTTCCTGGATATCTTGTATTAAAAGTAAGTCTCCAAACAGCATCATAGAATGGAGTGTGGGCAAGACTCTACTCAAGTACTAGAGCAATAGATCAGAGTAAATCTACATGCGGAGAATAAGGCCACCTGGCCATCCTGCTAGCCAGTGGGGCTTTGATCCAGATCCCTTTTGGGTGTACAAGTCTTCAGCTGCTTGGGTTCCTTATAGAAAGCAGCATAGTATCTGTACATCTTTTACTTCACATCATCTTTAGAAAATGTATAGTACCTCCTCACAATGTACATGTCATGGAAACCATTGTCACACTGATGACAAAGCCAATCTGTACAGATGCCCTACAGATGATGTTTTTTTCTGAATAGTTCCATCTATGGTTGGCTGAGTCTAAGGATGCAGACCCAACACAAGGACCCCTCTGGACTCAAGTGTATCACTTAATAGGACAAGCCACGTTAGGCTGCAGTAACAGAGGGCCCCCAGACTCAATGGTTCCAAAGCCCATCATGGGTCACCAGGAGCTCAGCATTCAGCCCCGGATGGATGGCCCAACAACACCGGACCTCTGCAGGGCCCAGATGTAAAGGGGAAAACAATTCTATGGGGGAGTGCTGGGCTTCGCTCTACTCCTCCCCATCCACGTGGGGAAGGGTCCTGGCTTATCTATCTCTTCCTTGTGGGATCCATACTCACTCTCTCACATCCCCCCCAGCCGGTAGGGTTTAGATGCGGGAGCGGGGTCCTGGGTGTGCCTCAGTTCGCGTGTGGTCGCGAGAACCCCTTGCCCACCAGCCCAAGGAAGACATGGGCCTGTAGGGTCTCGGAGACCGTCTCTGAGACGATTCTAATTTTATTCAAATGAGGAGGCATAGATATACCCTGAAGCGGGCACAGGAGAGGGACAACAGATTGGCCACGAGAACTGTCCATCAAGTGATGTCAGGGGACTTCCCTTGTGGGCGGAGGCCCAGCCCCCCAAGGATTGGGTTTCTGGGGTCCCCCCCCCCTCCCCGCCATTGCACACGTGCTCGCCCCAGGAGCAGGGGCTTCTCTTCCTGTTAAAGGCGGAAGGGGAGGGGACAGGCCAAGGCCAGCTGTGGCCTCTTAAAGGCACAGCTGACCCCAACAGGGGAGCACATGCTGGCTCAAGCTTCTGGCCGGAAATGGCATCCTACTTCTCTTCATCATGTGGCCACAGCTAACTTCAGGAAGCACAGAGGCTGTGTACAGTGCACAGATAGAGCTGGGAACTGTAGAACCCTGTCTAGGAAGACACCCAGACAGGAAAGCAAGGATGAGGCACCACGCTATGGTTCTTGAAGGAATAAATAAGTGGAAGAAAAAATGGAACTCTTATCCAGACACTCCTGCACAGAGGAGTTGTTGATCAGTGCATGGTCTATGCCCAGGATGACTGCACCATTGTTACCACTCACCCTGGCTATTGGGGTCATTGCCAGGTCCCATGCCGAACCTCCCTAAGGATCCAAAGGAGAGGTCAGTCCCCTTCACCAGGCTCCAAGTGTCCTAGTGTCACTCCAGACTGAGTGTCAAGACCTTACTAGATGGCCCTGTGACTGCCCCTCGCCTCCCCCCTCCAGCTGGGCAGCAAAATTTGCAAGTTTCTTCATACTTCAGACTCCTTGTAGTGCAAAGAGTTAATAGGGCCTGCCACGTAGGTCTTTGTGAGGCTTATGGAGATGATACATGTGGCATGCTTAGAGCCTAAGACTGTACTGGATGGAAGGCAAAGGGCTTCTGGTCTTTAGAACCATTCCAATGATATTCAGCCTGTCCTCCAGGACTCAGAATAGACAGTACCCCACATTTCCCAGAGTTTTGATGACAGTGCTTCCTGGGCCTTGCTAGCTGTTTCCAAATTGCTCCTACTCGCTGACCTTGCTGACAAGGTAAGAGATGAACCACCATCCCCTAACTGTCCAGGAGAAAGGCCTGCTCTGTTCTCCATCCATCTCTGGGGCTGTTTTTCTTCTACTTTCTTATGATCAAAAACAGCTCATTTATTTTCCTCAAAGATCACCCTGTCTAGGTTTTATATGAAGAAAAGTGACTTTTCTCCTGGGCATGGACATCTCCGCTTTGTCACTAATCTATGGGAAATAATGAAGCAGGGCTCTGACCTCAGTATTCTCTTTTCTGGCAGAGCAGAGGGACAGCACTCTCCCTGCCTAGGACAAAGAGTGATGCTATGTGCAAATCTCCCTTCTCCTGCATGAGTTTACACAGGCTGCCCACAAACCCTGTGGACAGGATGCTGACACAACACAAATCCATTCCCTCCCAAAGGATTCTGGGAGACTACAGTCCAAGTTCAAGGTGTTGGCAGGGCTGTTGTGCACTCTGCACTCTCCCTCTTTGGCTTGTAGACAGTGGTATTCTGCTTTCCTTCCATATCCAGTCTCCTTTTCCTACAAGGATCTGGCTCATGCTGAATCAGAACCCCTCATGTTCCCCCCCCCCCAACCAGGTGAGCTCTGTATTCCTTCATTTCTCCTAAAGCCCCCTCTACTGTGGGTGCAGACAAAACTCGGGGCAGTGTGCTCACCAGCATGTGAAGTGCTAGGCACATTGTGAAGCTCTGGGGGGGGGGGGTGACTGGATTGGGAGAGACACCCACAGTCCCCGACACCCTCTCCTCAGGTTGTTGTCCCAGACAGGAACAGGGAGCAAGTTTCTGTGAATTCCACTCTTCTGCCGTACCTCCTCCACCACCTCCAAAACAGGGGCTCCAGTTGGCCCTGTCCCATGCCACAGGAAGCACTCCCTGTCCCAAAGCCAGGCTCTCAAGGGCCCATGCCCAGAGACCAGCTCAGGAGTGGGATTAGAAGACCAGATCACCAAGCCCTGGGGAAAGGTTTAGGAGTGGGAAACAGGAAGAATCCTGAGAGTCCTCCCATGGGATCTGCCTGTCTTCCCTGGGGTTCTACCATGGGATCTTCCTGTCTTCCCTGGGGTCCTCCTGCAGGATCTTCCCATATCTAGAGTACTCCCATGATATCTGCCTGTCCTTCCTGGGGCCCTCCCATGGGATCTGTCTATCCTCCCTGGGGTCCTCCCACAAGATCTGCCTGTCCTCACTAGGGTTCTACCACTGCCTGTCTTTCCCACTCCAAGAACTCCACCACCGAAACCCACACTTCTTCCAAAGGAAGAACCAGTGCAAAGGTCCTGGGTCTGGACCAACAAGAAGCCAGCATGTCTGAGCCATGTGAGTGAGAGAAAAGTGTGAAGCAGAATGTGGGGTCCTTCCTAGGCCTGTGGGGGCCATTGTAAGGCCCCTGGCCTTTTGCTCAGAGTGAAGCAGGAGCCCCTGAAGAGCTTGGTAAACAACAGGGTTTATTTTAGGTGACAGTGCCTTTCCTCAAGGGTTGATTAGCTTCCATGTGTTTCTGTGATTCCAAGCCTGACTTGAACCCAGATCTAATCAATGGAGACTGTAGGCACCTTTGGAACCCAGGTTTTTGAAGAGAAAGATCTGGGAATAGAGGACCCATTAGTGTTGAGGACTGAGCCCTGGGCTGGGGCCTCAGTCTGGGCCAGGAAGAGAGGCCCAGGCCTGTGGGTAGCCCCTGTGTGCAGGGGTGGGGGCTCCTGTAGCATGTCAGCCCCCACAGTGGTGGGGCCGCATGAATGTGGCCTCCATCCACCCATGTGGATGAGGTAGGGGAAGGGTTGAAGCAGTCTCCAGGATTGCTCAACAGGCCCGACTAGAGCTGGGCCAGCTCTCCACAGTCTCTGCCCACCCCCTCACCCCAGCAACCTGAAGGTTGTAACTATGCTGCTTGCAGCTAGATTCACAGAGCACCAGACCATCAGTGGACCCTAGCCTGAAAAGTGCATGGACGGGGAGAGGGGACCAAGGTGGGGTGACCAGGGCCAGGACATTGCAGCCCCTCTGGGTTCCGAGGACCCAGAGCCAAAACCCCTGCAGAGCTCAGTCCCAGGAGATCTGGGAGATTCTCAGACCAGATCAAATCAGTTGCCACAGGTCCATGAACGCGACAGCATGAGTGAGCAGTGCCTTCAGTGTGCCATTGTTCAGGCAAAGACCAGCTGGCTCTCCCCCTGATAGTCAGAATCTGGCCTGGGAGGGGCTAAGAGAGCTGAAGACCCCAAAACAGCCATGTAGCATAGTGATTAGCCCAAGTCCAGTAGCCCGAGTCTGCTGTCCTCAGTCCTCACCTGGAAAGTGGTATGCAAACCAAACCTCCCATGTTCTTCCCTGCCTGCAAAGCGGGAGCAGAACCACTCCTCAGAGGGTTTGTTACAGAGCATGCGTGTGAGCATGTGTGTGTGAGAGGGAGAGTGCACATTCTGTACACGTGGGGGGAATGTGTGTGCATACATGTATATGCAGGTGCCCTGTGTATTGTGTTGTGTGTTGCATACCTGTGTGCATCACGTAGGCAGTATACATGTGTATTATATGTATAGTGTGTATATTATGTGTTTGTATATGGAGGGTGTGCAGATGGGTGTACACTTATTGCATTGTGTGTGCTTTGTGCACACACATGTGTGCATTCATATGTATTGTGTGCATTGAATATCTGTGTGTGCACAAATGCATGAGTGGTAAGTATGCATGTGGGTGTACTTGCTGCAAGTGTTTGAATGTGTGTTTGCCACGAATGTGTGCATGTGTGTGCTTGCTATGGATATGTGTTTGTGTGTGTGAGTGTGTGTGTGTGCATGTTTGCTATGAACATGTGTGTCCTAGAGCAGTGCCTGGCACTCCGTACTGTCATTGCTCAGCCACACGCAGCCGCTTACTGGCTGCAGGCAAGCCAGATTGTGTGCCAACAAATGCCATATGTGGCCTCCCTCTCTTCCGCCTCCATGCCAGTGAACCAGGCTCTCCTGGGTGCTGGTGGGGGCAGGGAGACAATGCCACCTGCTGCCCTCATCCAGGCCCTACCAGCTCTGGGAAGAGAAGATTCATTCTCAGGATTGCAGGCAGGCTGGCAGGTTCTTGTAGGGCCACAGGCTATGGGAATGCCCTCAAAGGGGCTCTGTGGTCTCCCCAGAACCTCATCCTGGGCCTAAAGGTAAAGTCCTCCTGGGAACTCAGCCAAATGCCATCCCTGGAGCCCTCTTTGGGAGCACAGCACCTGAGACTTGATGTCAGTGCACTGTGTCCTCTCTAGAGAGATGTGGGCTCCTGTGAGATCTCCAGACTCTGAGACAGGCCACAGAGGGAACAAATGTGCTTGGAGTAGTGGGCCAAATACTGGCCACTAGAGAGAGCTCCTGTAGGGCTGTCCTGCTCAGCCACCAGGGGTAAGAACTTGTCCCCTCCATCCTGCAGCCCTGCTGCCAGACAGCCCAGTCTTCCCTCAGCTCTGCCAGTACCAGCTTTTACACAGCATCTGTCGGTCCCAGTTCTCCTGGGCACAGAGGGCCATGCCTGCCTCACAGGGCTGGAAAGGTAAACAAAGTCTACCAAGTAGATGAGCCAGCACAGTGCGTGGCCCATGACATATGCTGACCAAAGAGGAGAGGGCTGTGTGCCCATCTGTAGCCTCTTGGCCCTGTCCCTGTTCCATCCTCCACAGAGGTCCCAGTTCTAAGCAAAGCCTCCTCCCCAGGCCTCTTTTGGGTGCTTGGCTCAGTGAGCAAGTCTTGTGGCGGCAGCAGGCTTAATTTCAGTCCTGGGCTCAGTAATTTCCCATGATTACAGCCCTGTGCTCCAGCTGCCAGGAAGCTGCAGGGCCAGGCACATGCTCTCACACGTGTCTACACATGCGGGGCGGGGGTGGGGGGAACACACACCTCCATGTGTGTGTTGGGAGTGTGCACACAGAACCTAGGCCTGGGAATCCTCAGCCAGGCCAAGGACACACAGTCTCCGTGTTGCACAGGAAACGTCCAGGAGCTCAGGTGACAGGTCTGACACAGGGAGGGGGAAGGGAGGGGAAAGCTGCAGGCCAAGGGCTCCCACTGACCCCCACTCTTCTGTCAGAGTCTTCCACTGTCCCTCCTCTGCACTGCTCAAGGCTGGCATGAGAAAGAAATGCCCGCCCTGGTGTCTTGAGAATTCCTAAGCACTCTATGTGTGCACATGCATGTGTGCACTATGCTCACACATGCTGCTTGTATGTGTACATGTGTTCTGTATGTGAGCATGTGTACCATGGATCATTTGCTATGAATGTATATGCACATGCATGTCATGTATGTGCACATACATGTTGTGGAGTGTACGTGTGTATACAAATATGTGTGCTTGTGCTATGTGTGCATTGTGAAAGCATATGCACATAGTCCTGTGTGTGCACTGTGTACTTGGCATGTGTGCTGTGTGCATACATGTGCTTTATACATAAGTGTGTACAAATGTGTGCACATGTCAGTGTGAGGCAAATCAGCCAGGCATTGCCATGATCTGACTGTGTCCTGCAGAGGTCAGTCACTGGAGACCAGGCTCATGCTGGCAGTGTCAGAATGACAGAACCTTCCAAAGGTGAAGCTGAGTCGTGGGTAACTGGGTCACAACCAGCCTCAGAAGGGATTAATGCAGATCTCTTGCAGTGAGGTGGTTCTGAGTCACTGGGTTGTTACAAAGTCACTCGTACAGTCTCTGCTCCCCTCTTGCTTCCTATCACCATGTGTCATCCACCGTGCTGCTGTGGCTCCCACACCCCAGCATCGAAGAACCAATCTGGAAACATTTCTCCATATATAAACAGTGCTGAAAGATTTGCTTCATCCAGTGGCATGAGACCTGGCCTCTGCCTCCAGGGTAGCCATCCTCCCCTGGTCTCAGTCTCTAGGACAGCCGTTCTCTGCCCTTTGTTCTCTGTGCCCCTTTGGTGTTCCAAAGCAGAACCAGGTGTGCTGTTCCTGTCCCCATTTCATGGCATCCCCAGGCATGCTTGTTAGGAGACAGCAGGACACAAGAAGGGCAAAGGGAGCAGAGGCCATGCCCCCACCTTCCTGAGGGAGGGCCTAGGGAAAGCTTGGAGTGAGCAAGGGGTCACCAGGACTCAGTCTGGGGTCAAGGCCAGGCTCTGGTGTGGTCTGGAGGCGTGGTCATGGTGGCTGTCACACTATGTTGGGGCCTTTGTGAGGCGCAGGAGGTAGCACTGGGTGCTCAGTCACCAATAACCCTGGCCAAGTGAGTGCTCCTCATATCACCAGACTCCACTGGATTGAAAGGGGGACCCCATTCAGGGAGAGCCTGGAGCCTCAGGCCGGCTCCACGCCCAGCAGAACAGTAGGCCATGCGGGTGCCATGGCAATGCCATTGTGGCCAGCCTCTCCTGTAACCATGGGAATGTGTGTGCTCCTGGCCCTGGTAGCTTATGCAACACCTCTGATGGGGGACTTGTCTGCTGCCTGCCTGCCTGCCTGCCTGCCCCAGGGGCAGCTTCGGGAAGCCAGAGCCCCAGGAGGGTCTGAGAACATGGGGTGTGTCCACAAAGGGGCAGGCCAGAGGTCAAACAGCCCTCCACTGTGCTCAGCTTAGAGAAGTGGGGACAGGAAGAGAAAGTGTGGTCAGGAAGGGAAATTCGCACCGCCAGGGGCAGAAGGCTAGCCTCCTCCTCAGCAGACTCAGATCACAGATGTTTGGTATCACAGACACTGGACAGCGGCTGGACACACCACCCCCGCCTTGCAGCTGAGCAGGGGCCTCTGAAGGGGGAAGAAGGGGGAAGCAGAGAATGTGCCTGGGAGCAAGCCAGGGGCCTGACCGCAGGAAGAAGGTTCACAGAGGAGCTGAGCCTCTAGACCAAAAAATAATAATAAAAAAATCTTCAATTTCTTGTCAGGTTCCAAAACTGGGTAAGCCCAGAAGCAGCCCCAGTGACTCCAAGAGCCTGGGCCCTAGCAGCCCCAAGACTTGAGGCCATCCCAGAGGTGCACCAACAGTCCATGGGCAGCATACTCAGGGACTTCCCATGTCCCCTTCTGCCTGCGCTGGTGTCCACTCTATCCCAACCCTTCTCCCATCATTCTTTGTCACCTCGATCTTTTCAGAGCCCAGCAAGTTTCCCCAAAATGCAGGACAGCCCTCCACTCTGCCTGACAGCAATGTAGACCAATGCCCTGGCCTTTGCCTTGAGTTCCTGCCCCCATAAGGACCTTGGCAGTCCCTTCCCTCCTCCCCTCCAGGGACTAGTGGACTTCTCATAGCCCATCACATTTCAACACAAGTCTCTGACGTGGCTGCCAGCCTCTTGGGCAGTGCAGAAGCATGATCCCTTGCTCAGGTTCACCTGTGCTTGCCCTCTGCTTCTTACTCCACAAGACTGACAGAGCTTGTTTCTCCCCTTCCTGTAGGGCCCCCCACCCCATCCCATATAGCCAAGAATCCCTTCTTCTGCCTGGCCCACAGGCTCACTGACCCACCCAGGCCTCCTAACACTCTGTCCATCTCTTACTATCTCACTTAAGGAGCAGATCAGCACAGCCCCGGATCTTGGCCATAGCTGTTCTGCCACCTGGTGGCCAATAGCAGCATTGCTCTTCCCCACCTGCTCCCAGCCTGCCATCCACAGTCCTTTCTGAAAATCCCTAGCATGGCCTTCTGACTTAACACTCTCATGCCAAGTGGGATAATGGAGGCCTGAGAGAGCGGAGAAGGTTTACCAGAGAAGGTTTCTTCCAGAACCTGGGTCCATGGACGTGGCTCCAGTCCACAAATATGGAAGAGACTAGAGAAGTGGCAGGAATTTTAAGCACCACATATAATCGGAAGAGGGCAGGAAGTAGACTTGCAGCTATAGTAAAATCTATGGAGAGAGGTAGAGAATTCTTTTTTTTTTTTTTTTTTTTTTTGGCCAGTCCTGGGCCTTGGACTCAGGGCCTGAGCACTGTCCCTGGCTTCTTCCCGCTCAAGGCTAGCACTCTACCACTTGAGCCACAGCGCCGCTTCTGGCCGTTTTCTGTATATGTGGTGCTGGGGAATCGAACCTAGGGCCTCGTGTATCCGAGGCAGGCACTCTTGCCACTAGGCTATATCCCCAGCCCTAGAGAATTCTTAAAAGTTGTTTCTACCCACTGATCACACCATAAACCAACTGCTGAGAGTAAACACACTACTCACCAGCCATTAACTAGCATTAACGACAGCTAACAACTAGCCACTAACCACTAACATTAACACTAACCTCTCACTGCTGACATAACAACCACTAATCACTAATTAACTACCAGCATTAATAAATCTAAGTTCTAGCACTGTGCTCACATCTCTAACAATACCACTGGCACCACTTAAATCTCAGAGACAAAGATGCGTTTAACAATAATGATGACACAATAAAACTATAATGTTTATACTGCTTGTGTAGGAATATGGGAGACCAACATTTCTTGAAGGGAATTTATCTAAGTATTAAAAAGATTCCTCATGCTAGGCACCAGTGTCTCTCTCCTGTAATCCTAGTTACTCAGGAAGCTGAGGTCTGAGGATCATGGTTCAAAGCCAGCCTAAGTAGGAAAGCCTGTGAAATTCTTACATCTAATTAACCACCAAAAATCTGGAAGTAGAGCTGTGGCTCAAGTGGTAGAGTACTAGCCTTGAATGAAAACAATCAGGGACAAGCTTGCTTGCCAGGTTTTTGACTGACAGTACACCTTTCTACAGAAGTAAATTTTGCCATGCTGACTTCCTTTCGAAAAAACCACAAATTCAGGGACAGGACTCAGTTTAAACCCTGAGTTCAAACCCTAGGACCAGCACACACACACACACACACACACACACACACACACACACACACACACACACACACACACTGTGTCTCTGTCTCTGTCTCTCCCTCCCTCCCTCCTTCCCTCTCTCTCTCTCTCTCTCTCTCTCTCTCTCTCTCTCTCTCTCTCTCTCCCTCTCCCTCCTCTCTCTCTCCTTATGGTTACTGTTTGTGTTTTCCTGATGCTAGCAACATCCTTTCATGTGCTTACCAACAGCCAGCTGTTGAGCATGTTATTTTTAAGTATACAAACTCACAAATATGATCTCAAGATATTTCAAAAATGCTGAGAAGAAACTTCCAGGAAACATAAAATAGTCAGTGGCTAAAGTCTTTGGGTAATAAAATGAAGGTCATTTTTATTTTCTTTTTTAAATAAGAGGCTATGTTGCCTGAATGCCTACAATGAGTGTAGGTGGCTTTTAGGATCTGTGATTAAAGGCAGGAATGTGTGCTGGGTTTTCAGACAGGGTCACACTTGGACTTCACCTTTGTCTAGCCATACAGGTGCCGGGCAGTAGAGCACAGGGGGCAGCAGTGTGGCTGGAGGAGCCACTGGATGAATTCCCCTTCACAAAGCCCCCTGGCCACAGTGTCATGGCTCCTCCTGTTACCATGCTCAGGAGACATGGAGCCAGGTCCAGGGTGACAAGGCCATCCCTCGTAGGGGTTGACAGTAACAGGACAGGTGACAAGAGGCAATAGTCCAGTGGGCAGAGGATGGAGGGGGATATCTGGACTCTCAGGGCAGCTGGAAAATGGGGGATGACCAGGGGTCTGGACTTGGGGGCAAAGCTTAGCTTCTCCTTGACCATGAAGCAGGTAGACATGATCCTGACTGGCGGAGCTTTGATTTCTACCTGTTCCTTGTGCTGAAATCTGTTCCTAAGGACAGCACCGGGTCCCCTCCTGCCTCTTGCTGGCAGGACGGGTGGCAGAGGAAGGACCTGCTTGCCTATGTCTGGAAAGGTGCACAGGAGGATGATACAGAAAAACATCTAGACTGGAGGAATCTCCACCCCATAGACGCACAGGAAATGAAACTCAGCATTTTCCAAACAAACCCAAAAGGCTAACCAGAATGAAAAAAGACATCTACACCTGTTAAACATCAAGGAAACACGAATGTGACCGAACTGTGCTGTTCCTTTACCTCATTTGACTCTCAAACATTAAAGCAGAGTAAAAATCAAATGTTGGTGGGGTGGATGGAGTTCTAGAACCTGGAGAGCTACCAGTGTAGATGTACAATCTGTTACCACTGAGTCACATGAAGAAGGGGCCCCCAACCCTATTCTTGGGTGTGAGTCCCACAGAAAGATTCCTTTGCATGGTCCACAGAGGACGGCGGGTGGTGGGGCTCTGGGTGGGAGGGGAGGAGTGGCGCCTACACACAGCACCCAGATGTCTCTACAGCAATGGGATGGATCCATTAAAACTGCAGTACTGAGTCAGAGTGAGGTGTATGACTGATAGTGGTTATCTGAATTCAGAGTATACACACACAAAACACTGCAGGTTTTTCCAGGCACATAGAAACCCAAAATGATACATGGGTTTTCCTGCCTGCAGGAGGAGGGCAATGGGAATAAGGATGGGGACAAAGAGAATACATTGTTGAAATAAATAAAACATGAGGAGCCTTGCAGAGACAGATGACAATCACGTGGCATGAACAGAGCTAGAAATGCAGCTCTTTCCTGTAAATCCAAGCTAAGCATGCAGACGCATTCTTCTGCACAAGCCTGTACTCGAGCACACGCCACCCCTGTGCACGCTCATTGGCTCTCCGGCCTTGGTGTAGCCCCAGACTATAATGAAAGAACCGGTGGGAATAGAAACAAGAACCAAGAAAGTAAGGGGGAGATAGAGAAGACAGGGGAACCTAGAGAAGAGGCAAGTGTAGGAGAAGGGAGGAAGGGCTGCTCCTGCCCAGTGCTGGACAGCAGCTTGTGGGGGGCTTTGCCCCAGGGCTCCTGGAGTCCGCTGGATCCTCCAGAAGGTCATGGAACCATTGGAGCACCTGTGGTCTAGTGTGGCCTGTCCCGGTGCACGATGGGTCAGTCTAGCACACAGAAGTCAGCACCTTCATCCCTGAGCCAGAAGGCATCGCCCACTTGGCACAGGTTCTCCGAGCCGGCAGAAGTTCAGGGTCCTGACCATGCCATTTTCGCAAGATCTCATTCTTCACCTCCAGGGAAAAGGGAGAGGGTGTTAGGAAGGTCCTCTTGCCCTTCCACTTAGCCCCAGGAGAAGGAACAGGAGAGGAAGTATGAAAGGGTGGGCAAGGAAAGCCACAGATGGTCACTAGCACTGCCAAGCACTACCTTTAGAAGAGACTGCCTCCTCTTTCCTCTGAGGACATCTGGCCATGGCCTTTTGCTCTTTGTTCACCCTTTTAGCCTTCTGAGCCCAGGTAGACATTTGTGAGTACTTTCCAGAGTTTCTAGCCAAGTAACTACTCTGCTCTTCCTGAAGGACTCCACCCATCCCTGCTGCAAGGTTCAGTGCTGTGAGCTTAAGTGCGGCCACCAGACATCTGAGGAGAGACCATGACAGGGGAGAGGACTCAGCCCTCCGCCTGAGGCGTTGGCCCTGCCTGACAGAGCTGAGCTGGGCTGCAAGGACAGGCCAAGGGGAGAGCAGTTTCTGCCCAGCATAGAGTTCCCACTTCTGTGCCACAACAGACAGTGCTATTAGGAGGCAGGGAGCTCCCCACCTCTGGGGAATATCACCCTCTGCTCTCTGGCACTGCTTCCTGAACAGATCCCCTTGAGGGGAGAAAGGGGGGAATTCACAATGTCTCAGGCCAACCCTATCCTGAGGCTACTGCTCAGAAGAGAGTCTTGCCTGTTTTAGACAAGCTGACCACAATCTAACAAATTGCCTAGAAGGAGGAGGTTTCCTGGGGTGGGAGCTATAGGGCATGGACACAGGAAGGGAGGATGGACATGAGAAGACAGGCACAATCCGTGAGGATGGTTACATACCTCTTGGTTGAGGAAGCAGTACAGGACAGCAACAACGAAGCCCTGTGAAGTCATACAGGAAGGATCCTATTAGAACACTTGGGCCTGGCCTCAACATGTCCTAGTCTGTCTACTGTCTTCTCTCCAATAATCTCAGACTGTGACTGGGCCAGATGTGAAAGAAGAACTTAGATGCATTCATCCATTACTATGTATAGGCATATATAGTTGTATATCACAGCAAGCCAGTCCCCATCACTCTGATCACCCCATAATGCATACTCCAGTAATGAGCATGTGACCAGTGCTCTGTGAAAGTTGAAAATGTAAGATAGGTGGATGGGTGGATGGATGGATGGATGGGTACGTGGATTTGTTGCTGGATAAATGGATGTGTAAGTGGGTGGTAGGTAGATAAGCGGATGGGTGGATGGGTAGCGGATGGGTGAATGGGTAGCAGGGTGGTTAGATGGGTATATAAATAGCTGAGTGGATAAATGGATGAACAGATGGACAGATAGACAAGTAGATAGATGAGTGAATGGGTATGTAGATAGATAGATAGATAGATAGATAGATAGATAGATAGATAGATAGATAGATAATAAACAGATCAGTAGATAGATAGATGGGTGGACACACAGATTGGTAGTTGGATGAATGGATTGTGGGTAAAGGACTATGTGGATAACTGAATGAACAGGGAGGTAGAGGGATGGATGGAAGATCAACAGGTAAATGAATTGTTGAACAAATGGATGGGCTATAGTTGCCCTCACACTATCATGAAGTTAGCCAACTGTCTAAGTCCTGGGAGTAGGGAAGTGGGGGATGGCATGGGAGGGGGGATCACCTGGAAGGAGCCCAGTCCCAGCTCCAGGGGGAGGCGGACGCCCAGGCCAACACTGTCAGGCAAGAAGTTGAAGATGATGTAGTGAATCCCAAAGAGTGGAATGAGGAGAAGTGTGGACCTGGAGAGTTTCCTATGGGGCAGACAAACACTAGACTCCGAGGATACCTTGGACACCCGGTCCACTCACACAGCCCTCCACCTCCCTGGATCCTTCATCCTCCCTCTGCCTCCCCAGATCCTCCATCCTCCCCACACCCCACAGGGCTTCCTCCTGGATCCTGCTATGCTCCTTGTCAGTGCTCTTACCCCAGTAAGTTCAAAGTATTTGCATCTTTTAAAGTCTAGTTCCAAGATCACTTCCTCCAGGAAGTTTTCTCCAACTCCCTTCTTCCCCCTGGAGAGTACCTACTTCCCCATACCCCAGAGAAGGGGCCAACCTGCCTGAGCATCAGCCTAGGGAGGAGGGAAACTGGGGGTATGGAGACCTGACTTTCTCCTACTGCAAGATCAGATCCATTCTCACTCTGGGAAGGTTGAGCTGGGGTGTGAATGTCTGCCATAGAAGAGATGACCACATGGAAGCACACACACATATGTATACACACGTCTACATACATACATACACACACGTGTGCACATATGCACGCACACACATGCATACACACAGTACCAGTACTGAGACTTGGTGTGGAGAGTCCCCTGTGCTGGCTCCAGCTTCCTCAGCAGGATGCGAATAATATTGAGAAACAGCCCAAAGTTCACCTAGAGATGGTGCACAGAAAGGTGGTATGGAGGATGAGGGAAGGTCCTGGGAGACCTAGGGTGGACCCCAAATCCCTGAGATGCCAGGTAGTTATTGTGGCAGACAGGAGCATAGATAATGGCTCCAGGAGGAGGTGAGGAGGGCAGGGAGTGATTCAGGGTCCCTCCTCCTCTCAAACTCTGGGAGCCAGGAGAAATGGCCTTGCCATCTGTCTTAGGTCCCAAGTGGTGCCCGCTGGGTACCCGCTAGGTGCCTTCCCAAGCTTCTTTTCCCCAACCCAGATGGTGCCCGGATAGCACAGGGCCTTGACACCTCTGAGCCAGGAGGCCTGGCATGGATAAAGAAAACACTGGGGCAGCCACAGCCAAGAGAGGGAACAGAAAATCAGGGCAGAGCCAGAACAGAGCCAGGACCTGTTTCCTGGTCCCTGGAGTTGTGACCTGCACTGTGTGAGGCCCCTTGAGGAGCAGGAGGGCTGGAATAAAGTGGGGACACCACTCAATACTAACCCCCACAGAGAGCACGATGGGCCCTTTGATGATCCACCAGTAGGGGGAGCTGTCGTCCAAGTCCCAGCACCTGGGAAGAGACAGCCCAGCTGTGCCACTCAGAACCCTTCCTAGGCACCTCACAGCCACCACAAGCCACCACGCAGGCAACCTGCACCTCTGCCTTCCCTCTGTACTAGGGGCCTGGGCCCTTCTCTGCCCCCAATACTAGAGGCCTGAGCCTTTCTCTGCTCTGTCATCTACGTCCCCCACACCCCATAGCCTGGTCCTCTGTCTCAGCCACACTGGCCCCCTTCTCTCACTGAAAGGATGGCCTGCCCTAAAACCTGTCCTTGTTGCCCCCCACACACACCTCCCCAACTCCAGAGGCCCCCACAGCCCTGGCAGTTCAGGTCCCTCTCCTATGTGCCCCCTGTACACAGTCTGCAGGCCCCTCCAGCCTCGCTCTCCCTACGAGGCCAGGCCCTCCACTTTGCTCCGCTCCCCAGCCTCCAGGCCTGGTGGGGTGCAGCAGGCACTGACACTCACGCAGCGTCCTCAAAGGCCAGCTTGCAGATCACCCAGATGCCCGTGCAGAGCATGGGGAACCCTGCACAATGCAGAGGGGGCTCCAGTTAGGGCTGCGTCCTTGAGATTGGCCCCACTGCCCACCACCACTGCCAGCCCTTCAGAATGCAATGGCCAGGCCTGGCAGGGATTCCAGGGACCAAGACCTCATCCACTCTGGGACACTGGGAAGGTGACTGTGGCCTGCCCCTCCCTCCCCTTGGGATGCCCACCAATCATGCGAAGGTGCTCTATCTAGGCCCACCAGGCTTTCCCCCTCCTCCATGGAGTCCTGCCAGGGTACCCACCCCAGCCTGCAAGGACCAGCCACCAGAAGGCTGTCCTGGAGCCCGGAGAAGTGGAGGCCAAGAGGAAGCTCAAGTAGACGGCTTCTGCCAGCAGCCAGCTGAAGTTGGTCATGGTGGCAAAGTGGGAGGCAGCCACTGAAACCTTACACAGGACCTGGGGACCAAGGGCCCAGGGGCTTCAGAGTGAAGACTCTCACTGCAGCCCCCATCCATGGTGCCCCACTGCTCCTAGACCACAAGTCCCTAACCATCACCCTAACCATACAGCAAGCCTGAACTGACTGAATCCGTAGGTGACCCCAGTGGGGATGGGCTAGCACGATATGGTATCAGGGCACAGACTGGGGATCCAGGGCTCAAAGGTATATGGCTGGCCCCACAAGCCTTCCCACGCCTCAGCTTTCCACCTGTGCAAGGAGGAACTCCTGTATCATCTTGTGGCCTTGTCACAGTGTTAAACAAAACTGCACACGAATTGGCCACTTCCTGGGATGGGGACACCATCTACGTGGTTGGACTAGATAGGAGAATGTGTCTGACATCAGCCCAGACAAAAAGCACAGAGACCCTATCTACAAAATCTAAAGCAAAATAGGACTGGGGTATGGCTAGTAGGTTAGAGAGCCAGCCAAGCAAACCTGAGGCCTTGAGCTCAAATCCCAGCACTATCAGAAAATGAATACATACCCATAAGTACATTCACTGTCTAAGCTTGCTCACCAGCAGGGGGTGAGCAGTGATGCCACCTCCAAGCCCAGATGCCCCGGTGTAAGACAAGCCCCACCATGCAGCTGTGTGTCCATGTAACCATGAGACAGTGTGACAGTGTGAGCATGTAGCTGGCTAACTTGGCCAGCCGCCCCTCACTGACAAAATGGGACAGATGAGGCTTTCAAGGCATTTGAAAATCCAGGAGATAATTTCTGCAAGGCACTTCAAACCCTGCCTGGCTCATAGTAAATGCTCAGCGTATTCAATTATTAATTTCTTCATTAATTAACTCAGGCTGTTTGCTGGCCCACACATTCACTTATCTGTTCATTTCCAGCACACTGTGAGAGGACCTTCATGATTCTGAGCCTCGCCCTCTGCTCCCTACCTCCTTTTTCTGCTCCTTTGCTCCCTAACAGCATCCCTCTCTGTGCCACCTCTGGTTTTGTAACCCACATTTGAGCCCATCTCTACTGATCCCACACAAGGCCTGCGGCCAACCCAGCAGCAGAGCCACCTCTTCCCCAAAGCCCTTTCATTGGATCCCAGATCTCAGCTTTCTCTCCCAGCAGTCTTCAAATCTGGGCGCATTCTGTACCCTGGGTGCTTCTAGAAGGACGCAACCAGTGGGGGGGAAGGGGGAGGTGGACATGTGGAATATGGAGTGGCATGTGAAATGGGAAGAGATGGGACATCTCTGGATTCACTTGGAGGTCCAGCCAGGGAAGGCTGAGGGCTTGTGCTGAGCTAGAAGGGGAGTGGGTGGTCACATGAACTCATAGCTGTACTGTCCTTGCCCCTGAGGCAGGAGGTCAGCCCAAGGAGCAGAGCAGACAGGCCCTCCAATGCCCACCCCCCTTAGCCCACTCTTTACATTGGAGAAGCCGCAGTGGTCTGAGGTGTCACTGTCACCGAAGAGGGCAGCGTCTTTCAGGAACACGGCGCACGCCTTGAGGATGAAGGTGGCAAACAGCTGGGTGTGGATGTAGTTACGGGGACAGTGGAGCCGCCTGAAAGAGGGGGAGGGGGATGGGTTGAGACCAGAGGCAGGGATGAGGGGATGAGGGTGTACAGGTGGGGACTTGAGACCATATAGGGCTTTCTGGTGCCTAAGACAGGGCCCAGCTGGCCTGGACTAGGCTGGGCTGCACTGAGGGGAGTTGGATAAACTCAAAGTGGAGGAAACCAAGCTAAATTGTGTGAGAGGAGGTGAATGGTACTGAGCAGAATCAAGCTACATGTGAACTTTAGCCCTAAAGGTCAGCTGACCAGCACTGCTTTGGGCTGGGCATGCATGTAGGAACAAGGCAACTGTAGCCCTGCGTTCAGTCAGAGGGAGCAGAGGTTGACACAGAAGGGCCCCTGGGGGCTGGGGATATGGCCTAGTGGCAAGAGAGCTTGCCTCGTATACATGAGGCCCTGGGTTCAATTCCCCAGCACCACATATACAGAAAACAGCCAGAAGTGGCGCTGTGGCTCAAGTGGCAGAGTGCTAGCCTTGAGCAAAAAAGAAGCCAGGGACAGTGCTCAGGCCCTGAGTTCAAGGCCCAGGACTGGCAAAAAAAAAGAAGGGCCCCTGGATGGATATCAGAGACGCCCCCACCTCCCCTTACAGGAGGCAGAGTACAGCACTGGCCACGTGGAGAGCTCAGACTCGGAAGTCTTAAGACCCATTGAAACACACATTGGTCAGGGTGAGAACCAGTCCTGAAGAGCTCTGGGCAGGAGGCCAAAAGGACTCTCAGAGGCTAGGGAGCTGGGTTCAGATTTGGGCAGATATAAATCCCAAGGAAAGGAGGCAATCTAAGCCAACAGAGTGAGTGAAGCTATGACGCTAGGTATGAGTTCTGGCATATGAGGAGCAGGCCATGCTGTGAAGATTTGGATGCCTCTAGGTTACCTAGTGTTGGGGATTTAGCTTGGCCTTAAGGGGGGAAGGGTAACTAGGGCTCCCTTAGAGACGCTGCCCTTCCCCCAGCCCTGGGGCTGCAGAAGGTAGTCCCTCCCACCTTTCGGCTTCAACCGGAAGAGAAGCAAAGCAGCTCCCGCCCCTGGGGTCAAGCACATGTGCAATGGTGGGGGATCCCAGAAACCCAATCCTTGGGAGGCTGGGTCTCCACCCATAAAGGAAGTCCCGTGACATTACCTGAGGAACAGTCCTTGTGGCCAACCAGTGGCCCCTCTCCTGTGCCCACCTTTGGGGGTATATCTGTTGGCTCCTCATTTGAATAAAGCAGAATGCCCCAGAGGCTTTCTCCAGGACTCCCACGCACCAGTGTCTTTCCTTGGGCTGGTGGGCATGGGGTCTCTCAACCACAAGTGAACTGAGGCTGCCTTGGGACCCCCCTTCCGCGATTAATCCCGACTGGCCAGGGGACGTGAGAGAGTGAGAATGGATCCCACACGAAAGAGGCAGACAAGCCTAGGACCACCCCCCCACACACGTAGATGGGGGGGGGGTGTACAGAGAAGCCCGGCAACCTAGCAAAGAATCAGTCTTGGTCTTTGGGCAGTGGGAAGCCAAGGTTTCTAAGGAGGAGAGGAGGATGGCAAACCTGAGAGCAAGCAGGATGGAAATGGCTACACAGAGGGCGACGATGGAGATGCTGTGGCCAGCAGTGTAGATGACCTTCACAGTGGAGAAGTAAGACTTCTGGGAGGGCGGGCAGAGACAGAATCAAGCATGAGCACTCAGGGAAAGGGAGCCTTTGCAGCCACCCCCAGAGCCTGGACACTCCACAGGACACTCAATTACTGCACTGAGCCCCCCACTGCCCTGCAGAGGAGGGGAAGGAAGGGGCTTATAGGTGGAGATGCTGAACACTGACTGTTGTAGCTCTGGGTGTGAGGGAAGGGACAGCAGAAACTTCTCATCCGTGGAGAGTGAGGGGCCTCTGCACTGACACACATGGGACATAGCATCCCCACATAAAGGGACTGGGACAGCTTTGAGCTATAGGGGGAGAGAAAATGCTCAGGGACCAGGTGTTTGGATCAGAGTCCTCCCTGACCCCCAGAGATGGAGGCATCAAGGGCCAGTTCCCCAGTGCAGCTCAGGAGCCTTAGTGCCTTTCCATATTTTCATCTAAAACATGGCCTCTCCAATGCTTCCGGCACTCAGGCCTGAACAGAGAGAAATGGGTGTTCCTTACAGGGCCCTGCTCCACAAACCTCTGGGGTGAGGTGGGTCTGTGTGATCATTTTGGGGCTTGATTTGCACATATATACCACATACACACATACATATACATACCACACACAGAGATGCACATACCACACACACATACACACACACCACATATACACACACACATACACATAGCACACGTGGATGTACATACCACATGGATACACGTACATACCACACACACCATGCACACATACACATACCATGCACACAAATGCACACCACAACACACACACACATACACACACATACTGAACGTCCCTCCAGGCTAAGGACTGGAGAAGGCAGGTGGTCGCTTGCCCAGCACAACAGCAGTCACCATGTCCTCTAGAATCACCCAGAGCTATCTGTGCAGGAGTCCAGACAGAAAATGGGCCAAAACCACAGGGTCTGCCCACATCCAGGGTTGTCCTCTGCCTCTCATCTCCCTCTAAGCTCTGTGGACCATGTATCTCTCTTGAGCACATCAACCAAACCCACCTTTGCCAGACACTCACTGCCCCCTGCTGGACACTCCTGCAACTACAATTCTAGAGTCTCAGGCATGGGAAAGGTGAGGCCCACAAGGGCATCACTCAGTTGTTGTAGCAACCCTGACTGCAAGACCCCAGGACTTCTTACCTGCTCCACCAGCAGCTCCAAGGGCACCGGGCAGGCTACAGGGTAGGGTGGGAAGGGCTCTGACCAGCCTTGGGCCGTACAATCCCTCTTCACTGCCCCTGGGGAGCAAGCCCACAGTCACAGCAGTGACTGCCCTCTCCCCCAGCAGTATGAGGGGAGCACCAGGCCCCAGGCAGTCATGAGCATCAGAGTAGTAGAGCAAGGGAGCCCCCGCCAGAACCAGGTGCAACATCTTCTCTTAACTCCACAGGCTCCTACTAGACAGGGCAGAGTACTCTCTCCTTGTGGAAGGACTGTGCACTTGCCACCCAGGCCAGGTGAGGAAGAACAGTGGGCACCCTCCACCCACTCCACCCCCTCCACTCTAGTCCTAGTAGCTGGCAACTCAGTGACAGCCAGACACTGCCTCCCTGCCTTCCCAGCCAGGCCTCCTCCCCACAGCAAGCCTTGCCCCTGCCTAGGCTTTGCCCTCTCACCCCGTGAACTCTCACTCAGGAAGGGGATTCAGAGTTGACTGACTTGTTCAGGGCTACAACTGAAGAGGGTAGGTTGGCATTTGAACCCAGATCCCTTCTCCTCCAGAGTAGTAATACGCTCCCCTCCCTCCCCCCCCCCCCCGCACCCCGGATGAAGACACCTCTCCACTTCAGGGCCCCTTACCTGGCTCTGAGCTGAACTGAGAGAAGAAATCGGGGCAGGGAAGAGTCACCCACTCGCCAGAGATTGCTGTCGGCCAGCACAGCAGACCATCCCATGTCCTAGGGCAGACTGAGAGGAGAACAGGAAAGAAGGGAGAATATGCCCACCAAGAGAGTGGCTGGTCCCTACCCCAAGGGGAAAGGTTGAAGGAGAGGGCAGTCAGGAAAGCCCCCACCCTCTACCCCACCGCTGGCTCCATACTCAGGGAGGCGTTGGGTGTCTCCTCTGCCTCCTGCACACAGGCACGCTCATCCTCTCTCAGCTGGGCAATGAAGTCACATTCTGGGAGCCCATGGCCCCATGCCTATGGGAGAATGACAGGAAGAGCCAAGCCAACTGGGTTCTAAGCCCTCTGGCTTCTCAGCCCAAGAGACGGAACAAACAGAAAGCCAGATGCCTTCCCATGCCCCTGGCCCTGAGCACAGCCCTGCCCCAGAATCCACCGGTGGGCTTGGTGGGTATCTGGGGGCATGGAGGGAAGGGAAGGAATGTGGGAGAAAGGGAAGGAAGGAGTAGAAGGATGGGGGAGGGAGGAGAGAGAAGGAGGGAAGGCAGGTTAAGGAGAGGTGAGGGAAAAAGGAGGGAGGGAGGAGGAGGGGGAAAAAGATGGAGAGAGGAACGGAGGAGAGGGAGGGAAGGAAAGAGGAAAGGAAGGAAGGAGACAAGGTAGGAGAAACAGGAGGGATGTCCCCTCTTTCCAGCTCATGGAAGTCAGTTCTGAGACACATTATACAAAATGCTTCTGAAGACCCCTGAGCAGTGGCAATGGTCCTTGCCACAGTCTCCTCCTGTGCAGCACCTGCTCTGCTCTCCTGCTCAGGACATGGAAGTGGTTGAAAGTGGTTCTGCAGAGTAACTGCCCACCCAGGGGGTCTGTGTCTTGGTCCTGGAAATGCATGAATGGGACTTTATATAGCAAAAACACTTTGCAGATGGGGTGAAGTGGAGGGCCTAGTGCTGGGACAAGGCCCTTGATTGTCTGAGTGGTCCCGGGCCACCACAGAGGTCCTTCTTAGAGGACAGCAGCAAAGCCAGCCCCAGAGAATTAGATGGAGTGATGGATGAAGGGGAGAGGAAGAGAGGTGGAAATTGCTCCTAGAAGCTATGCTGCTGGCTTTGATGCTGGAGGGAGGCGCACAGGCCAAGGGGAGGGCAAGGAATAGTATGCTTCAGTCTGTGAAAGGACACCACTCTGCCAGTGACTCAGCTGTAGTCTCATGAAAACCATTTTGGAATTTTGACCATTGTTGGGGTCCATCTTCCCCCTTGATGGAAGGGGCTTGATGCACCTCCCCCAGCCCTGGGGAATGCGGCCCTTCTACCCCCTCTGGATTGGAATCCAGAGGAACCGGTTGGGCAAACAGCCCCCCAACCTTCTAGCCAGCCGGGCGCGCACGAGTGACGTTAGCCCTTGGGGGTCAGGTGATACCTTTCAGCCTATCAACATCCTGGCCAAACCCCTCCCTCGGAATCATCTCCCCTTGTCCTTCTCTTAATAAAGTCAGTTCGTTCTAAGAAGCCGGCCCCGTTGCATATGTTCGCCAGACTTTTAGCGTAAGGAGGCGATCACATATCTGCGGCAGATCCTGTGCACGTCAGGTCGGAGCCGACCCCCCCCCCCCCCCCCCCCCCGCCGTTCCACTCTAACTTACTTGCAGGTCGGGTGATTAGGGGAGAGGGCGAGAAAGTAGGGTGGAAAGAAAGAAGGAAGAGTCCGAGCCGGGAGGGGCAAAAAAAAACCCAACAGACCATAGCAAATTCTACTTTCAGAGATTCTCAGGCAAGAAAATGGTAGATTAGTAAGTGAAAGAGTACATGGATGAGTACATGAGCACATGGACCAGTACATGGGGAAGCATATGAATGGGCTATGTGGATGGATGGATGGATGGATGGATGGATGATAGATGGATAGATGGGTGATGGATGAAGGATGGATGAGGGATAGATGGACAGATGGAAGATGGAGAATGGATGATAGGTGGAAAGTGGGTGGAGGATGGAGGGATAGATTGGGGATGGAGAATGGATGGATGGGGGATAGAGAATGGATGATGGATGGAGGATGAATGGGTGGATGATGGGTTGGTGATGGATGGATAGATGGGTGATGGATGAAAGATGGAAGATAGATGATGGATGGAGGATCGATGGATGGATAGATGGAGGATGGATGAGTGATGGGTAGAGGATTGATGGATGATGATGGATGGAGGATGGATCGATGTCTAATGGATGGAGGAGGATGAATGAAGGATGGTGGATGATGGATGGATAGTGGATGAGTGAGGATTCTGTATCAGGCCTTGGGTCTATGGGGCTGGAGCCCATGCTGTGAGACAATCATTGGTCCTAGTACCCCAGTGACCCCCCACTACTGTAAATTTTCCCTTCCTAAGACAGAGCTCTTACTGTAGGATACACACAGAGTCGAGGAAGGGATGTCCTTCTCTCAAGCTGGTGAGGGCAGGGAGGTTACCTGCACTGCCCCTGGATGCCAGCCCTTGACAATCAGATCCACTAAGCATACAGCTCTGGTCAGTAGTGAGTTTATCTTTTACACACAGAAATCTAGGGTGGGAGAGGGGAATTCCTTAGGTAATGCAGCAGGTAGTTTCATGGCTCCAGGATTCAAGGCCAAAGTTCTGGTGTCTAGGGTCAGGTACATAAAAGCACTCAGAGCAGCCCCTGACAGACAGGGGGAGAAGCCAGCATATGGGTCTCCCAACCCAGGATGTTGTGACCCTCTTTCTGCCGTGTGGCCCTTGCCAGAACCACTGCAGTTCAAGCTATGGAGCAATAACTGGTAACCAGAAGCTTCTCAGGTGCAGGGACTCATGGGAGGAAGAACCCCTTAAATCTCAGAGCAGGAGAGCTGGCATCCACTAACTCCTCTCACCAGTTAGTTCTGGAACCCTCTTTCCAGAAGCAACCTCACTGGGGGGTGGGGGGATAGAGGAGCCTAAGGGTAGGGAGGCTCAGACCTTCTCCAGAAAGGTGGCCTAAAGGAATAGGAAGACCTCATTTCCTCAATTCCACGGCCTGTCTTAGACTGGGCAGGGGCCCTGTGCACCCCAGGGGGCCCAAGCAGGCCAGGAATATATGTGCAGTCAGAGCTGGAAGAGGAGAAGGTATCCCAGGGATCAAGCAAGGCTACCCCCAGCCACTGTCAGGAAGCCACCTGGGATGTGTGGGTGGGTGAATGGATGGACAGAGGGAGGGAGAGGGAGAGGAAGGAAGGGAGGGAGGGAGTCTTGGTAGAGGGAGGGTAGGGATGATAGAGGGAAGGAAGGAAAGGATGATAAAGGGAAGGAAGGACTAGGAGGAATGGTGGATGGATGAATGGCTGGATGGGTGACAGAGGGAGGGAGAGAAGGACCGAGGGGGAGGGGCTGGGAGGGAGGGAAGGACTGGGAGTGATGATGGGTGGATGGATGGATGACAGAGAAAGGGAAGAATAGAGGGGTGATGGAGGGATGGAGGGAACGACTGGGAGGGAGGGAGGGAGGGAAGAAGGGAGGAAGGGAGGGGAGGAGAGAAGGAACAGGAGGAAAGGACCCTGAGCTGGGAGAGTGGGGGCTCCAGCTGAGTCCCCAAGGGCCCTATGGATCCCAAACCTGGAACCCAGTGACAAGGGCAGGAGGGTCTAGCTGGCTACTCACGACTCCCAACTGTCTCAGCAAGCAGAGGATGCAGGTACCCCACATCCAGCTCTCCATGTTGGGGCTCCACAAAGGCTCCTACAGTCAGCTAGGTAAATCTTGCCTGGTTTTCTTCCCCCGTGGTTGTTTCCCCTTTCCAGGTGGCTGCTTGCATAGGCAGAACCACACACCGCTGAATATTCACCAGGATGGCGGCACAGCTGTGCCCTGAGGCCCAGCCCTGAGTGGGACTCTGTGTCCTGTCAAGAAGTGATTGGCTCAGCCCCACCCTCCCTTCTCTTCTGTGTCCTTACATTCATTCACAGGACACTCACTTCAGTTCGTCACTGTTCCTTGCCACACTCGTCTCTTGGTCCTCACTGGACGGCCCTCATCCTGCCTACCTCAGAAGGAAAGAGACTCAGCAAATAGCAAGGAGGCCCTTGCTGCTGGAGAGTGACCTCTGAGCTTGGGAAGCCCAAAAGAGCCAGTCCTATGGCAGAGGGATGAACTTTGAAAAGCAGGGCCTCAAGGAGGGCATAAGCAAGCCAGGTGTGTGTCACCTGAGCAGGACCTGCACGGTGAGTGACCGCTGCCCATGTCAGTCTCCTGACTTTATGTGGGGCCTGTCCAAGCCTCCAAAAGTCCTCTTGGCAAGAGGGGAAATCAAGGCAGGGAGGCAGTCTCACAAAGGGATCCACTTTGACTAGGACAACATAATGCCTTGCATGCATGAAGCCCTGGGTTCAATTCCTCAGTACCACATAAACAGAAAAGGCCAAAGTAGAGCTGTGGCTCAAGTGGTAGAGTGCTAGCCTTGAGCAAAAAGAAGCCAGGGACAGTGCTCAGGCACTGAGTTCGAGGCCCAGAACTGGCAAAAAAATGGAAATTAAAGGACTCACTCAGAAACTCAAATTATTTTGAACACTAGTCATTATTGTTATAGTCTTCGGTTTAAAACTGCAAGATCTCTAGAGACAGTGTTCTAAACCAGCCTGGACGTTGCACAGAACTTTAGAGTATGAAAGTGGATTTCAGGGGCTGGGGATATGGCCTAGTGGCAAGAGTGCTTGCCTCCTATACATGAGGCCCTGGGTTCAATTCCCCAGCACCACGTATACAGAAAACGGCCAGAAGTGGCGCTGTGGCTCAAGTGGCAGAGTGCTAGCCTTGAGCAAAAAGAAGCCAGGGACAGTGCTCAGGCCCTGAGTCCAAGCTCCAGGACTGGCCAAAAAAAAAAAGTGGATTTCATCTTCTGGGGCTCTAGAGACCGATGGACTCTGGCCACACACTGGGCACAGCAGGTGTGTTTATGGCCCGTGGAGGTCATGAATGTTAAAGTGTCTCTGCCCACATGGCATCTGCATTAGGCAATGTGTGACATCAGCAGACCTTTATTTTTTTCACCTGGATTTACACTGCCAACAAAGCACTGAGAAGTACCTAGTAAAGAAAATGTGTACCACTCAGGCCCCAGGTAGCCCCAGGTTCTTGTATGGCCTTGCCTGGTGTGGACACCACAGAGCTGAGCAGGAAGCAGAGCACCTCCATGCTGGGTGAGGACGAGGGCTACAAGCAGGAAGCTGTGAGGGCACCGGTTAAAGGGGGACCTGGAGCCTTCTTGAGGCTTCCTTGGAATAATAGCACCAGGAAGAACCTTGTGATTCATCCCATTCATCATTATCACCAACATCATTAGGATGACAGTGCTCACTCATTGGAGCTGATGTTCATGGTTCATGGTAGTGAACATCATCTAAGTGAGTGGTTATTAACAGAGTGCACTTTTTCCGACAGAAGACATTTCACAATGCCTGGGGAGGTGAAGACAACTAGCTGCTCTTAGGCATCTGCAAAGCAAGGATGGCTCCCACAGCCATACATGCAAGGAATTCTCTTGTCCAAAAGGTCAATAGCATCCAGGCTGATGGGCCCTGATGGAAATAGTTACACTGTGGTCCCAAGCCCCTCCCTAAGTCCCTCCATTTGGGAAACACAGGGCCAGGGGCCTTCTTTCTCCAGCTTTCCATATACATGTAGGGCTCAAATTCAGCTTCTACTCACTGTTACCAGTCATGCATTTGCCTGGTGGTTTTATCCTTCTGAGTTTGTTTCCATATCTGGAACCTGATCATAATGCTAGCAACTTCCTTAGACAGTTGATGGGATGAGTAGGCCAGAAAGGCATCTGGAGTACCTTGTATATGGTCTGGCCCCCAGAGTACCATCCCTCATGCTATCGTGAAACAGGAGTTGATTCCCAGCAAACAAAGACCAAACAACTGGTTCTTTGTATGTAATAAATGTGATCTCTCAGTCACATCTATAAAATATAAATCTAAAATGTTTTAAACCCTACCTATAAAACAGCAGAATAATAGCAATTCCTTTTATGGCCTCGGAATAAAGCAGACTTTCCTATGTGATAAAATGAAAACTATACAGGGAATATGAATGATTGAACACATTAACATTAGAAATAATGTATGCTAAAGATGTGTGCTGGTGGCTCACACCTGTAATCTTAGGTTGAGACCTAGATGACCACAATTGAAACAACCCCAAGCAAAAATGTCCATGAGACTCCATCTCCTAAATAACTAGCAAAAATCCAGGCTATAGGACTGGCACTAATGGTAGAGCTCCAGCTAAGCAATCAAGAAAGGACATATGCAACTTGAAAACAAACAAAACCAAAAACTAACCCAATTCAACAAAGGACTTGCATAGACAGCTCTCCAAAGATCATATACATATGGAAAGTGCTACCAATGAATAGGTAAAATAAAAGTAACTGGAACCATAGAGAATCACTATGGTAACAATTAATGCCAGCAAATCTAGCAATGAACACAAAGCTGAAGAAGAGCCCATTATTTGTCTCTAAGTATCTCCCTTATACTTTAAACACAGAGGGGAAATAGTGGGTTTTCAGTGGAGAAAGCATCAGATATTCAATGTTACCACTACCAGTAAGATGTCATGTTACTTAGTAAGATGTGATTAATGAGAAATCACACTAGTGATGAAGTGATGAGAAAAGTGTGTTTTGTTCTTCCCCAAACAATCACATAAACCACATGGAGGATAGTGGACAAAACACCAGACTATCCCAGACTGGGGTGCGCGTGGAGATGGGAATGGACCTCTGGACAGAAAAAAAGACTTGGTTTATTTATAGACTCATGCTAATATTGATTTCTTGCTTCTGATCCTCTTGTGTGATTGTGCAAGATTTACCATTACAGGAACACTGTGTGCTCTCTTTGCAGTTGTTATGTAAGTCTGAAGACTGTTCAAACAGAAAAGACTTAGTTAAATGGGAGACAATACTTCTGAACTCCACATCTCATAAGGGATCCATACTAGACTTTTGAAGAACTTCTACAACTTAGTGCTACAATAAAAAAAAAACTGCTTTTAAAAGAGTGGGCAAAAAATAAGTACATTTGAAACTATTCAACATCATCGGCCATTTCAGAAATATAGATTTCACCATGAGGTGTCTCTGCACACACAGGAAAGTCTAAAATTACAAAGCTGTGGATACAATCTTGTCAAGAATTTGGAACATCAAAATTCTGGAATGCAGAATAGCACCACTTCTCTGGAAAGTATGACCTCTCTAGAAAGCAGTTTAACTGTTGAAAAGAAAGTCACACACACACACACACACACACACACACACACACACACACACACACACCTATAACGAGTCATCTTCCTCCAAGCAAAACAAAGCTCATCACACAGAGACTTGTATGCAAATGCATTTAAGAGTTTTATTCATAACAGCCTAAACCTCAAGATATTCTGAGTACTGTACCCATCTCTGATGAATGGCTTAACAAATCCAAGCATCTGTGTTACCATGGAATGTTACTTAGTAATAAAAAGGAACACACCACTCACACACAGAACCACAGGGGTGAAAGCCCCAAAGCATTCCCCTAAATGAAAGAAGTCAGAATAAATGTGATTTCTGTCACATGAAATACTAGAAGGAGTTTAAAAATAGCAACAAAAAGGAGCTGAGAGGCAGCCAGGAACCTACCAGAGAGGATTATGTATGGATTAAAAGGCAAAGAATGACTGCACAATGGTGGTAATCTCTGTTACTCAATTACATACATTTTTTAAACTTCAGCAAACTGCGTTCATGGTGGGCCGTTTCTCCATACATAAATCGTTGGTCAATAAGCCAAATTGATAGGTTTTTAGTAGAAATATATAGGTTTTTAGTAGAAAAAAAAAAGTCACCCGATGCATGTGTGCAGAGAGTTTAATTTTCTTTTGTAAAAAAAACAACTGTGTATATACCAAGGTATTTTTTTTAATGTCTGCAGATGGTGAAATCACAAAAATAAAGAAGAGGAAAGGGAATGTGGGTAATGACCAAATGGAGCATTCTCTAATTCCAGTTTTGTAGTTTTTGAGAAAACATTGTGTCCTATGGTACAATTATATCGCAGTTTAAATTGTGGCGGGACTTATGTGGGTTTTCTACGTGGCAGAAGTGAGTGTGGGAAATGGGCATCCGTCTGTCCGTCTGCGCAGCCCACCAACAGGTGCAGCCCATTGAGGGAGGCCTCTGAGGGCCCCTGGTGGTGAACTTGGGCAACGGCAGCCATCCAACTGCAGGTAGGGAGGACGGGGCTGCCAGAGCTGAGGTCCCTGCTGGGGGCTGGGGTTAGGGGATGGGGCTGGGGGCTCAGGGGCTGTGCATGGCCCTGGAAGTCAGCTCTCTTGAGATTTAGCCCAGGCCTTCTTGCTGCAGTGGCTTTGACAGTGAGAGCTCAAAGTCCCCTGAACCCTGAATCCCTGACTAAGCCACAGCTTCCGGCCTGTTTACCCAGGCCCCCCCTTCCTGGGAAGGGGGAGTCAGAAGGATCCCTCCAGATAGAAGCCCCTCCTGGGCCTGACCTTGCTGCACAAGGCCCCAGATCTCCACGACTGCACTCAATCTCATTTCTGCCCAGGGGCTCATTTGGGTGACTGTGGTTCTGGAGTTGAAGGTCAAACATCGTGTTGGGGCTCTGCTGTGTTGGCCTTCAACACTCAGTGTGGCCTGCAGAGAGATGGGAGCTGCAGGAGGCCGTTGTGTGTGCCACGCAGGACCAGGTCAACACTGTTATCCTGAGAGTAGGTTTGTTATGGGAGGGGTCTGGAGTACAAGGCAAATTCTGCCTGCACCCTCGCCCTCTGTTCCAAGAGAGTTCTGAGGGGTCCTGGTCCCTCTGCCATCAGTGACACAGATGCATGCTGGTCCCTCTGCTGTGGTTGACACAGTTGCCCCAGTCTTGGACTTTCCAGCCTCCAGAACCGTAAAAAACAAACCTCTCAGTACATCACCCCTTCTCAGATCTCCCATATTCTGTTACAGCAGCATTAACACAGTAAGACAGTGCTGAGTTGGGGGGTAAGGCAGGCAAGCTAAGGATCAGGCCAAAGGCCCTGAGACATATCTAAGAATCAGGCTTGGAACCTTGGGCCCTGGTTGCTGGGTCAGGCTTGGATTCCTGAGTCCTGGGTGCTAAGTCCTAAGTCAGGCTTGGAACCTTGGCCCCTGGGTGCTAGGTGCTAGGTCAGGCTTGGATCCTTGGGCCCTGGGTGCTGGGAGCCGGGTTAGACATGGAACCTTGGCCCTTAAGTCCTGGGTGCTGAGTTGCTCTCTACTAATAAGACTCTTCAGACAACCTCCCAGTTCCTGCTAAACAGAAGGGGGAAGTGAGGGACAGAATTCCATATGTCCCCACTAGACAGAGGAGTTATTTAGGACCTCCTCTTGGCTGGGCTGCCCTGCCTGCAACTCAAGGTTGGGTTTGTCCTTGATACCTCATTCCCTCCTCATGGAGGCAGAGCCCTACTGAGCACCTGGCAGGGACAGAGGGCGAGGCAGGTAGAGGGAGGAGGCAAGGAAGCACTGGGCTGCAGCCCTGATCTGAGAACAATGTGTCACCTTGTTCTCCTCAGCGGAAGAGGGCTTTGATTTGTACATGGATAACTTGTCACTTTATAAACTTTAAACCTCTGAAAGACTTTGCCCTCCTTCCTGCAGCAGGCCTGACTGAGGGGCTACTACTGGGTTATGCACAGATGCTCGCCATGTGGGCCAGGCATGGAGAAGCAGCCTGTTTTTGCAGAAGGTGATGGTAGGGACCCCAGGTTGTCTGTTTTGTGTGCCTTGGTAGACTCAGCTGTCATGACCCCAGCCCTAGGCCCAGCCTGTAGTGCCAGCTGCCTGCTCTGACTGCCTGAAGCACCATGATTGTTAAAGGCCACACTGTTGGTGTGATGCCAGACTTTAAGCCAGGCGGCCTCGTTCCACGGCCCATGCTCTAACAAGCTGTATGGATAATTTATGACAATCGAGTATTTTAACTTGTTTTTTCTTTTGGTAGTATTGGGATTTGGACTCAGAGCCTTTTGCTTAATTGAAAGCTACCAAAGGGCCCCCAGCCCTTTTGTGCCTTCATTACTTTTTTAGTCTTAATTGGTGGGAGAGGGGAGTCAGTTGAGGTTTTTTGAACTCAGGGCCTGGGCATTGTCCTTGAGCTTCTTTGTGCTCAAGGCTAGCACTCTACCACTTGAGCCACAGCACTACTTCTGGTTTTTGAGTAGCTTGGAGATAAAAGTCTCATGGGGACTTTTCTGCCCTGGCTGACTTTGAACCACAATCCTCAGATCTCAGCCTTCTGAGTAACTAGAATTACAGGTGAGAGCCACCAGCGTCGAGCAATAACCTCAATTTTTATGGCTTCTAACCACTAGCCTACCTATGCCTCCCAAATAGCTTGGATAATTTTACCGCCATGCTCTGTCTGTTGATTGAAATGAGGTCCTTCCTAATAACTTTCTGCTGAGGCTGACCTCAAACCACAGCTCTCTCTCTCTCTCTCTCTCTCTCTCTCTCTCTCTCTCTCTCTCTCTCTCTCTCTCTCTGTGTGTGTGTGTGTGTGTGTGTGTGTGTGTGTGTGTGTGTGTGTGTTCCAGTTGTCTGGGTTCTAAGTCTGAGCTACTGCACACAGCAATATTCATTTTTCAGTACTAAGGTTTGCACTGAGTGTCTTGTACTTGCAAAGCAAGTGAAGTGCTCTCTCACTTGAGCCACACCTCCAGCCCTTTTAATTTTTAATGAAATTAAAATGTGAAGTACTCTGGCAGAGGGAAGAAAGGAGGTGGCCACGGAGTCTTGGGCAAGAGGGAAAGAGTCTAAGATGGAGACCACAGGCTCCCTGTGGACCCTCTCCTACCCCTCCTACCAAACCCCATCCACCCTTCCACAGGCTGCCTTTTTTCAGGCAGTCCTGCTTACCCAGCCCTCTCTTCCCTAAGCCCCTTGCTTCCATTTGCAAATCATGATGGCCTGGTGTGGCCAGATGCCTATGCTCAGCCTAGAGGACATCAAGGAGCAAGCCTGGTCCCTGGAGGGGCTCCTGGTCTCCTTCAGAGATTCTGGGCCTGAGTCCCAACTCAGAGGATGCTGACTGTCAGCTTTGACCTGAGGAGGGGCTGCCCAGGGAGAGATAGGGGTATACTAGGGGTTGGATGCTCCCTGAGCCCTTCCCAGCCTCCTCCTGCAGCTGCAGCTCAACCCCCACCCTGACCACCCTTATCCACATTCCATAGGTCTGCTCCCTCTAATAACCCCTCTGGGGAGGGGGAAGCAGAGCTCCTGGGGCTTGGGGATGGGGATGGGGCTCAGAGATGCTCTGTACCCCTCCTTTGCTCCAGAAACTCCACATCTCCCTGTGAATGTTGACTAATGCACAGAAAGTGCTGCTGTAGTGTGGAATCTTCATCTCTGGAATTGCCCCCCAGGAACAATCCCAGACACTTGGCCAGAGACCTCAAAGTCAGCTGAGGAAATGTAGACCAGAGAGGGGAAGCATGCTTCTCTGACTCACAGATGGACAGCTTGAAGCCCTTTCCATTGCCCTGCACCACCTTTCTCCAGGAGGAACAGAAAGCACTCATCCTGGCCTTGGCAGGCCAGGGTCTGTCCTGGCTCTGCCTTTTCCAGCTGTGCAGCTCGGGGTCTTGGCTGTGCCTTTTCTGTCCATGCAGCTGTTTGCTGGTTTCCTAACCTCTCTTGTTCAAAGGATTCTTGACTCACAATAGTGCATGCCACAGGACAGGACCTTGGTATTTCTCAAATCCCTAACTCAGCTCATTTGCAAGTGTCCAGCAAAGCAGCACATAAAGTCCCTACCCAGTGCAGGCTCGTGGTGGGTCCATGGCCACAGGGCCCTCGTGCCTCTCCATGGACACTCTGAGGGATCCATCCCAAAATTCACCATTGCCAGGAGCTCCATGCCTACTGGGCTCTGAGCTCCATCTCTGCAGGCCTGGCCTCTGCTATGGCCTCCCCTTGGGCCCTTGCTTCCTGCATCTCTGCCTGTCTGAGGGACCCATCTGCAAGGCTGTGCTCACAGACACATCCCCTTTCCTCCCTGTTCCATGAATGTCCCAAGATCCCTGCACCCACGTCCCAGGGACTCATGGTGGAGGAACAGGCAGGCAAGTTGGGAGGGCCATAGTCAGAGCCAGGGCTGGAGAGCTGCGGGCTAGCCTGAGTGCACTGTGCTTGATGTGGTGCTGGGGTCTGGAGAGGCCAAAGACGGAGGGACAAGATGGCCCAGTCAGGGGTAGAAACATCCATGGCAAAAGGAGAGAGTTTAGGGCCAGAGCAAGCACAGAGCAGCCCTGCCTTGACCGCTGAGCCTCAGGTGACTTAGTAGTATTGCTCTGCTTCAGTTTGCCTAGCTTGCTAATCTGTGTTGTAGGCTTGGGACTTTGCTAAAATCCCTGCCACCTTCATCTCTGATCTGAGTGGTCACACTCAGATGTCAGCACACACATGCATGCACATGTTCACACATGTACATACAGGCATGTACATGCACACATGTACATATGCACATCAGCACTCACAGAGATCCATGGACTCATGTGCACATGCACACACACATGCTTAAGGAAGATGAGGCCTTTACCCTTCCCGTGTCCAGCAGGTGGGAGTACCTGGGGAGGGGAGGACTCTCCACTTCTCATGCCCGGCAGGTGGGAGTACTTGGGGAGGGGAGGACTCTCTACTTCCCGTGTCTGGCAGGTGGGAGTCCTATGGAAGACGAAGACTTTCCAGCCTCACAGCCTTGGGAAGGGACCTCAGCTCCCGGAGCTGTTGCTCTTGCCTGTAATACCTCTGAGGGCCGGGGACCCCTGAGGCCCAGCATTTGCCCAGACCTCATCCAGGAGCAGGGACAGAGCCTGTGGGGACTCCAAGTCCACTAACTCCTTTCCCAATCTAATTCTAGAGTTTTCCCTGCTCAGAGTGGCTTTCCACTTAGGTTCTAGGGCCCTGCAACCTTCAGAATCTTCTGAAAGTTGAACTGCCCTCCATGAGACCTTCTGGCCTGGTGTCTCTGGCCCACATTCCTGGAGGCAGATGCGCTGCCCCTCCCAGCCCTGGAGGCTGCTGGCCACAGTGGAATTCCTGGAGTTTGTCTCGGATGGATGGTGCCACCAGGCCATCAGTCACAGCCTGGGTGCACCCATGACTCCGGGAACTTCACGAACAGTTGAGCAGTCACTCACCTCATGGCCCAGGAGAGACAGGGTAAAGTGAGGCAGGAGGCTAAGGGGCTCGCAGAAGGGGGGCTTGGAAATTTCTGTCACCAACTCTGTCCCAAACTACACATGAGCCACAAGTAAAATCCACACCCGGAGTGCTGGTTTTAGAGCAGTCTGCAGCTGGGCAATGCCTGGGGCCTGTTTGAATTAAGGAGCCATACCCCTAAGCTGCCGCTGGTGTGATGGAGTCATGGAGTCAGGCTGTGTGTGCCATGCCCTCTTCAACATGGGTCCCCACAAGGCTGACTCCATGGTGTTGTCTTGAAAATTATTTCAGTACACTATGCTTTTATACTTCACTATCTGCCTTTTTTGCTGGAGGCATTGTGCATGATCAATCCAAGGAAGGGAGCTGAGTGTCCAAAGTGCTCATACACAGATGTTTGGGGCCCGTGGTGCTGTCACCTGACTTGGCAGGTGGGGAGCAGGACAAGGCACAGCAGACTGGCTGCCTTCACCCAGCAGACTAGGTGTAGTATGGTCCTCTCACAAGGTTCAAAAGCCAAGCTAGGCTAAGGCAGGTCCTTTTGGAATGCAAACAATGACCAGGAAAGGTGTGAGGTAGGCATCAGATGCTGTGGCAGGGGGAACCCACCCAACCCTGGGCTCCAAGGAGAGCTTGGGTTCTGTACAGGCCCCAACACACTAGCTCAGGATCACTGCATAATGAGCTGCACTCCTGCACACATGCGTGAACACACATGTACACAGATGCACATGTATTTGTGCACAGAGGCATGCACACATACGTACACAAAGATGTACATACCACACATACACAGACATGCACACATTTACCACAGATATGCGTGAACGCCTGTATACACACTTGCATGTGTACACATGCATGCACAGGTACATGCAGAGATGCTTCACACCCATGAGCACATGTGTGCACAGATATACACATCCGCAGATGCACACCTTTGGGTTAACACACCAAAGTGATACTCAATGTGCACCAGTATTTCATATGGCCTGGGCACCACCACCCCCACGCTGAGTCTAAACTCAAATAGTGAAGCTGAATTTTCTTACTTTCATGAGTCTAAATTAGTTTCGGTTTTCTACTAGAGTTCTTTGAATGTATAAGTTATTTATATCTGTTTATGAAACTAAAATAGATATAAACATAATGTATCTGATCAAGATGTATTATGCTCATAAACTGACATGTTGAATTGAAATCCCCTTGTACAACTGCTTAGAGATAATAAAAAAATTAAAAGGAAAAATATAATTAAGTTTACAAAACAGTAAAGCTCAGGTTGTATAAGGTGTCAGGGATATTTGTTCAAGATTTTTGAGAACGTTGGCTCCAATCCTTGAGAACTTACTCCAACCTTATTGTATCTGAGGCTTCATTTTCAAAGACTCATTTGCTGAGTCTTCATCTGTCTTTTCCTCCTCTTCTCCCACATCACATTGGAGAGAGCAGGGATTTCACTCCCCCAAATTCTCACACTGGAGCATAATGAGAATGAGGCACTTCCCCCAAGGAGCCCAAGCCAGGCCCCTCAAGCTGCTATTTTGCACAGGCGGCCAAACCCAGTACAGTGACACCTCTTAGAGACCAGGTGACTGTGCCAAGGACATGTCTCCACCCTCTGCCTGGGAGGCAGGCTCCATGCAGCACAAGGCCGCCAGAGACCCCAGGCCCCAAGTCAGTGCACCTCACAAAATTGTACTAGGGAGGCCAGGAGGGAGAATCACTTGAAAGTTTCTCAGGACAGTCAGAGGATAGACCCACACAGGGGCGACAGGATGAGTGGCAGCCCTGCCACCTCCCTCAAACACACACACACACACACACACACACACACACACACACACACACACAAACATGCATGCACACGTGTGACAAACATAAAAGTATTCACACACATGTGCATGTATAAGTGGTACACACATACATTCACACACACTCACATTTTTTGTACCTGGCCCTGACAGGATGGACAGCTCTCTTGTGGGAATAAAATGCTCTCTGCCACCCAGAAGAATTTCAGTATTTTAGGAACCACCAAGGCTGACTTGGCCTGTGCCTGCTGACCCTTCCCAGGTCCCATCAATATTGTCTCCTCGTCCCAGACCAGGTCAACATGCCGAAAAGAGCAGAACGGAGCGAGATCCTACATGCGGAGAATGGCTTTATGGAATGAGGTTGAATCACCTGGGCAGGATGAACTCATTGGAATTGTCCATGACCTCTGCCTGTGACTTTTGCGTGGGTCTCTCTGCATGGTGGGCTTTAGGTACAAATGGGGACTGACAGCCAGTGGATGCTGGTGAAAATGAGCCTGGAGGCCAGGCCTCTACCTGTCCTTCCTACAAGATGGCCACCCTTTGGGGCACCCAGGACAGTAAACACTACCACCTTTGAATCCTTAGCCCCCAGGAATGGCCTCACCCTGGCCCCCTGCTTGGCAGTAAATTCCAGGCATCGTCTTCATTGTATTTTAAGCCTAGAGAAAACAAGGCACCCGCCCAGCAGCTGGTCCATAAAACATTAATCACTGTCTACTCCTGAGCAGCTTCTGACCAGGGAAGGTGTTACTGTACCGGGCCATGGAAAATCCCAAAGGGCCACTGAGGCCTGGCCGTGACCAGGGCGGGCCCAGCACCAGTTCCTCCAGTGCTTTTCCAGCCTGCTGTGGTTCCAAGGATGCTGGGCGGGGGGGAGGGGGGACAGCTGGGAACCCCAAAAAGGAAGAACTCATCTTGTAGTTACCAAATCCCTAAAGCCCCCATGGTCTTGGGGTCACGAGAGGAGGCTGCCGGAGCCACACACACCTTCCACCGAGGTCCTGAGTCCACAGAGGCTGGGAGAGGGTAACAGACCCCAGATATGTTTCATCCAGTCTTTGTTTAACCAGCTGGCAAATCCAGGAGGCTCCCAAGTTCAGTTCTTCTCCTATAGACACCATGAAAAGAAATTCTCTGGGTCTGGGAGAAGAAAATGAAGCCTTCAGAGGGACCACGAGGGGCCTACAGGATTCCAAACTACCAACTATGGGGAACCCAGGTCAGATTGCCCTCACGCTTGTGGAAACCCAGCATCAAGCTCATAGGAATGTTCACCACAAGACTGGGCCCCTTCTGTTCTGTATGAAAGATTTTAGAAAATTGGTGGGAGGGGGGGCAGAACAGGTGGAGCAATTATAGCTTCACAGCTTTTTGCTCTCATGAGTTTAATGGAAAGAAAACCATTCTAGGATTCAGTGGCTGCTAAATTACATCCTGCTTCCTTGTAGACCAAGTGCAGAAGTCACCACCTTCCAGCTGCCAAGCCATCCCTGTGAGCAGTCTTGGCTCCAGCCACAGGAGAGTCTAATGGAAGAAGTGACCCAGTCAGAGGGTGGAGACCACAGGCATCTCATGAGGCAGTCTCCCGACTGTCCAGGACATTGACCATAAAGTTTGAGCTCTGGATGCTTTCGGAAAAGTTTCTACCTGCATTACAATGAGCTGAACAAAAGAGACTGGGGCTCAGATTACTCCCAGAGCTATACTCCACCCTGTCTATGCCCCCAAACCTTTGTCCAGTGCTGGTTCAGATGAGGCATGAGTATGGCACGGGAGCCCTGAGATACAGAGGCCTGAAGCATAAAGTCAAAGGCTGGAGGAGTCTGGGTGGCCTGGGGTAGTGCTGTGTGCCCAGCCCTAAAAAGGCCTGAGCCTGTCTTGAAGCATCATTATTTCTCAGCATGCAGCACTGCCCTTCCCCTTCTTGTATGCCCTGGTGAACCAACAAGTCTATCTTCCACCCAAGCAGATTGGCCTGTGGCAGGGAAGCAGCCCCAGTGGTAGCCACATGTCTGTGGCTCATGCCACAACCAGCCAGTCCCAGAATGATGGAAGAGGCTCCTGGGTCAGCTCTTCTCCCCTCCTCCTCTTTCATATACTGCAGAGTTGCTGTGAGTATTGCACTGCCTGGCTTTGAGGCTGACCTAGCCACAAAGGAGGGCTGCCACAAAACAAGCCTGCCTCACATACACAAAGAACATGGTCTTTGAAGTCAGGCAAAGTAGGTTTAAATCACAATTCTGCCACCTATCTTCAGGCAGTCTTGGACAAATCATTTCATCTTTGGGGACCTTGGCATCCTAAGTTGCTGTGAAGATTAGGGAGAATGAAGCCAGTGGCTCACATCTATAATCACAGTTACAGGGATGAAATTAGAAGGATCATAGTATGAAACCAGTCAGGTTAAAAAGTCCATAAGACCCCATCTGAGCCAGTAAAAAGCTGGCTACAATGATAAACACCTGTCGCATCAGCTACATGGGAAACAGAAGTAGGAAGATCATAATCCAGGCCAACTTGGGCAAAAAGCGAGACATTGTTACTTAGAAGACAATATATTATAAACCAATTGTACAACTGGGGGAGGAGCGGGGAAGGTGGGAGAAAAATGAGGGAGGAGGTAACAAGTTTGATAAGAAATGTACTCATGGCTTACACATGAAACTGTAACCCCTCTGTATACCACTTTGACAATAAATTAATTAAATTTGTTTAAAAAGTGAGACATTGAAAAAATAACCAGAGCAAAAAGAATTGGGTGCATGGTACAAGTGGTAGACCAATTGCCTAGCAAGAATGAGGTCTGCCGTTCAAATGCCGTTCAAATGCGTTCAAAAAAAGATTGTGTGATGAGCCACAGAAAGGTTCACTCACATAGTAGCTGATCTAGAAACCCCAGGTCCTTCAGGCTGTATCTCTGTTCTAGACTATAGAAGTCAAGAGGTACACCCCAGGAGACACACCTCACAGGAAGCACACTCCACAGAAGATATACCTCACAGAAGGTACACCTTGCTGAATGTACACCTCACAGCAGGTAAACCTCATAGCAGGTACACCCCAGAGGAGATACACATCACAGGAGATACATGTCACAGGAAGTGCGCCTCACAGGAAACATACCTCTGAAGAGGCACCCCTCACAGGAAGGACACCTCATTGGAGAAACACCTCACACCTCACAGGAGTTATACCTCACAAGAGACGCGCCTCAGAGGAAGCATACCTCACAGCAGGTACACCCAGAGGAGATACACATCACAGGAGATACATGTCACAGGAAGTGCGCCTCACAGGAAACATACCTCTGAGGAGGCACACCTCACAGAGGTACACCTCACAGGATGTACACCCCACAGGACACATGCCTCACAGGAGGCATATCTCACTGAAGTCACACTTCACAGGAGGCATACCTCTGGAGATAAACCTCACAGGAGGTACACATCATGGGAGGTACACATCACAGGAGGTACACCTCACAGGACACATACCTCAGAGGAGGTGCACTTCCTGGGAGACACACCCCACAGGAGACACATTTCACAGGAAACACACTTCACTTGAGACACCCCTCAAAGGAGGTATGCCCCATAGAACATATACCCCACAGAAGGTACACCTCACAGGAGATACACATCACAGGCAGTACACATCGCTGGTGGCACACCTCACAGGAGACATACCTCACCAATGGCATAGTTAGCAGACCTCCACAGCCAGCCTTTGCAGGATCCCCTAGGCTGGCTTCCCCACTCCCTTCATACCTACAAGTCCTTCATTTGGGGCACTTCCATGAGCTGAGCTTCCCACTCATCCCATGAATCCTGCCGTAAGAAAGCCTCCTTCACAGTACTCGCCAGTCCTTCCTGGTGAGCCTGACCCACCTAACCCCACCCCCCTTGTGTCACCAGCTGCCAACCCCTCCACAGAGTATGGCAGAGATGTCACAATTTACAGAGTTGTGTATCTTTCAGGAGTGGTTTGGGGGTGGGCAGCAGATGTCACTCAGGGGCAGTTTGGGGTAGACACCAGGTATCTCTCAGGGGGCAGTTTGGGGGTGAACATTGAGTGTCCCTCAGGACCAGCCCTTCCTTCACACCTCTGTGCTCAGAGCATGCCCATGGTGGACGTGTAGTCTGCCAGGCAGATTTCCAGATGGCCCCCCAGTACCTTCCAGACTCAAGTCTGACCCTGACCTGACCTCATGCCCAGATACCAGTTCCCAGGGTGGTAGGCAGTTTTCAGAACACATCCCTCACATGGGAGACAGTGTCCAGGGCCGAGGACATGTCTCCCAGGTTCTGGCCACTGCATCTTGTGATCCCAGTTACTCTGGTTCACTTGACACCAATGGTCATATCTGTCTCCCCAAACCCAAGTCCTGTAGACTCCAGATACCACCGCAGGTACAGGGTCTGAAGAGAGAGAGACGGGAACCTGGCTGGCCAGTGGATCCTAGCCCTGCTCAGAGGACAGCACATGAGGCTAACAGTACTGTCTTGACTTTAATTCAGTGTTCTCCAGCATCTGATGTGGTTCACACAACTCCATAAGTTGCCCAAAAGCTCTGTCCCCCACATGGCCTCCACATCCACCCTGTGCCTCCCCCTGCAAGAGGTCCTGCTGTATAGCTGTGCCCCTCTCCTCAGGCCAGGGTCCTGGGGTCAGAGGACAGGCTGTGACCCCAGAGTGGAACCCTGGAAGTGGGACCCATCTCCTCACAGACCAGGAATGTGTGTGTCTACAGAAGAAACACTACAAGAGGCCAGAAGGACCCAACAAGTCATTTTTCTTTATTTTCTTAACATGTGATGAAATTCCAATTCCAAAGAAACATATGCACAGAGTGGACAGATGCAGGGGCCAAGATGCCAGACCAGGCAAGAGTGGTTCTGCCCTCCCCACCCCCAACACAGCCCCTTGACCCCTTGACCACTTGCCCCCTTGCCCCCTTGCCCCCTTGCCCTGGCCATCTCCCAGACAGAAACTGCAAACCTAGGAATGAGAAGCCATCTGCCTTGTAGACCAGGGAGTGGTTAAACATGGCTATGGTTGTTAGGATGGCCAGATTGTTGCCTAGCTGTGGGACTGGAACTGTATTTCCCTATCTGTTAAAGGGTTTGCAGGTCCTGCTAGAGAATGGAGGATAGTGTGCAGATATGATGTGCTAGGGACAACCTAAGCACCCTGGCCACCCTGCTGTTCTTCAGGCCTGTGTAACTGTGTCTCATTTGTGCTGGCATGGGGGGGGGGAGGGGAGGGCACAGCAGTGGAGCTGCAAGGACCTAGGAACCCAGCAGGAGATGGCAGTACCCAAGTGAACTCTGTACTCTGAACTACCCTTGAATGCAGCAAGAGCTACATCATCAGGTCAAGGATCATGTATCTCCTACAGGTTAATGGGGAGCCTATGCAGGTCACATGACTACCCCAAGGCCTCCAACCAAGAACTCATCAAGGGGCCAGAACTGCTTCTCCCTGCTCAGACACCCCAACTCCCATAGAGGGCATCTGCTACACATCTAGAACCTTCTGTCCTCATGCTTGGGCCTCAGGTAACTGAAACTGTTCTTTAACAAACACATACCACACACTGGCATCCTGATCCACACTGGCAAGAGGAAGTAGAGAGCTGAATAACAAGCAAGGCCATGCCATGATAGATGGAAAAACTGACCAATTAGAGTCTGGTTCTATCCCTGTGACATGGATGTCTATCCTGCTGTGAAGCCCGCCATGGGAATGGCACCCATTAACCTGGACCACCTCTGTGCTTGGAAGCTCGGCCCACATGCAGGTGGGCACACAGATGGGTGGACCCATCTCTGTACTTGGGAAATGAATGAAGCTGTGCTGGTCTGGATGCCACCCTCTAAAACTGTGATGTTTATATACCTACAGGATTCCACATAACTCTCCCCTCCCATGCCACTTTTCAGATGGTATCTCTGACATCCTGAGCTGGGGACAGTTACAAGGTCATGCACCAAGTCCAAGCAGGAGATGGAAGCCACACTGAAAAAGCAAAGCTCACCTGCAACTTGCTTTTCCCCTTGTTTTTCTTGCCTCCTAGGACCCCTCCCCTGCTCAAAGCACCCTTTTGGAGGGATGGGTCAGGGTCTATTAGGAGAAGGGGGTGTGGCCAAAGGCATGAACAATAATGGCAGCACCCTAGGCACCTGTGGCAGGCAAGCTGGTGAGCAATGTTGGGATGAGCTGGGCTTTGTGGTACTCTGCCCATCACAGTCTGAGAGGACAACCAACAGTGGTCCTTCCCTTCCACCTTTTCCATGTGGCCAAGGGAGCGAGTTGCTGAAGCTCTGAGACCAGGAGAGAGAAAGAAAGGAAGAAAGAGACAGAACTGCCCCCAATGAGGTTGGACCTGGACCACACAGGTCTGACAGCTCTCTGGGGGTGACATCAGCCCACTTGTCAGTGTCTATAATATGATTCCAGCCCCCCTCCCCCCTCTGCCCATCCTGCCCTCCCAGATGCCAGGCCACACTCTATTTGGGCTTCATCTCCACCCGGGAGTTGATGTCATCGGCATCGAGGTCATATTCTTCCACTTGGCCGCTGGTCCACACCTTCATGCGGTCAGTGAGGTCGCTGCTGCGCGGAGCCAGGATGAAGTCGTAGATCAGCACCGCCAGGGCACTGCCAATGAATGGCCCCACCCAGAAAATCTAGAAGAGAGGTGGTGTGCCTTGAGTGCACCTTTCTACCCTGGGAAACCCTCCTGGGAGCCCCTCAGTTGCTACCCTGGACTGTTCCCCTCACCTGAGCCTAGGACAGAGGCAGAAAAGGCTAAACCCTTCCTAATTCCTGTGCACCCCCAGCATCTCCTGACCATGTGAGCTGTCATTGACCTTACTGGGCGGGGACGGGGGGGGGTGGCACTCCCTGCCCTGGCTTTCCCAGGGCCCTGGGTATGGTTTAATTGGCCTGGAGCACACTTGCCAACAATCATTAGATATGAAACCCATGGGGCTCTGTCTCTGCACTGAGCTCTACTTATGGACTGAGAGTCCTTTCCCTTCCCAGCCACTCTCAAGGGGACCTACCTTAGGCCTACTTCCCATTCAGGGAAACTGAGGCACCAAGGAGCCTGCTCAGTGTCATTGAATCAGAAGGTGACAGAGCTAGGATTTGAACCATGCTGTCCACCAGAGAGGAAGGATGACTTTGGGGCCAGGCAGCAGGGTGGGGTCAGCAGGTCTGAGCTGCAAGGGCAGAGGCTGGACCTAAATCTATTCACACTGCACACTGTCACCTCAGGCCTCAGTTTCCACTTTCCTATGCCCACAGTGTCTTCCAGAGGCTCTGTGATGGTGATGACACTTTCCATGTGCTGCCAAGCCCTACCCACCTCCATGGGCACTATGGTCTTACCCAGTGGTTGTTGAAGTTGTGGGTGAGCACTGCAGAGCCAAAGGATCGGGCAGGGTTGATGCCACAGCCAGTGTAGTCGATCTATTGTGTGGGAAGAGAACAGGGGAAGAGAAAGTGGCAACAGAGAATTGGAGGGAACAGGGAATTGGAGTAAGAATGGGTCCACCATTCCCAGAAGGAGAGGGAGGAGACCCAGAGAGCACTCTGTCTCCCTCCTGGCCCTCAGAGCTGTCACCTCCTCCCTAGCCCAGGGCCTCCCTGCCAGCCCACCCCCACCATGTCCTCCCCACTACCCCACCTAGGAAGGCTCCACTCACCGCCAGCAGGTGTCCCAGGGCCACGGAGAAACCGATGGCCAGGGGAGCTGAGCCCCCAAGGTCACGGCGCCTGCGGTCCGTGGTGGCCAGCACGCAGAGCACCAGCTGCAGGGTGCCGATGATCTCGATGCCCAGGCCTTGACCTGAGTTCACCCCGGAAGCCAGCTGCAAGCAAAGGGGAGGATAAGGCCTTTGGCAGGATTGATCATAGCTAGGTCTCAAGACCCCCAGGCACCAAGGTCATACACTTGCCCTCACAGTCCATCACTGAGCCTAGAGGGTTGGCCAGATCCACACCCTGGGTGGTGCCAACCAAGCTGTGCTCCCTCTTACACCTGCCAGTGATACTTTCTCTCTACCTCCAGTACCTGCCTCCATGCTGCTTCACCTGGTCCAGAAGTGGGGCCTCCACTTCAGAGGCCTGGGTGCCCAAGGCTGAAGGTAAAGGTAAGCCCTGTGTCTGCAGGGTGGTCTTTCATGGGAGAGGAGAAGCAAGCCAGCTGGGTACATTGCTTTGTTCCACCCATGCCCTGTTGCAATGGAATCTCCCGTGCTAGACAAAAGGGAGGCCTCTCAGTTGTAGGCTAATCCATTGTGCTCTCTCCTGTCCCTGCCCTCCATTTCTCCCTCCGTCTTCTCTCTCTTTGGTCCGGTGTCTCACTCCCATTTTCTCCGGCCCTGTCCTCCCTATTCCTTCTTTCTCCCTGCAGGCCCTGCCCTCTCCTTCAGCCACATGGGCCCCCTTCTGCAGTCTGGTGGCCACCACTGTTGGGCCACTTTTAGAAACATGACTCATGGAAAAAGAAGGGAATGGGAGCTGCCAGGAGGATGTCACGCCCTCCCCCTGCAGCCACCCCAGGAAGACCCCTCCCCAGAGGGTCCTGCACTCTGTTCTGCTCTGCCCTGTGGGGGGCCTGGACCAGGTGCACCCCTTAGAGAAGCTGGACCACATCAGCCCTCTCCTAGGCAGAGAGACTGGATCTCAAACCCTACCTTCAGGATCCATTCTGAAGATATTGGAAGTCTCTTTTGAACATTTCTGGGTAGGGGGCAATCCTCTGCTCCCCCACAGTTTTCCTACCCCTGCCCCGCACCTCAAGAGAACAATCCTCTTCCCCTCTTCCCGCCTTTGTCCTGCTTTTCAGGGAGTGACTCACATCCCCTCTCCAGCCCTGCAACCCAGCTCAGGCCCTTTCTTGGCGACCCCAGAGCTGCCTCCCCTCTGGCTAACCCTGCCCCCTGGGCAAGGCCCAGTCTTCTTTCCACCCCAAGGTTGAGTAGTGGAGGAAGAAGCCCTGTGTGCAAATCCTGACTCTTCTACTTGTAGGTACTTTGGATGTGTTCCTCTCTGGGTCTCAGTTTCTCTACCTTCAAAGTGGGTCTGATGTTTTCTCTAGAGCTGCTTAGAGGTTCAAAGGCTGTGGAGCCATGATGGACATTTAGAGAGTGGGGTGATGGCCACAGATTTTATTCTGTTCTGTTGCCTCTGTTGGATTTGGGGACAGGCAGGCCAAGGGCTCAAAAGAGTGGAGAAGGGAGTTAGTGCAGCTGCACTGCTGGCAGAGGCCAGGAGCTGGCGCAGCAGGTAGGAGGGAAGCTATGATGGCTACACCAGCTGTCCACTCAGTCTGAGGGTCAGGGGGCCTCTGTGGAGCAATCCTCTGCTCTCTAGGCTTGGCCTAATTGCTAGCTGGCAGGAATCCTGAAGCCAGGCCTTCCTCACCGATTAATGGACACTGGCTCTACACACACACACACACACACACACACACACACACACACACACACACCTCCCAGATGCAACCAGGGCCAGCTCATATCCTCCTCAGCTTTGTAACTATATCTCAGTCCCAGTCCCTCCCCAAGGCTCCACTTTTCACAGTTCCAAGCCCAGTGGAAGGAGCTTAGAGTCCCCTATGACCTGGGGCCCCCAAAAGGTGCTCCTTGCTGACAGCCAGGAGCCATAGACTACATACTTCTCTGCTCTGATGCCTCTTCCACCTTCCCAGACTACCTTTCTTCCTGGAATCTATGTTACTTTTAGCCTGAAAACTTGACAATTAAGAACTGTAAGAGGAAGTTAAAGGCCTGCTGAAAGTGAATGCCCAAAAAAGAGCGAGTAAAACATCAAGCCTTCAGTGGCTGTGGGCAGCCCATGAAATCTAAAACAGTGCTTTAATAGAGCCAATCCCAGGTGTGGTCATTTGTTGGGTGAAAAAATTGTTTGCACATTCCCACATAGACTTGTTTATCCCAGGTCCTAAGTTTCACTGATCAGGGTGAAAATAATTACCAATCAAATGTAAGTGTAAGCAACAGAAGAGCCCACAGGATTCTTCTAAAGCACACACAAGCCGCAAACTCTCTGCCTGTCCCCAGACCAGGTAAGCTCACTGCTCACCTTGTTCAGATCTAGCCCTTCACTGACCACTGCTCTGGGCAGCCTCTGGCCTGAGCATAACCCCAGCTCCTTCCCAAAGCTTTCTGTAGTACAGAGTGGTAGCAAATGCTAATTTTCTAGAACTTTTACCCTCTCTCAAGGCAGCCTGGCCCCACAGAAGTTCTTAGGACACATCACCCTTGTATTTGCTTCCTAGCTAGAAAGGTGAAACACTTGCCTTTGGTCCACAGAGGTACAGTAGGAGGCCAGCAGAGGAGGGGCCCAGGGAGAAGGAAGCACAGTTAGGATTGTTGTCCCAAAGCAACACCACATGCTCCAGGCCAACGCTATCCACTCCTGGCCAATATGGCCAATAAGAAACCTAGCTGTTCTCAGCTTGGACTGGGGAGCTGGCAGGTGTTTCTGTGACTGCAGGCATGTCACAGTTCCAGGACAAGGCTGTTCCATGCCATGAAATCTGAACTGGTTCTGACACCCACAGCCAGGCCAACAGGGTTGCTTCCGGGGCCCAGGGCTCTCAACATGGCCTGGGCACCCTGTATCAGCCAAGCACCCATGGCTTTGTAGACCAGTGTCTCCTGTATCCATGGTGATCACGTGTTCAGGGGTGGCTCTCTCTCTTTTTAGTTAGACTTTAAGAGGTTTATTATAGAACAATTAAGTAAAAGAAAATCTATTAAAGAATTAGAAAAATCCTCAACCTGTAAGCACTAAGCACTCTAACCTAAAATTCATAATGTAAAACAGAATTACAAGGATAACCATGTCAGCCCACTTCCAGAGTAAAAATTCTTAACCTTTCCTCTCGACTCGATTTAAAAAAAAAAAGCCAACAGCACCAAAAGAGAAGAATTAAACCCTGAAATTAACAAGTTTGGTTTAAGAAAAATAGGGGAAGCACTGTGCCTCCAAATTACAGTGTACCTACTTTTTAAGCCCATGAAGGACATTCAGAGAGCCCAGTCAGGTGCCAGTCAAGTATCTGGGAACATGGCTGAATTGACTATCTCCTGGGACACTGGGGGGGGGGGGGGGGAGGGGCAGGAGGTGGTCCCAGTGCTGTGCTGTGTGGACTGCTGTGTCTGTGGATCTGAATCGCATTGAGTGTGTCACACCCACACAGGTGCCACCACTGGCTGGAGGGGGGAGGGCGGTGGGGAGAGGCCATTTATATGCTCCCAGAAGTCCTCTCATCATCCCATCAAGAACTACACAAAACAATGGCATCTTTCTTCCTAACTCCTTTCCCTTACTTAGGCAGGGAGAGGAAGAGGTTCCACCGAGGACCCTCATCCTCCTGGAGCCCAGGGCCCAAGCACAGGCCGGAGGGTCTTGAGAATGTGCTGTGCACCATGTGACAGGCAGAGGGTCTTGAGAATGTGCTGTGTGCCGTGTGTGTGTGTGTGTGTGTGTGTGTGTGTGTGTGTGCTCACTGAAGAGGCAAAAACAATTAAGGGGGGGACAGCAGGCTGGGCTGTAGCAGGCTGGGGGAGGACAGCAGGCTAGGGAGATAGTTGGCCTGGGGGACAGCAGGCTGAGCTATAGCAGGCTGGTGGGGAGGAGGGGAGATAGCAGGCTGTGGCCAGCAGCAGGCTGTGGTGGGCAATGCCAAGCAGGCTGCTCAAGGGCTTGTGGGAGAATTTTCCATGGTGAGGGAAGTCACCACGGAGCTCCTCCTCTTCATGCCTTCCCCATCCCTAGGCTCTGGCTGGAAACAATAATTACATGTCTCCACTATTGTCACCCAGCCTCCAGCCCCCCCCTTCCCCCGCCTCCGGTCAAGTCAGGCTGGGCTGGCCAATTCTGACCTCCCTTTCCCCAGCCTACCCTAAGCCCTGGAGCAGGGGCAGGAGCCTCAGTGCTGGAGGAATGGGTAGCCCCAGGGCCTTGCACTTCTTGGCTGGGAAACTGAAGCTCAGGAAATGGAAAGCAGGAGTATTTAGGGCCATGGTCAGCAGTAAGCAGGAATGCTCTCCAAGTACTTAGGCCCTGAATCAGCAGGATGAAGAGGACCCCAAAGAAGGCTGCCCTCTACCAAAGCTTCCAGAAGGCTAAGCTCACAAGCTCTGGACACTGTACCCCAGATCAGTCAGACCTGGCCAAACCCTGAGCACTCTTTCAGAGCCCACTCTGGCCACACTACTGACCCCCAGGCTTCAGTGCCAGCCCCTCTATCTGAGCTTGTACATGTTTTCTCCCCTCCTCTCTCTGGGGGAATGGGGGGGTCTCCACATTTTGGTCACATGACACTTCCTCCCTAAAGCTGTCCTGGCCTTCCACCCTTCCAGTTCAAAAGTCCCCAGGCCTGTCTGACACCTCATTATCACACCTGCCTCCTGCCTCATATCTCAGGCAGCTGTGCATGGGGCTTATCTAGCCCCATGTTTGTGAGCTTCCTGGGGCAGAGAGCCCAGCTGTCCAGCCCTGTCCATCACAGCCTGCACTCAGCACCCAATAGCCCAGCCATGTCCACAGGAGGCCAATCAGAGAGGAGAAGAAAGACATTAGCCAGAAAATGCCAACTCCAAGGCCCTGGCATCCTCCACCTCCCAGAGCCAGCCCTCCCCCATCTGTCCCCTTCCCAGATGGATTCTAGGGCCATCTTAGCCTGGGCAGGAAGTGGAGTCAGTCACCTAAGGGGTAGCCACTGAGCCTAGGTAGAGACAGGCCAGGGGCCTCACCCCAGCCTCAGCGCCTTTGTCTGGTCAAGATGAGAGTCCATCACTTAGACTCCGCCTGGCCCCTATGTGCTGCGGTCTCTCCAGGGCATACCCTGAGCCCTGACTCAGTCAGGAGAAAGTTGTCCCCATCATGTCCCCGGGGGACACCCCCTGACTCACCCCAACCACTTCCTGCCACTTTTTCCCTCTTTTCTTTAGAAATCTCCATGCCAACAATTTGCCCCACCCAGGTTTTGGTCAGGGTGGAGCAGGGAGCAGAGGAACAGGAGGAAAGAGCATGTCCCCTGCTTCTTCCACCCCAGCACCAGCATCAAAGGGAGTCCAGACTTGTTCTCAGGAATCCTAGACATCAGTGCTATGGGTCAGTGCCGAGCCCCCACCACGAGGTCTCATCCTCTCCTACTTGGCACTGTTCTGTGGGCCCCTCCTAGCCAAGCCCTCCTGGCACGGGTGATAAGCGTGAGCCAACAACTAGAGCGGGCAGCTTGGTGCAACAGAGACATCACTGGGCCCAGGTCCCCTCTTGCACCTCGAGCTCTTCAGCAAGGAAGCTCAACCAGTTAGCAGCAGTGGGATCTGAACCCAGGCACCTGCCTCTCAGCCCAACACTGCTCCACTCTGGACTGCCCCTCTCTCTCCTCCATCTGTACTCTGCTCCAGCCTAGACAGTGGGGGTGACTCTGAAAAATGGCAGCTGAAGAGGGGATATGAGCTAGAGCAGGGTGTGGCCAGACCCAGCTGGCACTCAAGAAGCCTTCTGCCTTCACTGCCAATGGCCACACTAGAAACAGCAAAGCCTTTGCCAGCCGATATTCAAGCCTGGCCTGTACCTGGCTCCCTGAGGGTGAGCCTGGCCTCATTTTACCCCCCCCCCCCAGCTGCCTTAGGCCACCTCGCTCTGCTCCCACTGACAAGACTGCATCCAGGAAACACAGCCGTCCCAGCTCTGTTCCCTACACTTGTCATGGCCACGTCTTCCTGGCTAAAGTCTAAACTCCAGACACAGAGCTAATCTTCAATCTTGGTCAGCAGCAGCAGATTAGGGACGGGCTTGAAAGGAGTCACAGTGACCCAGAAGTGCTCATCTGCCTCTGCCCCCACACCAGACTTTCACCTTGCCTTCCTGGTGGCCTTCTCCAGAACATGAACTTTGAAAACGAGAGGACTAATCACCCAGTGCAGTCCTCAAGGAGCCCTAGCCAGCTCCCTCACTGTCCCCACACCCTCATGCCTTGCCCAAGCCTGGCCGATCTCATGTTCTACCTCTAGTCCCTCCTCTCCAGCTGCAGTAAGAACACCCCCACCTTGCTTGCCTCTAAGACACCTTCCAAAACCTCACTCAGCCCCTCATGCCAGACTAGCCCACCTTAGACTCAGTACACTTGGCTGGGGAGCTGGAAAGCCTGGTCCGTGCTGGAATGCCTGTGTGGCCACCACCAACAGCCATTGAGCTATGTTAAACAGGGCAGGGTGATCACTTCCAGCAGCTGATTGTCACCAACATCTCTGTGTGTGTCATTTAAGCCCAAGCAGTGGACACAGGAGGCTACACACTCGCCCCAGCTGCACAGCACAAACACTATACATTTCCCACAAGCCCAGGGTACCTGTGCCAGCAAACACGTGCACACCTTCACCTCCACATACACAAACACTCAGGCCACACCCCTCCATGCCCAGGATCCTGAGGACCCACCCTTTTCTACCTCTGCTGTCATCAATAGCCCCATATTGCCCATTATTGCCATATGTCTGTCTGATGCCCAGGGGCAGAGGAGGAAGGAAGGACTCTCCCTGATTCTCTGTGTGGCTTTGGGAGTTGTACTGGGGCCCTGACAGCCCCCTGTAGGGAGTCCTGCTAAGGCTCTTGCAGCACTGGCCGAAGTCCTGGGTACTTGGGGTGGCATGGCTGGCAATAGCAGGCAGCAGGGCTCAGGAGGGGCTGTGCCCACCTCAGGACAGCACAGGACTAAGAAACTCCAGTGAGGAGTGGGGAGCTGCTGTGGGAGATAATGGCAGAAGCATTGTTTTCTGGTTCTTCCATTCCCACAGTCCCTCACAGAAAACGGGCTGTGGATTCAGCAAAACTGAGTTCCAGCCCCAACTCTCTACAGGACCCCTTCCTGCACCCCCCATCCTCCCATTCCTTAGTGTCCCTGACTCTCTGCAGGACCCCATCCCACATCCCATTGTTCTCCCATTCTTTGGTGTCCCCGACTATCTACAGGACCCCCTTGTATACCCCCTCATCCTCCCATTCCTCAGTGTCCCATCTGCACGTGGGTAGAGAATGTGCCAGGGCCCTCCCATCTGCATTCTAGAATACCCCCAAACCTGGGGCACTACTCACATCATTGCGGCCGAGTGAGTTCGTGGGCAGGGAAGAGGTGATGCCTGAGAGGATGGCAGTGGCGACAATGGCCCCCACGCACTGGGCTACGATGTACATGACGGCCCGCAGGATGCTGATCTGACAGCTGAGCAGCAGCCCCAGGGTGACTGCTGGGTTGAGGTGGGCGCCACTGATGTGACCCACACTCTGGGCCAGCGTGGCAATGCTCAGCCCAAAGGCCAGTGACACCTTCACATTGTCCTGGACTGCTGTCTGGTTCCCACCAAGCGGGTAATTGAAGCCCAGGGCAGAACCGATGCTGATGAAGACGAAGAGGGTCATAGCCAGGAACTCGGCCACCACGGCCCTCCAGAAGATCTTCTTCTTGAACTCACTGGCCATGCTGGCAGGGGCTCTGGTGGAGATTGCTTGCTGCTTGGTGCTCAACTCCCTTCAAGGCTGAACCACAGCCTGGGCTGGGCCTATTTATAGGGCTGGGGGGGTGGGGGGAGCACAAAGAGAGGAAGGCCTCTCCTTGCTCCTGGCCCGCCCCGCACGGCACGAGCCTCCTCTGGATGGATGCAGACACTGCTCTACTGTGGCTGCCAACTTTTTTCCTTCCTCTTCTCCCCCTCCCTCCCTCTCTCCGCCCTCAGCCCTCAGCCCTGCCCAGCTCACAGAGGCAGGCAACAGGCAGCGTTGCTCTAATAGGCTTTGGGAAATTCCTCCAAGCTGGCCCCACTCAGGGGGGGTAGAGAAATCCAGGTGTCCCAGCCCAGTGTGCTGGCTCCGGGTGCCAGTGAGCAGAGCGGGCTGCAAAGGGGGCGGGGCGGGCGGGCTGGACTCTGGGTGGACGTTGCCCTCCCTGGAATCAGGCACCACAATCTGCCTGCCTGGAATCTCCAGCCCACCCTGGAGCAGCATATTAACCTCTGTGAGCAATTCTGGGGATGCAGACAGCAGCCTGAGCCTCTGCATGCATGGTCCACAGCTGCTTGTCACTTTAGGACCCTCCCCACCAACCAAGCCTCAGTTATTGGGACCACAGGGCCATCAAGACATGCAAATGGGTTGTCTACCCCCACATGCAGTGATTAGGGCAGGCCTGAGCAAGGCAAGCTATGTTATGGGGAGCCCTCACTCTGGGAACTTTCAGTCTTGGGAACAATTCAAACCAGTGACCTGAGGGCAGGCCAAAGGAGATGGGGATGGTTTTGGATTTCCCCCTCAAGGCAAATGAGTTTCCAGGCAGTGAGGAGATAGAGAAAAGAGAGGAGAGAAAGGGAGAGGGGGAGGCACAGGCTGAGAGGACAGGAGACAAAGACAGGATGAAGATAAGGGAGCTAGAATAGAAACTGAGCAAGACTAGAATTAAGGGAAAGGAGAGACTCCTTGAGACAGGAAGCCAGGCCAGGCTCTGACAGACCATAGAATAGAAGGAGAGGGGACACACTAGAAAGAAGAAGGGAGAAAAAAAGTAAGAAGGGGTCAGATCCAAACTCGGATGGCTCACCTCTGTAATCCTACCTACTCAGGAGGCTTGAGGATCTCAGTTTTAAGCCATCCTGAGCAGAAATGTCCACAAGACTCTTTATCTCCAATTAGCCAACACAATAAAACAAACAAAACTGGAGGTGTGGTACAAGTGGAAGCACACCGGCCTTGAGCACAAAATTCCAAGCAAGACCCTGAGTTCAAGTCTAATACTGGACCAAAAAAGTGGGTTGGGGAACCAGCAGTGTGCCTCAGACCTCCTCAGTCCATCCTGGATTCCCCAGCCCTGAGGCCCAGTGGCAGCCAACTGACAGAGCAAGTCTGGATTTTAGGAGCTCTGGGCACAGCCCACTTGTCAGCTGTGCATGAGTGTGCTGAAAGGTGGGCTGAGGCAGGGGGAGGGGGTCCCTCCACCCATCAAGAGGGACCCAGGACCACTGAAGCCCCTCTACTCCTTCCCACTACATTCTTTATCAAAGGTGTTGGATCCACCCATTATTAAAAGGAAACTGAAGCCCAGTGAGGTATGAGATCTGTGTTTTCAGAGGTGGGGCAGAATGAACATATATTAGGTGCCTGTTCAGGGTCTCCTTCAGAGAATGACCATGGCCATCATTGGCTACCTCCTGCCCAGCTGCTGTCCCTGACACTCGGATGAGCAGCTGGGGACCAACATGATGTGCACATGGTGGCTAGCTAGTAACTGGCTGGCTGGTAAGTGGCTGGCTGGCAACGGAGCTCACTGGGCACATCTGAGTGCCAGGAAGGCCCAGAAGAAGAGGCCTCAGGGCAGCATGTCAGACCAAGGCCGGCCAGAAGATGCAGGGCCATCTACTAAGATACCCTGGGCAGCTGGAAATAACCTTCTGAGAGGCTGGCCCCCAGGCCTCGTCCTCCACTCTGGCCAGCCCTGGCTCTTCATTCCGTGCCCCTTGGTCCTAGACCTGGACCCTGCTGACAATGGAACCCCAAGGGACGCTCTCTGGTCATTTCCAGGGGCCCTTGACCAGAGCTCCCCAATAGGGGGAATTCCCTTGCCCAGAGGTTTCCAGATCTACCTGCTTCCCCTTCATGCAGGCTCCCATAGCAAGGTTGTAGCTCCCATAGACCTGGCTTGCTTGTAATAGGGCCATTCCTCTTCTGAAGTATCTCCTTCAGACTATATCTGCAGAGTAAAGATGCCATCCTCCACCTCCCCTCAGCTCCCTGGTCCCTGGCAGGACCCATAGTTGTCTCTGACCTTCTCTGCCTGGTACAGGGCTATGATCTGATGCTGACAGGGACCTAGGCAAGAAGACTTTCCGGCTCTTCCCCAGAGGCTGGGATGGCCAGGCAAAGATCAGAATCAGGAGTATGAAACTGCTCTGGCCTGTGTGACACTGTTCACAGGTGATGTGATGCATACATGTTTGTAAGACATCTGGCTCCAGGGACTTAGCACAGGTGATAAGGTATACCTTAGCACAGATGACACACAATCTGGGGAGAAACAACCATAGCATCCTCATAAATGTCCCCAGCCACATGTGGTCATGGCAGAGAAAGAGAAAGAGAAAAGTAGGGAGGAAGGGAGGGCCCACCAGACAAACACACTGCACTGGAGCAGAGCAGGAAGTAGGGGGTCCAGGGTGACAGGTTAGGCAAAGCACCTTTGCCTTGGTAAACAATGTATTGATGTCACCTCTCAATGTTCCCACCAGTCTCAGGACCCATAAGGCAGAATTGCGTCATCTTCCTAGGACTTCTGCCCTCCTGCCACCACAATAGCCCATCCCTGTAGACAAAGGCACTGCCAGCACCAGGAGGCACCCTCAGAACACAGGCATGGTCAGAACCACTAAGGGGACCTCCATCCCTACCTTTCTCCCCAGGATGCCAAGGAACTTGTGAGCGGTCCCCTCATCATAGGAGAGGAGGAAACCCCAGACTCAGGAGGCCTAGACTCTCCACCTCCTCTCTGTCACAGTCCAAGGCCAGGCAGAGAAGACAAGAAGAGAGGACAGTGCCTTGCTAAGGCCAGTGTTTACCGAACCCTGGAAGGCAGCATAGCACTGAGGGTGGAGCTTAGCGGACTGGGTGCAGCCAGCTCAAGTTCTCCTGCCTGCTCCTCCCCCAGTGTGTCCCCTGGCCATCTCAGGCTCCCATGAGCCTCCCATGGCCTGGACCCACAGTCCCCGCCAGGATAAACAAGATGGGCTCTCTGTCTTTAGACCTGAGCCCCAGGCCAGCTGGCATCTATGCAGACCCTGCTGGAAACAGTGGCCTCATCTGCATAACAAGTTTTCCAGATGTGCCCAGTAGAGCTGCTATTCCCAGGACAGCCAGGGCCAGTCTCCGTGGGACCCAGGGAGAGAACACTGGTCTCTGGCCCAAGGAACAGAGGAGGCCAGACAGAGCTTCAGACACTGCCTTAGCATGGGGAGCTTGGGGTGTGTGGAGACAATACCCCGGGTTGGACTGCTTGTCACAGTCTTGATGATTCTTCTGAGTACAAGGCTGAGGGCTGAGGGGGACCCTCCCCAGGCCCAAAGGCTGGTTGGGGAACATAGGGAATTCATTCTCTCTGGGAAGATAGGGTCTGGGGGAAGAGGGACTTGAACACCAGGTCACTGACAGCTCATGGACAGTGTAGATGCATTTTCCTGAGTCAGAACAAAGCTGTAAGGGATGTGGGAAAATGGGTCACCATTCCTGAGGGCCAGATAGGGAGTGGTCAGAAACACACGCGCGCGCACGCACACACACACATGCACATGATGAACATCCACTCACTGACCCCGTCTCCCCAACCCTGCTTGTAAACCTCCCAGAGGGTTGCCTGGCAGCCCTCTTCTGCCCTTCATCCCATTTGCCTGCCCTGGCTCTGGCTGCCCAGATGGACTCATTCCCTAAGAAGCCATGGACAGATCAGGGGTGCAGTACCATCCTCGTGTGAGGCCAGGCAGCCTCTCCAAGTGGAGAGGCTGGAACTGGAAAGGAACCTCTGAGTTCATCTCCACCCCCCTTCTCCCCCCCAACCCCCACCCTGCCCCGCTCCCTGCTCATCTCCCTGTGCTCTCGCACTCCCGGCCTCACACTGGAGCTGGGCTTTAGCGCTCCAGCTCACCATGCCTGGAGCAAGAGCTTGTCATCTCCTTGCCTCTAGCCTGCCCCCTACAGTCCTGGGGCCAGTTCTCAGCCCTCTTGGATTGTCCCAGGTCTCCCTGTGGGGTGAGGACAGACCTATAAGTGGCCATGAGTCCCTGCCCATAGCACCTCCAGGGGAGCTGACTCAGGGCTGGGCCTGATCTGTGACCCAGAAGCATCTGGCCCTGGATCTTCTGTATCCAAGAAACACCCAGTGCCCATCTCTACAAGCCTGGGAGTGCCTCCCTGTTCACAGATAGCACCTAGACATCAGGCGTCACACGATCTCTTTTAAATCAAAAACGGATTTAGCAAGGCCCCAGTGATTCACCAGAGACGGAACAATTTAATAATTTTCTAGGCTACGGCCTCCCATTCCCATCTCCTTTCCTGGTCCCCGCCTGCCCCCACCTCCACTGCTGCCTGCCCCCGCCTCCACTGCTACCTGCCTTGAGCAGGCGTATTGTCCCCTTGGCATGAGGGACCATGTTATGCCTATTCCTGCAAAGTGGGGCTTTCTATTCTGGAACTCTTGTGGTGACCCCATAGGTGATAAGCCAGAGGCAGGATGGGGGATTCACTATGGTGTCTATACCACACTCATGTACCTCATCCAGGGATGAAGGCCAAGGTTGGACAGCCAGGCTCAGCTCCAACAAGGGTACTTGAGGAAATGGGGCTGTTCTGCCTCCACCCCATCCCGCCTAGGGCTGGCAAAGTCTCTACCAAGGATTGAAGTCACATTTTCCCCAGCCCTGCCCTGTGATGGGGAGTCCCCGCTGGCCTGGGAGGCACCCCCTCCCACACATACACAGAAAATGCTGCTGGTGGCATTTGTGCCCAGCAGCCCAGCCGCACCCTTGGTAAGGCTAGGTCAGGACAGGGCTCTTCTAGGAGCAGCCCTGGAAGGAAGTGCCTAGTGTGGAAATGGCTTGGAGCACTTCCTCACCACATTCCTCTTCTGCCCTGGGCCTAGCCCAGATGCAGCCTCCCTTCACTCCTCCACCCTGGTCGCTTTCAGCCTCACCAGTCTTTCACTTGTTATGCCACAAAGTAATAAGCTGGAGAGAAAGGGGCCAGATGGACCTGGCTGTAATGACCTCAGTTTGTTCATGGAGAAACTGAAGATCAGACAGGGGAGGTACTGGACTCCAGGAGCTTGGGTGGGACAAGGCAGAGCCGGGTCTAGAATTGGGGTTTCTGATGCCTGGCCTGGGTCTGCTAGCCACTCTTGACCTCCAGGTCTGGAATTCGGGCTCCTGGTGCCTGACTTGGGTCTGCTAGTCACACAGCCTCCTTCCATCCCTGCTCTGCATGACTAGATGCTACCTCCTCCTCACCTCCATGCAAGGACTCAGAAAAGCACCCTCCCTGACTGGGAAACATAAGGATCCTCAGGAAATCTGCCCTCTCCCATCGGCCCAGGACCTGGCATGCCTGTCTCTGAACAGAGCCTGCCCCTCCCTCCTGTCTCAACCGGGGCCCTCCAGGTGCTCAAAGCCAGGCCAGTAGGTAGTGTCCCCAGCTTCTGGCAATCTTCCCCTTTCCTATTCTGTCCCTTACCTGGATGCCCCAGGCCTTTCTGTCTGGCCTTTCTGTCAGGTTAAACTCTCTCGTAGCATCTGGGTGCTCTGCTACTTCCCACTAGCTCTTCCTTGGCTCTGCCTCCTTGTGTGATGCACACAGCAGCTGGACATTGCTCTTGGGATTCTGGGAGGCCATTGCAGCAAGCCAGTGACTCCTCAGGGCCAGAGCCTCTGTGGTTCTTTGGCTTTTCCAGTGTGCAGGCCCAGCAGACTCCACTGCTCCATGGGCCTCATACACTTTGATCCCTGCCCCCAGGTTGACACTGCTTAGGGGGCACCAGTCTTGGGACCACCTGTGGTGCTGCGCCTACAGCTGCTCTTGCACCTCACCAGAGTTAATACATTTATCTTCCAGCTAAGACTGTCATAGGTCTCATTCATAGCATCTCCATGAAGGAAGAACCCACAGAAGCCAAAGGCCCTGAGACCCACGAAAGAGCCAAGCAGCCCTGTCTGCCATCACTGCCAACTGCCAGACATGTGCTGAACAGTCTGGAGAACTGCCTGCTCTGGATGGGCTCCAGTGACCTCCAACCAGCTCCTGATGGAGCAACCCCCCTTCAGAACTGTCCTGGGGCCTCCTGACTCCACACACAAATCACCACACTGGCCACTGGCCCCTGATGTCCCTTCCTCCTCCCCACTGTGCATGTGTGTCCACGTGCATGCACACATGTGAATACAGGTGTATGCTTATGTGTAATATGTGACACATGTAAGATGCACATGTGTATGCATGTATGCACACACACACATATGCACACACATGATAAATAGCAGTTGTGTGCTCGCTGACCCTGCCACCTCATGAACCCTCTGTCATGCACACTGTGGCTCAGCTACCTGGAACTCTGATCCTTAGACTTCTGCCATGTCTCCCTGCCCCTCTAAGGCTCATAGTCCTCGCCACCTGTGCATCTCTCCCTCATCTTGCCTCTGCCATGAGCTGAACTTAAATGTGTGTTGAGGAGCCAAGGCCAAGAAGGGATCAGCACTAGTCATAGCTGGGCCTCATTTTGTAGTTTCTCTCTTGGGGACTCCAGTTGTTCCATGCATGCTAGTCTCTCTTCCTCTCCAGACATCCCTACCCCACAGCCTAGGTGAGGCAGGAACTGAGCTTGACCAAGCTCTCTGCTCATAGCCTTCTGGCTCTCCTCAGCTTCTGGGAGGCACGAAAAAGATACCCAAGGTGAACATAACTAGTGGTTTGCCAGGCCAGCAAGCCAGTGTTAGAAAGGTGTTGGGTCCCCACAGAGCAGACACCACACATGTCGGGATTTTTAGCCCCCTGCACTCCCCCGACCAACGGGAGAGACGGGGAAAGGCACACCCAGGCCAGACAAGCCAAGAAAGGAGAAGGGTCGGCAGGCTGCCTGCACCCAGCCCTCCCTCACCGCAGGACAATCAGATGGCCTGGGAGTCAAGTCAGCGCAAGATCTCGTTTAGTGGGGAAGTACATGCCACTAATATAAGGCACAGGAGCCAATCAGGTCTAAGATTGGCAGGAAGGGGAGGGGTGTAAGGGCAGAAGAGCCAGGGCGTCACAGCCCACAGAACCACCTCCGGGTTATAACCAAAGACACTTGTAGCAGCTGCACGTTGTTGTTAGGCGCTGCCATCTTAGCCACACACGGCCCCAAGACTGAGAAACAGGCCGGGCCAGCTAATTGACTTCCAGGGCCTGCCCCCGACAGGTTCGTTTCTTATGTCACTGAGCTGTAGGCAGGGCTGGTGGAGGTGTATGCTGGGTGGGAGGATGAGCAGGGCTCCCTGCTCCATGCACTGAGACCTCCTCCCTCTGCATCTGCCTGAGCATCCTATTGGTGTAAAGCCAACATTCCTGCAGCCCATGGGGCCTGTAAGATCATTGCGCAGACCTCTGAACCCCCAGGATCTTAGAATGTAAGGCCACGGGGCCTCCAGGTGAATAAGACCCCATTATACCAAGGTAAACTGAGGCTACCAGCAGAAGGGCTTCCCAATACCGTCTCCCTAACCTCTAGCAGAGCAGTATCTAGTCAGGGACTCATCACACCAGGATACCAGGAAGGGCCAGCTACCCTCAGTGTCCAGAGCCAAGGGCCAGCTGCATGCCCTCAGTGCCCAGAGCCAGAGCCCTGTGATTAGACTCAGAGCCAGCCAGGTGAGAGAGGCCTGCCATCCAGCATCACTTTCCACTCCTCACTGCCAGTCTGAGGATCCCAAGTCAGACCCATGCTCACCATCAGCTGTATCTACAGAGAAGGTCAGAGTACAGAGCCTGGCACCTTCAGAGAGATGTTTTGCCAGAGGACAGGGTTTCAGGGCCTGGTCAGAGCCAGAGCTGGTTTTGAGAGGTAGGTTCAGGCCTAGGCAGGGTGCTGGAGGCCTCAAGCAGGGAAAGAGAGATGAAGGAAGGGCAGAAGAGAAGAAAAAGGAGAGAGAAGGGAGGAGGGGGAAAGAGAGGGGGGAGGGGAAGAGAGGGAAGATAGAAGAGGGGAGAAGGTAGAGGACCTCCCAGACTAACAGGAATGTGAATCACCAGTAGTCTTATTGAAGTACAGATCTGATTCATCAGGTCTGGATAGGACCTAAGAGCCCACGATGCTAGTAAGTTCTCTCTCTCTGGTAATGTCAATGCTATAGGCTCCCAGAACCATACTTTGGACAGTAAGAGACCAAATTGTCAGGGAAGGTTAAATCTCAGTCCAGTGAGAACAAAATACAAGGGAACTGCTCATGGTCCAGAGAGAGTGTGCCACCAAACATTAGTCCCCAAGTGAGTTTCCTGAATGCCATGGTGAGAATGGAAAGAGCACTTTACTAACTAGGGCTCCAAGGCAAAGAGAGAAGTCTTCCCTTGACTCTGGGGGCAGGTGTTTGTCAGAACAGAAAAGCCGTCCTTGCTTAGCAGAACAACAGCGCTTTCTAGGGAAAGGCCTTAGGCCAGGTACCTCACTAGAAAAGATGGCTGAGCTACTGATCAGGTGGCACAGAGCCCCTGGTACCCAGCCTGGGCTTCCCCACAAGACTATGCTGCCACCGTGTCCTGTCTCTGGCACCTGCTGGCTCAGGCACCATGGCCACTGGTAAAGTGCTGGCCCTGTGATGCTCTGCCACACAGATATTTAGGGGAAGGCGGCTGGGACCCAGGGCTACAGCACAGGAAGAGGTGGGGGCGGGGCAGCGGAAGAGCCTCACCTCTTCCTGGTAATTAGGAAAGTCTTCCTGGAGGAGGGGATGCAGTCTGCAGATCTGTTTATGTGAAGGAAGGGAGGTGGTTTGGGAAGAGAAAGGTCCAAGCTGATGGGGTTGCAGGCGGGCGCGCTCTGACCCGCAGAGTCCCTGGCCCAGTGCTGGCCTGGCACACAGTGGGAGCAAGGGGAGTCATTGGCAGGAGATCCTCCCACCTCATGTTCCCCCAGGACATCACTGTGTGATCCTGACCTCTCTTCATGGCTAATGGCTCTACCTCCCTCTCCTTGGGTTTGCAAATGAAGAGGCCTGAGGTGTGTAAAGGTGAAGACACTCTAGGCTCTGCCCTCAAGTAGCCCTTTTCCACCAGGCCAGTGTGATTGGGAGCTGGAGATGAAAGAGGGCCCTGGGCAGGTGAGGGTACCAGGACACAGCCAGGCAGGATGGGGAGATGAGGCCTTGGGGAATTCACTGCCCTGAATAAACTGAAATGTTCTAAAGAGGAGCCAGCCCAAGTGCCACAGGTGTCAGAGTGAGCACAAGTGGACCCCACAGGCTTCAGTTCTCAGCCTTCTTGAGGACACACCCTTCTCCCTCCAGTTTCCCCTCTGATGAGAGCCAAGGCACAGCCCCGATGATTTTCCAGAAAAGGAAATGGAAAACCATTACACAAATAAACCCAAGATGTGCCTGCTATAGCCAGGAAGGAGGGAAAAGCACTGGGTATTTCTGCCAAGGAAGCAGGGTTTGCAGGGGGCGATGGCCAGGTCGGCTGCCTGCCTGGGCCAACCAGCTTCCTTCTGGGCTGCCTGGCTTCTGACCCAGGGTTCTCTCTGTTCTGCCTACCCTCAGGGAGAGGGCTGAATTGAAGGAAAGGCTGGGCTCCCACACAATAGCTTGTGGGTATAGAATCAGGACACTCAAAGATATTCCAGAGTCCCTAAGTTTCAGGAAATGAGGGGAGCCAGGAGAGGAGGGCTGCAGGGTGCCTTCCCCTCTCCTGCCATCCATGCAGTGGGATTCCCAGAACCTCAGCAGGCGCTCTGGGAAGACTAAGTGATAGGTCTGTTAGAGACTGGTACTTGATACTTGCCACTCACTCCAAAGTGACTGTCACAGCTTGCAAAGTCCAATCACCTTGTCTTATCAGCTCATTGCAAAACAGGGACCCAAAGCCCAGTGTGGGGCCCGGCCTCGTACCTGCTCTCAGGTATAATGGGGGACCAAAGCCCAGGATAGGACTGGGCCTCGTACCTGCCCTCGGGTAAAATGGGGGAATCAAAGCCCAGCATGGGGGATAGGCCCCAGTGGGTTACAACTGTTTCTTATGGGTGGAGAAACTAAGATACAAGCATTATTTTGTGGGTTTATTTTGTAACTTAATGTGACATACCATGGAGGCCAGGATTTAAGAGCATCCTGCCACCTCTAGAACAAGGACCTCCCACCCCAAAGTGACCACAGTAGGCAGAGAGATGCACAGGTCCAGATGGACCAGGCCAATAGCAGCAAGGAGATGTTATGGACTTGATCCTGGAGCCAGAAGCTCACTCTTCCACCTATTAATGATACCTGGTCCTCAGGAGGTGAGTTCTTCCAGTACCCACTCCATCCCAAAGAGGCTGAAGTAGAGCCCTGAGAACCCAGGAGGGGACACAGTACCCCCATAAGAAGAGGCCCTGAGAACCCAGGAGGGGACACAGTACCCCCATAAGAAGAGGCCCTGAGAACCCAGGAGGGGACACAGTACCCCCATAAGAAGAGGCCCTGAGAACCCAGGAGAGGACACAGCACCCCCATAGGAAGAGGCCTTGAGAACCCAGGAGGGGACACAGTACCCCCATAAGAAGAGGCCTTGAGAACCCAGGAGGGGACACAGTACTCCACAGGAAGAGGCCCTGCCCACGGGACTGAGAGCCCCCTGCCTTCCTGGCTGTCTTCTAGGGTATACTTGGGTGTCTGGGCCCAGCAGAGCTGGGCAGTCCAATGCAGCTAGCTGCCCAAGGTCACACACGGCTGGGAGAACAATGGGCAATGGGTCCAGCCACGGCCGGAGCCAGAACAAAGACCTGGCACTTCCTCACATTGAGGCCCCTTCTTCATGGTTTGCCAAGGAAGGCGGATGGAAGCTGCTTCATTGGGAGGCAAGCAGCAAGGGCTGTTCTATGTAGAGCTGCAGCCGCCAGAGGACCAGAGAGAGGAAGAAGTGGCTGAGGCTCAGCTCTGCCTGCCCAGAAGTGGAGGTGGCAGAGGGGACTGGGGTCCAAGGCTTGCCTTGATCCCTTGTTCCCTGGGCAAGATCACCCAATGCCAGCTATCCCCTGCTTTCTCAGAATTGGCATCTTCCCTCAGATCCCCCCTCCGTATTGTCACACCATGTTTGGAACGCAGCTTGTCCACTACTGCCCTGCTCTAAAGCCCTCCCATGCTGAGAGCCTAGTATTCAAGGTCCCACTGGAACCAGTCCTTCCCATCACCCTCAAATACTCCTGCCCCCACCTGGAGTGTCCTATTCCCCTCTTCTGCCTTGATCCTCCTCCAGGACTCCACGATTCCTCAGTTGCACAGGGACTCCTCCTCCTCCTCTGAGTTCTGTGCCCCAGTGGAACCCAGCCCTAGGGCTAGTGGCAGAGCACGGTGCACATCCCAACAATGTGTCCTCAGACAAGGTTCCCACACTCTGCGGTGGCCGTTTACACAATCGTCCCTGATGTAATTATTAATAACACCCCAGGTTCCATTCAGGGCCAGGCCAGGAAGGGGCAGGGCTCAGGATAATGCTGGCAGCAGGAATGCTGGTAGCAGGTGTCTCAAGTGACGAGGAGCAAGCAGGCCACGGGGAGGTGGCTGCTCCATGCTTATCACTGAGGACTCCCAGAGGAGGGACTTGGCCAACTCTCACAGACGTCAAAAGGCCCTAAAGCAGAAAATGCCAGATAAACACCAGGGATCACCCTTATCAAGTGCCACAGGAAAGGGGCCAGTTTTAATCTCAGAACCACACCCAGAACCAACGGTTTAGACACCTCAGACAACTTTTCCCGCCTAGCACTCTGTGACCCAGGCTGTCAGCTGGAGGCAGGGCAGTGGTGGGCACAGGGTGGTGCTCCCCCTGCACTCTAAGGGAGTCCTGGGCTGAGACAGGTGTTGGGAGAGGAGGGGGTGGGGAGCATGAGCCCTGAACTTTGGGTTTAGGAAGGAACCCATGTGCAGAGGTGAGTGTACGTGTGCACATGTGTGTGCACATGTGTGTTAGCCTGCTGGGTAACACCAGAGACCTGTGGCTGAGTTCCACTGGGTGGCCCAGGTTTCTCAAAGGCTTCCCAAAGGAATGTTAGCTCTGTGGGAGAGGTGGGACCTAACACATGACAGGCATAGAAGGCAGGGACCACATGCATCCAAGCCACTGCTGTGATTTAGGGTGGGCTATGGAGGTAAGGGTGAGGCAGGCTTGGTTCACCCCAGCAGATTGATATCTTCTAGCCCAAGAAAGAAATGTGCCAAGAGGCCTCTAAAGAAAGAATTCCCGCTTGGGCCTCAGCTTCCCCACCGGTAGAATTAGAAAAGGCCTTGGATTACTTGGCTGGAGGAGCAAGTCACAGGATGTATATTTGTGGGAAGGTAGACAGGACTGTCCAGGGAAGGCCACCTACAAGCTCCTGCTACCAATGAATCCCCACTACCTGGGGAGGGAGCTGTCAATTCCCCTGTGCCTCTCAGAGGAGGGAGGTGTCCCAATTCCTGTGCCCCTCTGAGCTCTGGAAGCACACATCCCCACCATCCCCACCCTGCACGCAGGCCCTGCCCCACTGTAAGCAGCCAGCCCACCCTAACCAGGCCTTTGCATTACACAATCTCCATTATCACAAATGCCTGGCATTTTTGCCTGGTAATTACACCTCCCACAGGCCTAAGGGGATGGGGCATGATTAGGGAGCAGGGAGGACTGGGGTGGAGAGCAATGCTGGCAGAAATGTTGCAGCCTCCTCATCGCCTGAAACTCTGGGGATTCCCCGAAGGGCTGGTAGCCATGCAAGGACCATCCACAGGCATGTGAAAAAGCCATCAGCCACCTTTCTCTGTTCCCCCTCCTCACACAGGACTATACTGCCTTCCTAGAAGTACACACAGCCCTTTACCCACTCCCTACCTCTGCCCTACACAGCCCTCCCCCATATGAGAGGTCTGAGGAGCACTCTGCTCCCTGGTAAAGCTTCTGCCCTGGCCACCATATGGCTTCCACCTGCTCTCTGCCTCCATTCTCAGCCTCCCACTGTCTTCCCTTCTCTGCCTCCCAGTCTACCTCTGCTCTCTGTCTCCTGGTCCTCTGGACCTCCTCCCTCTCTAGGCACACAGGATCAGATGGACAGACAAGACTGTTGGACCTATCTGCTCTCGTTAGCCCCTTGCTGTACTTTTCCTTCAGACTCCCCAAGGAGCTTCTATCCCCATTGAAAGCGCCAAAAGCAAACTGGTTAAGCTCTATTTTGTGTATTTTACCATGTCTTAGATCATTTCACCCCATTACACCCTCTGGGCTTCAATCTTACAGAGGAGCCATCAAGGCCCAGAGTTCCAGCCAAGTGTTGACACAGGCAGGCACTTGGGCTAGGCAGGAGGGCAGGACAATGACCTCGACCATCTGACCCAAGGCAGCATCCTTGAGTGCCTCAGGGCCTCTTCCACACCTCTCCAGAATTTGTGAATATCACAAGCTCCGGGGCCAGAGCTGTTTCAGCTTGAGCTCTGATTTGGTGAAAATTCAGAATCTGGTTTAGTGGCCGAGAGTGGCACCTGAGGCTTTGCTGGGCTGACATGTGGGGCTCATATTTGGGTCTCAGGCCCACCATGATGAGTAGTGAAGCCAGAATCCAGAGCAGTCAGAGCCCAGGAGCTACTGCAGCTCAGGCCCTTTACTCCAGGCCCTTCTTCCCCTCAACAGCCCTGGTGCTTTGGATGGGCTGGGCTATGCCTCCATTTGGGCCCAGACATGGCGACCCTGTGGAACAGTCCCATGGACTCTGAAGGCACCTTGGCTCATGATCTCCCCCAACCCCCTGCAGGGCTCTGACCCTGTAGAATCTTGACCATGCTGGAAATGGCTCCCATGACCCACCTGTGTGTGAAGCTTGTGGAACTCTGAGCACATGGCCTACCATTCTGTCATGCCCTCCTGGCCATGAGCACAGCACAGGCAGTGTGGGGTCGATGAGGCCTGCTGATAGCAAGTGTCTAGAGCTATCTCTACTGTTAAAGCCAAAGGAGAGAAGCTTAGAACTGCTGGAAGGCCTGTGTGTGCCTTCAGAGTGCAGGAATAGTGGCCAGCTTGTCTGGGAATAGGTGAGAGGACAGGGCTGGGCTGTGTTGGTGCTCTGCCTGAGGGAGGCAGGGGCTGGCCCAGCAGAAGAGCAAGTGGAGAATACCTCCACTGGAGAGTGTTGGACCTGGGAAACTGCAGCCGTAGTCAGGACACAGAGGATGCAGAGGCGAGTGGACCAATGCACACTTTATTTCAGGAGGGCCAGGGTTTATATAGGGTTAGAAATCAATTCACAACTTCAAGGGTAAAAATTAATACAGCATGATATCCATTTCAAATACAAAAGTTGAGGATGTTGCTACTGTGAGGGAGGAAACTAATACAAAAGTTTTCCTATTACAAAGGGTGGTTACTACAAAGATTGTTGATATCAAAACAAGAGATTAAACCTAGTCAAGGCACAACTCTAATTATCACCTAGCTACTATTTCCTCTTTGACCAAGACTTCTCTATTTACTGTGAAAAGACTTCCCTATCTACAGTGAAAAGCTTTTGCTAAAGGTAGCTGGTCAAGCAAGTCTCCCCAGGGAGGCTCTGTGGGGGGGGGGGGGGCGGGAAGTGGAATATCATGACAAAGGTGGCTTCCTTTGGCTGGCCATCAAACATAGGAGACCCTTAATGGAGATTTTTCCCCAAGGCCTATTAGTTTGCTAATAAGGCATCAGAACTTTGGCTAAGTTTTCCACTGGTCAGAGACAGAGAGCCCTAGCAGGAGGTGCCCTCCAGAGAAGGAACCGGTGAAGTCTACTTGGCCTCCAGAGCTTTCTGTCCTGCCTTCCACCCTGGAGAAGCCAAGGGAGTCAGTGACAGTTCCCTCCCCTAATGGCCACCACAGGGGGAGAAGGGGCTCTGCTGTCAAGAGAGCCTGGGGTCTTGGCCCGCTAACCCATGGAAAGACCAAGGGAAGGAGAGGAAGGCATGGCAGCAGTGAGGCAGTGGACAGCTGTCCTCCACGCTCATGGCACCAAGGCCTACTTCCTGATATCTGTATGTGTGAGGCCTTGGGGGGGGGGGGGTGGGCATTCACTGCCGGGCTGAACCTTTCTGGAGCTCTGGAAGCTGGAAGAGGCTGCTCCAAGTTTAAGGCCTTGACCTATGCACATGAGCACAAGTCTTCACTATAGTTTGGGAGGAGCTCTGAACTCCAAATTCTGCTCATGGGCTCCAGAAAACAATGCTCTCAGGTAGAGAATTTCCTGCTGGACTGGGCCATGCTGCTTCCTTCCTGTGGGCTTGGTAGGGATAGAGGGCTGCCCTGCCACCACAGCCTAGGAGCAGGTGGTGTCCAGCTCTGCTCACCTAATCCAGGGCTTGGAACGCCATATTTCTGCCTCTGGGCTTGAAGAACAGTGAATGCTCTGCGCTTGTTAGATGTTGCCTTCTAGAGCAGGGCTGGGAATGGCTTTTTTCCAGCCCTGCCAAAGAGCCCCCAGCTGAGAGGCTAAGTGATTTTCATTGAAAGACACTTTTCCTCCTTAGGCAGATAAACAAGGGCTCCGCAGGTCAGCTGACTTCCTTGCCCAGCTCTGTCCCCAGTGCCTGTCCCTGGCCAAGAAAAACAAACCCATAAACATTGCAGGGGATATAGGAAGCAGTTCTGCAGGAACCCTGCGGTGAGCGGCCACTGCAGTTTATATAGTCAACCCCACAGGGCCCTGGACACAGTGCAGAGTAGTCCTTGTCCCCTATTTCCCTTGGACCTTGCTAGCACCTCCTGGCTTCTCCACAGAGACATGCTCCATCTACAAGGAATAAAAGGCAGGCTTTGTAGGTAACATCACTGAATGCCAGCTAGATCCCCTCCATACCTGCACCACAGAGGGACTCAAATGCCTACTAGATCCCCTCCATGCAAGCCCTGCTGAGGGAGCCAAATGCCAGATAGATCCCCTCCGCCCTGCACTATAGAGGGACTTAGCCCTAGCAGGGCTTATGTCCTAAGCCCTAAGAGGGCACTCAAAGGCTGAGGCCAGCTGCCTCCAGCATTTGTGTCTCACCTGGGCCTCTGTCAGCCTGTAACACAAGCACAAACACCTGGCTCTGCATAGTACCAGGTCACGACCCAGTTACTCACTGAGCACAGACAGGATCAGGCAAGGGAGGCAGCTCCTGTCCTGGGCATTGCTGTTGCCTGTTCTGGGATTTGCCATTACCTGTTCTGGGCTTGGTGTTGGTGTTACTTGTTCTGGACTTCGCTGTTACCTGCTCTAGCTCCTCACATGGGTATGTGCTTTGTCCTCCTCTTCAGCCTGTCATGGTCCCTGGTTTGGCATAACTCGTTCCCTATCTCTTCCTCTTTACCAGGGTTCCTACTAGTATTCCTTCTTGAAACCCACAGCACACAAATGAATGCTTAAGCATGACTTGGGCAGCCTTCTTTCTCTCACTGCGACGTGCGCACTGCGACGTGCGGGCTCAGAGCCTTTGCCCATCCATACTTCAGCAGTTCACTTCCCTGTCCCTCGGCTTGTCCCCATCCCACTCCTTGTCCCAGAGGCCCCCTCCCTGCTGGTTCCTCTTCACACTTGCTTGGCCAGATCCCTCATCTGACCAAGCCTCTGGGGATGCAGGTGTCAGCTCAGCCTCCTGTAGCGTGGCGCCTGAGATCAGTGCTAGCCACTTGGGAGATAGGAAACCACCTGCCAGGGGCAGTCCTGGTTCTGAAGCTTCCACCATCTCCCTCCTACCCCAGACCTTGCCAACAGTAGAGAAAGGAGTCCTCAGCACAAATTTGACACTTGCTTTATAGAATGTGCAGCCACCTAAATATCAAGGGATGACCCAGCCAGGGTAAGGAGGGGGTACAAATGGAAGATAGCCAGTCCTGGTGACCTCCTCCTGTCTTTGGCAGTTGGTGCTTAGCAGAAGAGAGCCTCCACTGTGTGTGGGGGCCCCCAGGCCTGGGAAGGCCCTTCAGAGAGAGGGCAGGGAGGCTTTGCGCATGCCTGTGGTCATGCTGGCCTCAGTGGAGATGAATTTCAGAGACTTGTCCAAGGCTTGGAGTACGTGGGTTGCTGGTGATGAGCAATGGAGCTGTAGAACTTAGGTGCATCCAAGGGTCACAGGATGGGGTCGGAGCCATTCCAGTTCACAGACGCCCCCTTCCACCTGAGAGCAGGGAGGAGGGGAGGAAGAGTTAGAGCTGCAGGGGCCTGGTGGGACTCTCACTTACCAGAATGTTCTGTGCCAAGGCCTGCCTTGATCCTCTGCACTCACAGCCACCCCCAAACACCTTACAACACACAACACATCAGGACCCTGAGAAGCAGTGGAGAAAACAAGTGGATGGTGGTTTACTCATTTGCACCCCAGCCAACTTTGTGCTGCACTCTGGGCTCTGTTGACAGAGTGACCCTCAGGCCTCTAGACCTGGCTGCTTCCTAGAAGTGCCTCATGTGGGTTCTTGTGAGGCACCTGTGCAGGATGAGGTAAGAAGACATCCTGAGGGCCTCTAGTACAGAAGCCCAGAACAATGGGGAGAGAGGCAGGAGGGGCTGAGAACCGGCGAGGTCTGTAAGGATTCAAGGCTTTCTTCTCCGGCCACAAGCAGCCAGTGAAGGGCTGTGTATACCACAGGAGATGACAGGCTTTTGAGAATTTGCTCTCAGAAGCCTTAGGAGGCATTGAGTAGAATTAAATAGCAGTTCAGGATGAGATGTAATAGCAATTCAGTTCTAATATGTTATTGTAGGTAAGACCATGATATTTCCTAACATTTGACTTTATTTTCTATTTATTTTGGGCAGTATTGAGGTTTAAACATAGGACCTAGTGCTTTCTAGAGAGATGCTCAAGCACTTGAGTCACATCTCCAGCCCTTTATGCCATTTACAGAGAGAGCTGACTCCTGGTTCTAGTCAGTGATTGCAAAGCTGGGAAGCCACCAGGGAGTAGTTTACAACAGAGGAAAACTGAGGCAAATTACAAGTCAAATGGGCTGAGATAAAGCAGATATTGCTCTGAATGTCTGAGACAATTACAAGATCAGTAAGAGTTCTGCATAAGCAACCAACAAAAATTCGGGACATCAGAAAGAGGAGAGAGATGAGATAGAAAGGCAGCCTTACTCCTGTCATCTGTCCAGGTTCATCATCATCCTAGCTGACTTAGCACAACCATTCAGAGCGCAGGCTGTCAAGGGAGTACTCTTGGCATCTGGGGCTTGTCCAGTACACTACAGGATGCTCAGGACCTTTTCCCTGCTGTGACAAGGATGTCCTACGAATGCCAAATAACCCAGCAGGTACACAGCCCCTCTACTGCCAGATAACCCAGCAGGTATGTGACCTCCTTATTGCCAAAAATCCAACAGGTATATGATCCCCCCACTGCCAAAAACTCAACAGGTACAGGACACACATACCCCTTCTGCCAAATAACACAACAGGTACCTGACAACCCTACTGCAAATTACCCAACGGGTATATGACCTCCCCTTCCCCTCTCCCCCACACCCACTGAAGATACTAGCATGGAGGCTGTGGTCCTTGGAGCTCAAAATGTGCTCCATCATGGACAGGGTAATCCATGGCTGCAAATGGGGACCTTTCCCACCCAGGGAGGTCATCAAAATGGACAGTGGTTCCCTGCCTCCACAGACTCAAACACCGACGAGTCTGTCATATCTCATGGAGGGGCAAGATCTAGGAGATGGCCACAGCAGTGAGGAGAGGGCAGACCCGGTAGGGAGGCGCTTGGAGCCTCTTTTTTTTTTATTATTAAATTTTATTGACAAGGTGTTGTGCAAAGGGGGTACAGTTACATAATAAGGCAGTGAGTACATTTCTTGTGATATCTCACACCCTCGTTTTTCCTTCCCTTCCCTAGATCAAGTAGACACATATACAATATCCAGTGTACCAAAATCATATACAGTAACCATGTAGAGTACTTGGGGCCTCTTCTTGCTCACTTTGAATTTCCAGACACAGAGGCACATGTCAAGCTTGTCCCTGCACTCCTGCCACGTGGAACCCTGACAGGTCTCCATCCTTCCCCTTGCCCACTCTCAAGTACCCACAGAAGTGACCTCTGGCTGAAAGACTACCCAGGACCCTCACCACCCAGACCAGGGGATTCTGTAGCAGGATGGCCTTCCCTGGCTCAGCAGGGAAACCTGGCTCTCAGAGCCATGCACATACCCCCATCTCCTCCTCAACTCTGCTTCCAACCAGCTCGTTGCCTAGGTGCTGCCAGCTGATTCTTCCAATTCCCAAATGAGAGGGAACTAATGGCCTCTGGAACTCCCCACAACCCAGGGAAAAGGTCATGACACCAGACTGAGAGGTGGGGATGGAGGTCAGGAGTGACCCCATAAGGGACAAGCAGGTGTGTGTGGGAAGAAGTGCATCAGAAGAACATGCAGGGTGTGGCCAGTGAGGCAGCAGACATCCAGAAATGCTCCCTCCATGGGCGAGGGCACTGTGAGAACAGAGCCCAGGCTAGGCTGGGGGAGGGCATCGTGAACTCAGAGCCCAGGCAAGGGCTTTACCAGGAAGGAGGGAGAAATGGTGCTCTGCCCCAGGCCCTTGAAGGCACTGGTCCAGTTGGAATTACAATTTCAATCTCTCATCTAAGCCTCTGAACAGCAACATCTGGGCCCTAGCCTCAGGCCTGGTCATGAGTTCTTTCCTCTTCTCTCTGGACTAGTGACAAAACTGCTTCATTTTCTCTCACTCCAGCGAGTCTGGAAGCATGGAGAGCTCATGTGAGTCTTGTTTGGAAATGATGCTAATAGTTTTTGCTGATATGGTTGAGAGCAGCAGGGGAGGAGTGGGGCGCAGACCCCACTCTCCTGACCTGGGTGAGCGGCAGGGGAGGAGTAGGGCACAGACTCCATTCTCCTGACCTGGGTGAGTGTCAGGGGAGGAGTAGGGCACAGACCTTGCTCTCCTGACCTGGGTCAGTGGTAGGGGAGGAGTGGGGCACAGACCCCACTCTCCTCAACCAGCACAAGGAACAGACAACTGTATAGGACAGGGACTGCACCAAAGCAGGGAGCAGCAACAGTGGAGATATTGGTTCCAATTAGGGTTGTCTTCTCAAGAGGCAAAACCCACAGTCAACTTGTGCATTATCTCCGTGGCAACAAAGCCAGATGGCAGGAAATCACACTGCCCTCTCAGTGACCTTGCACTAGGCTGGACTGTAAGGCCCTAAGCTGCTTGTAACTCAGGTATAACTAGGTACATTCAGACCTCCTTTCTGGAGTCCCTGTCTCCCCATCTGTGAAAGGAAGGGGCAGATTGGTATGGACCCACACATTTTCGGGATGGCAGGGGTGCAGTGTGTCCAGAGCCGGCTTCCTGCAGTGCATGGGGCTGAGTGTGAGGGTGGGAGGTGCATCTTCTCTGAAGCGGCATAGGGTTCATTCTGAACTTGACTCCTACTCAGCTGAGAGCTGTGAGAGCAGAAACTGATTCTTGGGTTCTTCCATGTTTCTTTCATGGAGTTCAGCCCCGGGTTCCAGATCTCTTCCATGGAGTCCAGCCCCAGGTTCTAGGTGTTTCTTCCAAGGAGTTCAGCCCCTGGTTCCAGGTATTTCTCCAAGGAGTCTACCTTGGGTTCCATGACAGGTATGTGATGGGAGGGAAACCCTTTAGCCCACTAGTGGTCTATCCAGCTCCTAGTCCTTCCATTAAGAAGGCTGAATAGGACAGCCTGCATGCCAGCTCTCAGCCTGGCCCACTTCGCCAGAAATCAGGCAGCAGGACCCCATACCCCACCATGTGCAGGGACAAGACCATTTCCAATTAATCCTCACCATGACCTCAAGGCTACTTTCCCAAGTTTCTCCTTTGAGCCATTTTACAGTCTGGGATGAAAGCAAAGCAAAAAGCCTTTGTAATCCAACCCTTGGAACAGGGTTCTGGGGCCTGGCCTGCTGTTCCCCATTACGATGGTATGTTATCTGATGGGTCAGTACCCAATGATTCTGTTCTCACTCGGCTGCCTAGCATCTCTGAGAATGGTGATGCAAAGTTGTATTGCATTAGGAGCAGTGGGCCATGACAGGGATGTACAACAGGCAGAAGAAAAGTGGTGTTGGAAACAAGGTCCCTGGGGACAAATCCCTGGGCCTGGTGTCCTTGATCCTGTGGCTGCACAAGCAGTTACTCTTCCTCTGGGGTGCACTATGGAGAATAGGCTGGGTGAGGCCTTCTATCAGCCCAGTGAGTAAGCAGAAGTGAGGGACTGTGCTCCCAGGCCTGGGCTTCCTCTCTGACATAAGCAGCCTCTTAGCTCCCCTCAGTGCCTTTCAAGCAGTTGAGAAGGTACCTAGGTGCCCTTTCTGAGTCAGGCCTGAGCTCTGTACCATGCCACTTCTGTTGGGAACAACCAGTTCCCTGATATTAGGTTAGATAAGCCCAAGAAATCCAATGTGAGCCACTCACCTCTGTCCTTTACCTACCCAGAAGAGCATGAAAGACTGGGGGTCTGCCCCGTGGAAGGGTGCACAGATGGAAGCTCTAGTTAGGGCCCAGGAGTCCAGAGGTAGCAGAGACTGCACCCAGCTCTTCTTTGGTAACACAGATGTCCTATAGCCTCCTGCACTGGCCCATACAAGGTGCCAAGGCCAGCACCACCTCATTTTCCCAAAGTGGCAGCCTTTCATTCATCACTTGGAATGAGTGGGCCATTGTATATGAAAGGGACAGGAACCCGCCTGTGCCTTCAACCCCCGGCACACTGCCAGCAGGAATGCTGTGTCCACTTGATCCCAGCACATCACTGGCAGGAATGCTGCGTGTGCCCAGTCCCGGTCTCCTCTCCTTTTCCTCTTCCTGTTTCCATAGGCACATGATGTCCTCACTCTTCCTTGACCTCACCTGATGCCTCCTGGTAGGCGGTGACCCTGGATGCCAGGTATACCACCTGAATTTCAATCAACCAGAAGCTCAGAGCCTGGGTTGTCCCCCACAGAAACCAGACTCTGCCCAAGGCCACAAGTCACACGAATGGCTAAGACGGTAATGACAAGAGCAGTGTTAGAGAGCTAGGGTTCAGTACCTTCTCAAGAACCATGCAGGCCTGGTGCTGCCATCACCCCACTTTGTGGATGACAGCGTAGGCGGCAGGGTGACACCCTCATAGCTCAAAGCAGGTGGCAGAACAAGGGCTGAGACCCAGGCACCCTCCTGCCTCCAGCCTCCTAACTGCCCTACTTCTACTGCTCCCTGAAGGACTCCTTCCCCAGATGCTCCCTTACCATATACTCCATCATGCCCCACCCATTGACAACCCATCCCTCCAAAGCATGAACTCAGGAGGGAACTCAGAGGGGAAGTGAGAACTTACCACTCCACGAGGTGTTGGGGTGCTCCCTCCTAGCCTGGCATCTCCTAACCCCCAGCAGCTAAGCCTCCTCTTCTCCATGTCCAGGGTGGCAGGGCCAGGAAGCTTCTATTGAAGGCAGCCACCTCTCACCATGCCCTGGCTGGCCAGCCCACCCCACCTTCCAGTCCTGTTCCAGTCTACAGTCTCCCTCACCAAGTCTCAACAGGTTCCAGCTGCCCCCATGAGGCCTAATAGAGCTCAGTGTGGTTGGGGTGCTCCCCCAGAGAGGCCCAGTGCCCACCTGGCTACACAATCATGCTTAGAAGCAGCAAGGCTATTGTAATGAGAAATCTGCTATGTTCCAAGTGCTCCAACCTCAGGGCTCCAACCACAGGGCTCTTACATGGCATATCATTGGGTCAGACCTCCCCCCCCCCCGCCCAAGCACATACCCCCCATTCAGGGTACTGTAGGAGAGCCTGAGAGGGAGACAGGACTGACTCACTTGGTTCTGATGCAGAGCTCCAGGGGAGGGACAAGGTCTTTGTGGCTATCCTCAGGGGTGGCTTGAGTGGTATCTAGGGAGGGAGAGAGAGGTACATGTACCATCCCAGGATTCCATACCCACCAGAGGTCCTAGCCTTTCTTGTACCTGTGCCCTTGTTTTCATCTCGACCAGATCCAGCCTCATTCCTCGCCATAGGTCTGTACCAGGATGACTCACGAGCTTCCATCACCCTGTGCCTGGATGACTCACCTCCAGCTTCGACCACCCTGTGCCCTACCTCAGCCATCATGATGTTCTTTCCAAACACAGACTCTTCCTGAAACACACCTGACTTTGTCACTCATTTATCTTAAAAATCTTCCATAGGCCCAATAGCTATACTCTTATGAACACATAAGATGACGCTAAGTGAAATGAACTCCATGTTATGGAAACAGTTGTAACTACTTTCAACGTCCTATGTGTATCTGTAGCTTCTATTATTGATGATGTTCTTGTGTCACCTTCCTGTGGTTGTACCTACACTATCTCTGTAATCTTATCTGAGTATATTGGAAACCGTGTATACTGGTATTGGAAGTAGGAAATTGAAAGGGAATACCAAAATTGAGAGACACAGGGTAAAAAAAGACAAACAACTACAAAAGCAATACTTGCAAAACTGTTTGGTGTAAGTGCACTGAACACCTCCGTGGGGGGGGGGGGGGGGGAGGGAAAGGGGGAAGGAGGGAGGGGGGTATGAGGGACAAGGTAACAAACTGTACAAGAAATGTATCCAGTGCCTAACGTATGAAACTGTAACCTTTCTGTACATCAGTTTGATAATAAAAATTTGGAAAAAAATGTAAAAAAAAAATCTTCCATGGCTCCTGACTGCCTGAAGAATAAACCTAAACTCTCAACTAAGTAATTCAGGGTACTTCGCATGTGTTTCTGACTTCATCTTCCATTCTTAACACCATCAGGTGCTCAAGGTCCTCCCTAGAGTCCCACAGACATCTACTCTGTGAACCACGCTACTTATTGACACCTGGAGTGCTAAAGCCTTCTGTGAGGGGACAGGCTAAGGGTATATTACCTACAGTTAGTCGGATCTGCTCCTGCTGGTTTGCAAGGCCATCATAGTAGTACAGATCAAAAAGTCGCTCAGCCCTCCAGTCAGACAGGAGATCTAGTTGCAGGCTGAAAAGGACACTGAAGTGGCTTTCGCTGCACACCACCCAGATGGGGAACCTCGGAGTTTTCAGGAAGCAGCCAACCTGGAGGAAGAGAGGTTTGATGACCCAAGCCACCCAGGGACAGGGGCTGAGGTCTGCTGTCTAACTTAGAGCCAGTGCTGACCTCCAAGGCCATGTGGTGCTTCCAGTCCATGGGCCCACTTTCCAGAGCTGGCCTGCCCTGCATAGACCCAAACCCAAGCACTGCCGATTCCTTCTCCAGCCCAGGGTTCCTGGCAGTGCCAACCTGCACCCTCTAGTTCCTGAACTGTCTTTCACTCCAGCCCTTCTTATGCTCCTCATCTGGATAGTGGCCACAACCTGGCTCTTTCCAGGCTCATCAGGACCTGGGCTGTCCACTCTTGAGCTCTCTTCTCCTTGGAGATCTACATCTCCCATTACCCAGTTGGGGTGGGATCACTTCCTCTTTCCTGTGCCCAAGAGCTCATCACTCAGCAACTGCACCTCAACACCACACTAAAGCTCCGCCTAGGTAGCTGGCAAATTAAGGGTGTGGGGAATTAAGTGGAGTGTGAACTAGAACTGTGCCTTTAGGATAGGAGGAGTGGGGTTCATGGAGCTGGCAGGAAAGCTATGGTAAGCAGTCCATGGTGATACTGAGAAATTCAGAGCACACAGGCCCTTCTCAGTTAAGACAGTACAGGAGTGCCAGAAGCAGACGCAGGACTTCCTCCTGATGAGGAGTCTGCAACCATGGAGGCTCAGGCAGGAGGAGAAAGGACAGATGCCCAGGGGCTCAGGCAGAAGGTTAGGGGAGGACAGATGCATGGACTCTCAGATGTAAGTCAGCAGAGTACTCAACACATAGCCACTATCTGCCTACAAAGAAAAAGGTCTGGCCCAGGGCCCTTGAATGTCCTAGCTACTAGCAGGCTCTTTGCCTGCTCCCTGAAAGTCCCTGGGGCCAGTGCCTCTCCTGGCTGGGGGCCTGGTTATTCAGCCTACGTGCATTAGGCCAGGCCAGGGCTGGCCTAATCCCCACCAGCCTCAGGGAGATGTTTGCATGCTCAGGTATTTACAGCCACCACCTGTGGATTAAGGAAAGAATGGGAATTATTTTTCCAGTGGGGAAAGGACATACTCCTCCAGGCCTACTCACAGGAGTGACGAGGTGGGAGGGGAAGGTGGTCATAAGGGCTAAGCTCAGACTTTCCTGTGGGGAGGGTCTCCCTGAGGGTGGGAAAACAATCTTGACCACATATACTCTGCTGTCCTTTTGTGCTTGTGCTCCTTCCACTGCAGCAGAGCCCTCAGCCTAGCCCTGTGCAATACACAGATGTGACTACAGACAGGATTGGCTCATGCAGGGCTTTAGTTGACTAGAAGGACATGGCTGGACATGCCAAAGCCTCGATGCCAACATGGCTTCCAGTCCATGCTCAAAGGGGCCTTTCTGGAGAGGAACCACTGCCACTAGAGCCTGCAGGAAAAGCCATTCACAACCAGCCTTAAGTGCCCAAGCCAGCCTGGTGCCTATGCTCCCAGGGAGCCTGTGGGAGGAGCTACTCTCACACCCAGCCTAAGGTGCCCACACCAGCCTAGTGCCTGTGCCTAGTAGCCCAAGTGTCCCATGAAGGCATACCCAGAAGCAGCCACATACAAATAACAAAGATGGCCCCTGCTCAAGCCAGGTCTGACCTTCTACAAAGCAGCTCAGATCTAGGCCAGTTCTAGGATGCAGAGAGCAAAGGAAGGAAGGTGGGCCTGAATAGCCCAGTGGGGTCACACACAGCCAGGCTGAGGTAGGAGGCCACATTTCTCTGGTCTAGAGCTTCCTGTGCTTCCCCTTGAGCAGGTCATCTGAGGCAGTCATCTGCAGGCAGCTCCCCTACCCCTCTATCCCACATCCTCAGGAGAGCCCAGACCTCCACCTCCTAGCAGGACGCTGTGGTAAAAAGGTGGTAGGCAGTGGCAGGAGGCAGACTGAGCCTCCATGGCAAGATGAGGTCTCAGTCCAGCCTCTGGGAAGCTCTCCAAAGAAGGAAAGTAGGTCCCTCCCTGATGAGTGTCCTGCAAAGCCAAGGACAGCATTCTCCCAGGGCAGGGAGCTAATCCTCCAGGTGCCTCTGAGAGAACACTGCAGGCCTGAATTTCAAGTCCTTTTACTCCAAGGATGACCTCAACTGATTTCACACTGGTTGCCCTCTACTGACCAAAGGAAAAAAGTTCATTTTTTGACCAACGCCCTGGATATAGGAATGACAAGCCTAGGGAATCCACAAGCCCCACCCATGGAATTTTGGGTTGGAGATTTCTGAGCCACCCAGGATCTTACACTCTCAGGGCCTGGCTCTCCTCAGCCACATGGCCACACTCCTGGGTTCCCTCTGACACCAACACAACCTAGAAAACACCAGTCTCCTTGACTCCCCAAGTCTTTGGAACCCATGAGTCTGCACTGAGAGGGATGACACTCAGACTGGATCCCAGGTGGTCTGTTCACAAGGGATAGCATGCCCAGCCATGTCATCACACAGGAAGGCCCCTCTAGCCCCTATAGAGCCATTCACCAAGCACTCTCCAGGGTTCTCAAATGGGGGAGGGGGCTGGGGGGGACTCTGTGCCCTGACTGTGAAGACATGATGCAAGACAGAAATATGGCCTCTTCCAGGCCTCCAGAAGACCCCGCAGGGATAGCCACCCCCATGACATATAAGCCTCCACAGGACAAGGCTCCATGAAGACCCATGGCAGCTGGGCCAGCAGGCAGGATCCGTGCACTCCAGCCAGCCCACCTCTGCCCTGCCCATACTCCCTAGAGACATGATCACCTATTCTTGGTCAGCTTTACCTGAAGTCCCAGCCTTTCTTGAGATCCTAGCGGCAGTGACTTAAAAGGCAAGGCACCACATCCCAGTCAATGGATCAGGTGAGATTCTGTGGACTCTCAACTATGTTACCCCAAAAATATGTAAGTACCCAGTGCCTAAGAATGGAAAGTGTCTTTGTGTGTGTTAAGACAAGGTCATCCTGGAGGAAGCTACATCCTTAATCCAAATGAGACTCTTGTAAGAAAAGGAGACACATGGTGAGGGTTCAGCCATGTAACAGGGGAGATGGGGGCTGGGGGAACATCTATAAGACAATAAATATCAAGCACACTGGAAAATAGTACAAATGTGTTCTCCTTGTTGGCTTCTAAGGATGCAGGGTACTGATGGCACCTTGAACTCATACTCTGGCAATCAGAATTATAACACAGTATGCTTCTGTGCAAGTTCTCATTCTGCAGTTTTGTTCCAGCTACCCTAAGAAACTAATCAAGGACTAAGATGTCAAGTTCCTCTGCCTGGGCAAGATCATGTTCCCCAACATCCCCACCCCCACCCCCATATACACCAGTCCTCTCTGACCATGCACCAAAACCTTTTCTGGCCAGACTTCACAGGACGCAGTTATGGGGTGGCTTTGGGTCTGATTGGGTGTCCATGTCCACAACCCAAATTCCCTCAGTTCCTCTGTATTCCGACCGGTACTCTGGGTGGCTCTGGAACTGGAGTCCAGTTTCCTGCCTTCTATGTCTCCGTACCTCATGGACTCTGGGAGCTAGGCTTCTGTGGTTTGGGAGAGGGTGAGCAGGTAAGTACCTGGCACACGTTGTAGTGCTCAAAGAGAGACAAGAAGCCAACATCACTCCGCGCAGCAATGCCTCGGAGCAGTGTGATGCGCCCGTCCCCGGAGTCCAGCTCCACCACGTCGTTGAAAACATTGGACACGGCCCTCCCAGTCAGGAGCAGATTGACGAGTTCCTGTTGATACGGGAAAGGGAAGCCCAGTCAAGTCCTTGGAACAGCTGGGGAGGGGGGTCATTGGCAACAGGGAAAGAGGGTGGAGAAGGAAAGAGTCAGAAATGAGAGGCAGTGGGGACTAAACTTTCCACAGGCCCTGAGGAGAAAACTTCCAGCTTCTCATCAAAGCAACTCTAAGCATTTAGTCCTTACTCCACAAGCATTCACTGAGCACCAACTCCACAGGATCCTACTCTAGGTCCCAGGTTGTGCTGTACCTATTTTGAGGGGCAAGGAGGTTTGCATAGCCTCAAGCCAGGATCCAGGCTGAGGGTCAGGTCTGTGCTATGTTGTCCAAGCCCAATGCAGGACATGGCAGGGCTATAAAAATGTGCACACTGAGGGCTCCAGGGCCTAAGACAGCAAGGTCACATGTCTGAGTGAAAGTTACTTTGTGGAGGAGTGACATCTGTATGTCATATAGGCAGGAGTTCTTAAAATATACTTTCAGATTTTGTAATGACTTTAGGCTCAAAGTTATAAAAACAGTCCACAGTTCCTATGTACCCTTCACCTATCCCCCAACGGTAACATCTAACAGCCAGAATCCCCTGCGCCCCACCCCCTCCCAGCACCAAGGGCTATACTCCAAGGACAGGCCATACTCGGGCCTCACCTCAACAGCACAGGCATCATGGGGGAGGCAGAACAGAGGAAGACAGTAAAGGGCCAAGAAAACAGAAGCTCAGAGGGAGAATGGAAGATAGGGTATTAAGGCATTCCATGGCCCTGTTGCCCATGCCACATACAGACAAGGCAACAAAACCATGAACCCTGCCCTGGGAGCCAGCACCATGCAGAGCCTGCATCATCCATACCAGGAGGGCCACTGAGGCTGGAAGGGCTCTGTTGCTCCTACCTGGTCTTGGGAGGAACTGAGCCTGGCCTCTTGGTGAGTGCCAGGGTTGAGCCTCCACCCCTATCTTCTAGCCAGAACCACTGCACCCCTGCCTCTGGAAGGACTCAGGCTGGCAGGCCTCTCTGTGCTGCCTGCCCACCAGAGCTGGCACCACTGGTGAGGTACGGGCAGAGGCTTTCTTGGCCCTCAGGAACAGCCACAGCTGCCCTTACACAGCCCACACCCTACAGGGCAAAGTTCCTGGAATGTTTTCCTTCAAATTGTGAAAACAACACCCAGGGTTAATAAATCCCTGTTAACACCAGCACCCCTGCCCCAGAGACAGTAAAAGAGGCCTCTGCTGATGGCTGCAGAGGGGCCTCCATTGGGGAGAGACAGTGAGGAGCTCTATTGTGTCCTCCTAGAGGAAACCAGAGAAAAAGGTGGAGGAAATATCTGCTCTAAGATACTGCACCTTGGGGACAGTGTTCTCAGCCAGAAGTCTCCATCTGGTTTACAACAGGAAAAAGGCCTTGCTCTTCCATGGGGATATGTTCAGAACCCACCTCCCAGTAGCAAGCCTTCTGGAGGAAGGTAACAATGGGAGGAATGGACAGTAATGCTGCTACTATAGTTTACACATGAGAAGGGGAAGTATCCACCTTCTGCTTCCCATAGGTGCAAAAAACACATATGGCAAAGCTTAGCCGGTACTTATCACTTGGGATAGTCTGTTAGATGCCTGGATTTGAGCCTGCTCTTCAACACATCCACCAACAATCTGTGGGTAGCCTTGGTCCAGCTCAAATGTCCCATCTACAAAAGAGGAAGCCCAGGAGGAGAGGTACCCCAGCTCATTCTGCAAGTGCAGCAAGAACAGGGCTAAACCCAGCCCCTCACTGGATGTTCTCCCACCCTGGGCAGGTCCCCTACTCTCTACTTAAAGGGGACTCTGAGCAGCTCTGCTCTCTATTCCATGAAAGGGGGCTCCAGGCAGCCCCGCTCTCCACCCTACAAAGGGGGGCCTGTGGAGCACCCAGAGTGTGAGCTGGATGCCAGAAGCAGTCAAAAGAGCAGCCACTCTGAAGGCCTCCTCCTAGGAAAGTGGGCAGCAGGTAGCCTCGCCCTGCTATAATGTCTTCCTCACCTCCACAGGGGACCCTGGTGGATTTCCACAGCTGGGCACAGGTGAGTGGGGCATGCAGGACAACTGAGTTCTCAACAGGGCAAAAGAATGACTTTGGGCCCCTTGTGCACCCAGTGCCAGCTGCTCCTGTGGCTCACATCACGCTCTAGAGGCCTTGCTATGCAGAGAAAGGTGTGGATGGAAGCCCAGATGGGATTTTGTTTCTAGGCTTGATGCTCACTAGAATCTTAAACAACCTCCTTTCCTGGCATCATCTGAGTGACCCAGGATGGATGACAGACCTTTGGGCTCAGGGGTCTCTTGCCTCCAGCAAGGCCTCATGGAGATGCATTTGTAAAGACTCAGGATGGTGGTGAAGACAGTGTCCTGGGTGAGCGTAAGTATCTAGGACTCTGCTCCGGCAGCTGGGGCCCACAGGGGCGGTACCAGGCCTGCATTCTGCTGCTTCCCATCCCCTGTGCCCCAAGCACACTGCTCTTTACACTGTAAGTACTCCAGAAAAGAAAAAGCTAAAGTAAGCTCTCTCCTTCAGTCTCTAGATCAGTGAAGCTCATCAGAGGTGGGCATGTGCAGGCTGTTAGGAGGGAGCTGGCAGAGATGGGAGGAAAGAAAGGACAGAGGGGAAGAACCATCCACTTCCCTTCACAGGTCCCATACGCAGGCCCTCTGACCTGTGTGCAGTAGCCATGTGCTCCAATCAAGTGGCTGGTGGGGACATCGAAGTCCTGACGGACACTAGAAAACACAAGAAGGAATGGCTTTAGCAATCTTTCAGACCAAGGCCACCTGGGAAAGCTTCTCTGGGTGACCAGGCACTCTTCTCGGGCTCCAGGCTAGTGATTCTACATTTAGTGGGAAGATGAGCCATCTGTGTTCTGGGCTCCAGACACAGGCCTGCTCTGCCAAAATCAGTTTTTTCTAGGCAAAAGCCTTCATTCTGACTACCCAGGCCTCTGGGTCACTAGAGGATGGGGAGCCCAGCAAGACATAGCAGAGAACCTCAAGAGGGGACCCCTACATCCTGAATTCACATCCTATCACTACTCCCTCCTCCTTCTTCTGGGCTCAGTCTGCCAGCCAGTGAAATGGAAGGAACAGACATAGTGACGTGTGAGAAATGGATACTAGTGACATGGAAAGATTAGAGTGACATGGAAGGAATCGACACAGTGACATGAGAGGAATGGACACAGTGACAAGGGAAGATGGACACAGTGACAAGGGAGGAATGGACACAGCGACATGGGAACAATGGACACAGCGACATGGAAGCAATGGACATAGCGACATGGAAGCAATGGGCACAGTGACATGGGAGCAATGGACATAGCAACATGGTAGGAATGGACATAGCGACATGGGAGCAATGGACACAGCGACATGGGAGCAATGGACACAGCGACATGGAAGGAATGGACATAGCGACATAGGAGGAATGGACACAGTGACAAGGAAAGAATTGACACAGCGACATGGGAGGAATGGACACAGTGACATGGGAGCAATGGACACAGCAAAATGGGAGGAATGGACACAGTGACATGGGAGCAATGGACATAGCGACATGGGAGGAATGGACACAGTGACATGGGAGCAATGGACACAGTAACAAGGAGGAATGGACACAGTGACATGGAAGGAATGGACACAGGAACATGGGAGGAATGGACACAGTGACATGGGAGCAATGGACATAGCAACAAGGTAGGAATGGACACAGCGACATGGGAGGAATGGACACAGTGACATGGGAGCAATGGACATAGCGACAAGGTAGGAATGGACACAGCGACATGGGAGGAATGGACACAGCGACATGGGAAGAATGGACACAATGACATGGGAGGAATGGACACAGTGACAAGGGAGGAATGGACACAGTGGACACAATGGACACAGCAACATACGAGGAATGGACAATAATGCTGTTACTGTAGTTTACACATGATCCAAATGGGTTCCCAGGGGTTCATGTGTTAAAATTTAATCTCATGGTGAGGGAATAACTGGACAGTGTTTAGAGGAGGGACATTGGAGAAATGACCAAGATTGTTAGGGGGGAGTCTCACCGTTAAATCCTGGTGGCATAATGAAAGATGGGGGGAGGGTGGGAGGGAGAGACAGAAGGAGGGAGAGGGAAGGAGAGGGGAGACACACTCCTGTACAATGCCCTATGCCCTCTCAGGACCCTGCTGGGAAGAAGGCCCTCACCAGGTTCGGCCTTTGACCTTGGACCTTCAGAACTGTGAGCCAAAATAAACCTCTTTTCATTAAAGCTTACCTACCCCATGAGGTATTACTGGCAATAGAAAGCAGACTCACATACCTTCTCTGAGGTCTAGAGCAACAGCCACTGTCTCCAGGGCACAGCTTTTGCCTGACACCAAGTGGGCATCATTCCCTCAGGCTCTGGGAGAAATCCAGGCTCAGCGAAGGGGCTCACTTGCCAAGGGCCTCAGCTCCTAGGTGACTGACACTAGTTCCATGTCTGCACCAATGTTAGCACTGTGGCTCCATCCTTGGAATGAGTCTTCAAGTAGCACAAAGTGAAATGCTTTTTTCCTGGAGACTCCCAGCCCAAAGAAAAGGGTTTTAAGGGCTGAGTGGCACTGGGAACAAATTGGTAGGGCCATGTTACCTAGAGGACTAGGCATGAGGAGGCAAGAAGCCCTTCCTAAGTCTCAAAACTTTGTTGTGGTGGGTCTCCCCATGCTCCGAGGTCCACCACTGGGACCCAGCTCCCCTCAGCCACACTGAGGACCAGAGTTGGCTAGCTAGCTGAGAGTAAAGAGCTGTGGGCTACAGCTGGTGAATGTCAACCTCCAGGCACTATGGCCTGGACTTTACAGATCCAAGATCTTGTACTGGGATGGGGTGAAGCCAGGGAGCCTGGTTTCCTGGAGCAGGGCTGCACAAGCCAGGATGTGGGGGCAGGGTTCACCACCTACATCCATACCCTAGAGGGCAATGACCAGGCCAGAGGTCACAGGGGCTTTGCAATTGTTTATGGTCCTTACAGTGGAAGATAAAGGAAGCTAGTCCCAATTTTGTGCTTTAAATCTAAGGTCCACTGTTTGCTCACAGACCTAAAACACACATCCTGACCAGTGTTCTTCCCAGACAACTTTAGAAATTCGAGCTCTGTAATGCCGGGGGGAAATGCTTTCTTGTGGTTTGGATAGGCAGGGCCAAATGGGAATGTTTGGTGTTCATGAGATGGGCTGCAGTACCATCCCGGCCGCCGAGAACCACAGAGGCTCGGGTCCTCTGGCAAGCGCTGCAGGGGCTGGGGCCACCAGAGACAGCCAGTGGGTCTGGGAAGAAGCCAGAGGAGGTGACTCATGGCTGAGCACAGTGCTCGGCTGGCGCTAGCTGAGGCAGAAGAATTGATGGAAACGTTCTCCGGGGCATATACAAGCATCTTCTGATGAGAAGAAAATAACCTCAAAGGAGCTCTAGGGGGACCGATAAGCATCGCTGGCCTAGAGCCACCCGAAGCTTTCAGAAGCCATCCGATCTTCACGAGTTCACAGCCTCATGTTCACCCAGTGGGCCCGGGAGCCTGCGTCAGCTGGAAGCAGAGGGACAGGCAGAAAGGACAATGGGGGGAAATGGTAATTGCATACTTAGGTGCAAACACGATGGGAAATTCTAAAGTGTGCTTGGATCTTAAAAAGAAGGAACATCTGTATTTCACATCAAGGCAATTGGGAGACGACAAAGAGCAGCTTATAGCTTAAGAGATTTACAACTTTGGCAAATCAAGATGCCCAGACCTCCCCAGGGAGCTCCCGAGGGGCTGAGTGCAAGGAGTCCTTGGGCAGAGCAGCACGGCCTCTGCTCTGCCTCACCATTAGTCAGCCCGCAATAGCAGATCCAAGTCCAGGCTGCTGTGCAGTTGCTGTGTGGTCTCCATTCCACAACAAAAGGGTCTTAGGATGAGAGGTGTGCTGGGCTGAACACTCAGGACCTCACAATGTCCTTAACAGGGCAATTAAATGAAAGTGAGGGTGGGGCCTAAGCCAGTCTGGCTGGTGTCCGATTTGGACTCAGTAGGGTACGAAAAAGGGGAGGGCATTCACAGGAAGACATGTGAGGATTTCTAGACAGTGTCCAATGCAGGCCCAGGAGAGACAGAGACCTTGGAAGGAGCCAACCTTGCCAGCACTCAGATCTTGGACTTCTAGCTTCTGGAGCTGTGAGAAGTAAGGCTCTATGTGCCAGTATTGTAGGCTCAATTCTCCTTCAGAAGAAATCTCAGGGGCACAGCTGCCATCATGCAGATAGTGGTGGCCTAGCCCATCTTTTTCTGCTTCACCAGCACCTGTAGCTCTTCAGGGAACCCCTGGGCTCCAGATATGTAGCTTCCTGAGAGCAGGGGCTGAAGTCACAGGGGGCTCATGAGCTACAAATCTCTGCCTATCTCTGGGACCAAGTCTTCATTTACAAAGCTCTGAGGCCAGGGGAGAAGAAATGTAAGGGACCTCCCTGGATGGGAACAGGGCTGCTTGGCCAACTCTGATCTTTAAGACATCAAGCCTCGCGCAGGCAGTAATTACCCCAAGAGGACCCAATCAGCCACCTCATACACCTGACCACAGGGACACCATCTCTGCCTGTGTCATCTGGCTCTCATTCGCCCCTTCTGGAGGCCATGCCCTCTGCTACATCTCCACCATAGGTGGGCACGGCTGACTGTTTGGGATACTCAGTGATGGACAGGGCAGTTGTGATATGGCTGAGAACCTGGGCTCTCAAGTCAGGTAGTATCTAGTTCAAACCCAAATTCTGCCACTTACAGGCTGCCCCTGTGAGCATCAGTTTCCCCACTGACAAAATGGATATATTAGTGTCCCCATCTATTATAGGTAACTGTGAGAACAGAGTGGGACAAACTATATAAAGCATCTGGTATTCAGTGAATGTCACTTCCTTTTTCCTATGATAACAATAATAAAAACAAGAAAACAACGACAGAGGCTACAATTTCTGCAACCTCAACCATTTCTGTCACAGCAAAAGCTCAAGATAAATCATGACCTCCAAGAGTAAGAAATAGAGCTGTGAATTCCTTAGAAGGACTTGACAGAGTGGGTGCTAAATGAAAGCCGGGAGGTAAGGGTCAAGTCAGAGGACCCCCTGCCACCATGCTGTTGACCTGATGTGGATTGGCAGTGGTCCTCACAGGGTTAAGGCCACAGGGGAGCAGATCCTGGAAAGGGCTGTGTACTGCAGAGTTCCCTATCTCCAGGCAGGAGGAAGAGGGCAGGCAGGGGGCCCAGGATGCAGGGGGAGCTTGGTATTGGCTTCTCAGGGTGGAGAAGTGGGAACTGAAGTACAAGCCTTCATGGCTTCAAAGCCAAGCTACTTCCCACCTATACCTGCATCCCAGACCAGATCCTGGGCTGCTGAGACCAAACCTTTATAGTAGTCTGTGCCATATTGTTCTTTTTATCTGTCAAAACCCCTTCTGGCCTTCCCTCCGAGCCCTGCTAAAAGTCTCCTCTTCCATGAAGGCTCCTCTCTTCCCCTCAAGGTGTGTACCAATCCATCCTCTGTGCTTGCCTCCACCCTCCAGGCAGCAGATTTTCAGGACCAGATCAAGTCCTGTCTGGTTCTCGGTGCCAGACCCAAGACTCTACAAGTGCAGAGCAAATATCCCTACAGACATTGTGTGGGGACAGTGGGAGTCAGGAAATCCTGAAGAATAGCTTCAGAAGATGGATCCCAGGAGGCATGAAGAGGCAGAGGGTAGCAGCCCACCCACAGCTGAGGCAGGTTTGGCACTGAACCTTCCAGAAAAGTAAGTACTTCCCTCCTCCCCAGGCCTGTCCTCTCTGTGGAAGGTACAGAGTCCTCAGGTGAGTGAGCAGTGCTGCACATGCAAGGATCTCAAGGGTCAGAGGAGACCCAATGAAACCTGGACCTGATTCCTGTCCTTAGCTGTAGGATGAAGGCCTCTCTCTTCCAGCTTAGGCTCAGTATTCATGGGCATAATGATAGCCCTCAGCTGGCCCTGTGGGCATGCCCTGGCTGTGCCTTGCCATGTCCTACATGGCCCAGGGACATGGCCCATTCTGATCTTGGAGCAGAGCAGGCCATCCAGCACCCAGCCTGATGCAGATTGTTTGGACCTACTTTACACCTTTCCTGACATGCAGGGACATCTGACATGCAGGGAAGGAGGCAGAGCCTCAGATTAGGCCCACAGATGCTATCAGCTGAACCTGTCACTGCAATGACACCATGAGGTCATTTCAGGCACATGGCACTGAGCCCTCAGCTGTCTCCTGCCCCACTGTTACTCCAGTCTATGTCTACCTGGACACTGGTGGGGTGGGGTCAGCACAGCTGAGACCTCAGGACCCTAAAAGTGTGTTGTTCAAGCTGCCCAAGCACTGCCTCAGTTCTCACCAGAAGCCTTCAGTCTAATCAACAGATCAAGAGGAGGAGGTATCTTCAGGGTCACCTCCCCACTGATCATCCAAGTCAGGGCCTGCTCCTCCTATTCAGCCCTCCTTGGGACCCTTCAAGCAATGGCATTCAGTGCTCAGGACTCACCTCTGCTTAGAAAGAACCTGCCAAAGACAAGCATCCTCACAGAAGGAGCTGCGTGAGCATCACCATGTCCCCAAGGATGTGCCTACTAAGGAGGCCTTGTGGCCTCCCTCAGGGCACCAAGACAAGCCTAAAGCAGGAAGCGACACAAAGTAGCAGCCACTGCTCAAGGGAGCATCCAGCAGGAGCATGCCAGGCACAGCTGATCTCAGGAAGCAGGAGTCCTCAACCCACTTCTTAAGTTCAGTCTAGAGGACACTGACACCTGCTCTTACTCCCAAAACTGGCTCTGTAAGCAGCCAACCAAGGATCTCCCAGCTGCCAGTCTTATAAAAGGCAGTATAAGGTGATGGGGACAGAAATGAGTGTTGGGGGCTGTCCTTCCCCCCAGCCCTGGGACAATGGGATGGAGCCCCTCCCACCTTCTGGCCTCAACAGGAAGAGAAAGCCTCCGCCCCTTGGGAGGTGAACACGTGCGTGCCACCATGATGGGGTTGTCCCGCCCACAAAGGAAGTTTCGTGATGTCACTTGATGGACATGGTCCTTAGCCTATGACTGGCCCTTTGGCCAGCCCCCTTTCTTTCCCGCCATTACTTCTATATAAGTGCCTTTCCATATTAAAGTCTTTGAGACGCTTCCCACCACCGCAGCGTGTCCCTGATGCCTTCCTTTTCACCTCCGCCCTTGGTAACATGTGGGGGAATTGGGGGGAGGGGAGGCTTCAGCAACCCTTCCTCAACTTAGCGCTTGCCCATGTGAGCACGCCTTTGGCCTTCCGCTGGCGGAGGGCCAGGCCGAGTGCTCTTTCATATAGTTTGTGGTTACCATTCTCCCCGTGGGGGGAGAAAGGGGTCGTCCAGACCCCAACAAATGAGCACATAGGCGGAGGTCAAAGATCCAGCTTACAGGATGTTGGAGAGTGGCTGGGTTTACTGACACTGCTCATGGGCTTGTCCTGTAAAGACGGGGTTAGGGTAACAGGGCGCACTATGGAGGTGAGACAAAGCCAAGCCTACAGGGCCTCCATTTGAGTCACTGGGAAAGCTGAGACCAAGGCTGTCCCATGAGCCACAAAACATCTTCCTGCAGGGCCAAAGAAGGCTCTTAGGGAGCCTACAGACAGCTAATGGCTCTCTTGTACACATGGGCATGTGTCTGCCTGTGTGCTTACATCTGTATTTGTGTACGTGTGCCTATGCTTGTCTATGTGCTTATGTCTGTATGTGTACACACATGCCTATGTGCCCACGTCTGTATGTGCACAAGTGTACCTATGCTCACATGTGAATTTGTTTACACATGTGCCTGTGTGCCCGTTTATGTATGTACATGTGTGCTTCTGTGTTTCTGCCTGTGTGCTCGTCTGTATGTGTGTATATATGTATGCCTGTGTGCTCATGTCTGTACGTACATAATGTGTGCCTCTGTGTCGGCCTGTGTGTCCACATCTGCATATAGATACACATGTGCTCTGTGTCTGTGTCCACATCTGTATGTGTGTACATGTGCCTGTGTCTGTGTGCATACATGTGCGCCTGTGCCTGCCTGTGTGCCCACGTCTGTATGTATGTACACGTGTGCCTCTGGGTCTGTGTGTCCATGTCTCAATGTGTGTACATGTATGCCTCTATTTGTCCTCCTGTGTGCCCACATCTGTATGTGCATACATGTGCACCTATGTGTCTGCTTGTGTACCCACATCTGTGTGTACATTTGCACCTCTGTGTCTACCTGTGTGCCCATGTCTGTACGATTGTACACATGTGCCTATGTTCCCATGTGTCTATGTATGTACTCATGTGTCTGTATGTCCACATATATGTACATAAATGTACACCTGTGTGTCTGTGTGCCCACATCTGTGTATGCATCAGTCTGTATCTGTGCATGTATCTTGCTTGTCTCTGTGTATCGTGTGTTTATCTGTGCATGTGTGTGCATTGGCAGAAGTGGGATCCCAAGATCATTGCCCATAGTTGCCACAGCCTGGGCTAGAACTGGCCACCACCCAGCCTAGTTGGACAGAATGGGGAGGATGGAAGCCGAGGCCTGGCCAGAGACTTTAATTTCCCTCCATGAGGCTGGAAGCCCCCCACCAGCCCTCCATGCAGGGACTAGCAAGCCAGGCCTAGAGAGGGCACAAAGGCCCACGCCAGAAATGAACTGTTTCCTGGCTCTGCCATGACAGAACACTATCAGCAAGTGCTGTGCACACAGCCATTATATAAGGTCAGGAGCCGTGAGCGGCAGGCAGGCAGGTCAACACAGGAGCGGAGCATGTGGCCCTCTCCTGCCTGCAACAGAGGCCCAGGAGAACAGTACTGGCCACAGCAGGAGCAAGCATCTCCTCTTAACAGGCCTCCCTGCCTACATACCGCAGAGCCACACAGGAAGACCTCCTCCAAATCCAGCTGAAAACTGCTCCTAAGCCCTCCTTGACAGACACCCAAAAGTCAGATCACTCTCCCAGGCCTGCTGGCCCTTGGGTTCACCTCTGCTTGGAAGAAACAGGGCCATCCATCATCATGCTTCCCCTTGCAATGCTGTCCACCTGCTATTACTCTGCTGGGTCCCTTGGTGACAGAGTGGCAAGGTAACAAGAGGCCCAGACAGCTCCTGTAGAGCAAGCTACACAGAGCTCAGCTTCTGGTAACCTACAGGGGCAGCACAGGTGAGACCCAGCCAGCGTCCTTCCCTGCTGACCAAGACCCCTGGCACCCACTTACTCACCTGCTCAGACACTGGTCCTTGACATCAGTTTGATCTTGCCTAGCCTAACACACAGCGAGATCCCCCTCTCTGCCTCTTAGAAACTCTGAGTCACCTCTTGGTGCTCAGTCTCCACTGCTCATCCCCTGCACAAATAGCAACTCAAAGTATGAGTGCTGAAGCCCCATGCAAACTCTGCGAGGGAGACAAGATCACCTGGACAGGTGTGTATGAGAACACAGCTGTCCTCTTCCTCCACCTCCCCAAGCCATGCCCATTTTCCTTCCAACCACAGACACTAAGCTCACTATGTGCAGAGCACTGGCCTGGCTTGGGGGAGGGGGCAGCAGGGAAGGCCAGCCCCAATGTCCCTACCTCCACCCTCTAAAAGGATGGAGAGATACTCACAGCTCTGGAGACCTGGACAGGATGGCAGACAGGGTGAGCAAGATGCAGCCGTAGGGGCCTGCTTCGAACTGTGGGAGGGAGACAGAGGATAAGGACACAGGCACATCTCTCCACCTAACCCCTTGCAGGGTCACACCAGCCAGAAATCTTCCCTAGGCCTACAGCCTACAGCCCAGCTCTGCTGGTAGCCTGGATAGACAACTCATATCGATCTCATAGCCAGCCCCACTAAAGGACACTGATAGTTCAGCCTCTCTAAAGGACAGTCGTACCCCAGGCTCAGGAACAATGGGTATAAGGCATGAGTGACAGACAGGCCACCATGGAGGCTGCCCATGACCTCCAGACCCTGAAGCCCACAAGAGCAATTGAAGGCTCTATGATGGGGTCAGGGACTTATGACCATGGCCATGTTTGCTCCCCCAAGACTAGGGAAGCACTGTTCACTGCCATCTTGTAGGTCAGACACTGAGGCCCAGGGATGAGGTGACCAGCCAGCTCCTCCCGTAGTATCACACTGTTCTCAGAGCCACAGGGTGGGAGGCAGGGTCTAGTAGGAGGTGAGGGAGGTAGGCCATCAATATATGGCTTTTGGGGGTAAATTTTCTTATTTTTAGAACTTCAAAGTTTTGATATTTTGTTCATCATGGATTTCTCTCTCTCTCTCTCTCTCTCTCTCTCTCTCTCTGTGTGTGTGTGTGTGTGTGTGTGTGCACACCAAGACCTGAGTACTATCCCTGAGGTTTGGGGATTTTTTTTTTGGTTGTTGTTTTAGCTCAAGTGCTCTACCCCTTGAGCCCACAGCTCCAATTCCAGCTTTTGTTGTTGTTGTTGTTGTTGTTGTTGTTACTTGGAGATAAAGAGTCTCATAGACTTTTCTGCCAGGCTGGCTCCTGAGTAACTAGGATTATAGGCAGAGCTACAAGGAAGGGAAGGAGGGACAAAAGAAGAGAGGGACAGAAAAAGGGAGAGAGGGACAGAAAAAGGGAGGGAGGGAACAGGCCTAGACCAATCCTGTTATTAGTATGATGCTGGCTCTGCGTCGCCCAACTGTTCAGCAAGTCCAGGAATCACAACCAGCTATGACAGGCCATGCTCCCTGGGGAGTCACTTCCTGTCACCTCTTACAATATCTATCCTACAGCTGTATGTCAATATGAAATGTGTCTGAAAACACTAAAGGGGGGAGGATTCTGTGTCTCTTGTAATAACCAATAAAAATTATATAATTTGTCATATTTCAATTTTTGCACTGGCTGCCAAGAAACTCATAACCAAATATTGTATTCCAGTTTGGCAATTATTGAAGCTCAAGCTTTTGAAAAAATTATCTTTCTCAAAGTATAATCTCTATTTCATCCAGTAATTTAATTAGTCAGTTAATCAGTCATAAAATAACAAAGCCTACTGAGTGAAATTTTGGTGCCAAGATCATCTTCCCTAAGGCTGTGGCTGTGTAACAGTCAGAACCGAGGTGGCAATGACACAGTGGGCCCATGAGCCTGTGTAGGTGGGGGTTGCTGCTGGTGCTGTCACCCCAGTCCTTGGAACACCCCAAGGTGAAGGTGAGCCAGCACTCAGGCTGGCTCCCAGCACAGGGCAGGGAAGTGAGCTGTTTGGCCTCCTTGCCCCTGTCAGAACACAAGAGACTGGTATCAGTATTCCATGTTGCTTCTAAAAACATCTATTAAAATTATCTCATCAAAATCAAGCTGCCAAGACGTGGGAGGCCACAGGGCAACTGGCCGGCTTGACAGGCAAGCCTGGCAGAAGGCAAGGCCGGAAACCGCGACTGGGGCCAGAACAATGTCTGGTGCCACTAGGGAAGAAGGGGCCATTCTCCGCACACAGCACTGTGGCCCTAGAGAGGCCTGGGCCCACCGGGAGGCTCCAATGGGAGGCAGGGTGGGGTACCCAAACTACCCCTGGGGCCACTAGATACCTCACTGGGGGGGGGGTGGTAATGAAATGTAAGCAAGGAGCCTGTTTGTTTTGGGCAGAGATGGCTTGGTGTGCATTTCCAGGCCTGGCAAGGGGAGCCTCTCTTAGGGGGCTTGGTGAGCCCAGTGCTGAGGCAGCTCAGCTGTGTCCAGCAAAAACATAAACTAAGCTGCAGAGAGCACTGCTGTCCAGCAGGACAAGGGCCAGGGACTAGCTGGCCCAGTGTACCATGGGCCAGGCCAGGGAGAAGCCTGCCCAGGGTACAGCAGCCACATGAAGGAGGGGCCTGCCTCTACCACCCAACCTCTGAACTCCTCTCTTGGCCAGACATACAGGTGAATCTCTACCTGTCTGCAGGTCTGAAGGCCTGGTACTGAGGACTGGCCCATCACCAGAGGCAGTGACCAGTCTATAGAGCCAGGGCCTACTCACTGAATGCTCACCCAAGGTCCTTCTACCATAGGAGCCTCACCTGTCACTTCTCTTCTGGCTGGACAGCTCCATGTTCATCCCACCCACCATCCAGGCTAGTCAAATGCTGAGGTTGTCAGGCTGGGCGCAGCCCTGGGGTTATTGGCACAGCCTCACAACACAGTTTTAACAGGTTCACTCAGCACATCTGAGAGCTGTATGTAGAAAAGATCTCTCATAGCATTTAGGTTCTTTGAGAACCACCACTAGATCTGGTAACTGTGCCGTCTTCCATTTTCAGGTGAGGAAAGAGGACCCAGAACTTTCCCAAGGCTGCACGTGACCAGGTAGCACCCAAGAGGTCACAGGCCCCTATACTTGGCCTCTCACTGCTCTGTAGGGCAGGGAATGTACTGAATTGGCAGTCAGCCCGCTGCCTTGTTCCCAGAATCCAAAGGAGCCTAGGCAAGCAGCAGGTGATAGCAGCCAAGGGTCCAAACACCCCCAACCTGCCTCTCCTCCGTACCACACAGAGAGGCCTGAATCTGGGTTCATGTGCAAACCCTGGGTCTGCTTCTTGGGCTATTAACATAGGAGGGCTCGGCACTGGGATCAAATGACTTCATGTGGATCCCTTATCTGGCTCCCTGATGCCAGGACAGCTCTCTTCCTGCCAAGGATGTCTGGTGTTAGCAGGCCTGCCACATTCCAGGCTGGACCAGATCTCTCAGGTGCTGGGAGGTGCACCTGTTGTCTGTTTGTCTGTCTGTCTGTCTCTCTCTCTTTCTCTCTCTCTTCCTCTCTCTCTCTCTCTCTCTCTCTCTCTATCTCTCTCTCTCTCTCTCTCTCTCTCTCTCTCTCACGCACACACACACTTCAGTATCATCTCTGGGCTTAGCTAAGAGAGCAGATCCCACAGCCAGAGAACTGAGTGGATGCAGAAGGAAGACTAGGGATGACCTACACAATAGATAACAGGGCTGTGAGGCCTGTAGTTGGGGGTCTTGGATATTGGGGCCTCCTGTCCCTGGACTGTAGTCAGGAGTCTCAGAGATCAGGGTCTCCTGTCCCTGGACTGTAGTTAGGGGTGTTGGAGGTTGAGGTCTCCTCTTTCTGGACTGTAGTTAGGAGGTATCAGAGGTTGGGGTCTTCTGGCCTTGGCCTATGCTGTGTTCACTCTCCACAATGTCTTGTTTTCACACATCTACAACCTGCCCAACCTGGTCCTGGTGCTTTGATAATAGCACCAATGGATGCGGACAGTGACAAGGACACTGCTCTGGCCAGGTGCTTTTGCCCTTCAATGCTATCCTCTAGTAGACCCAGCTGTTACCACCCATGTCTGACAGATAAGGAGACTGAGAAGCAGAGGGGTTCAGGATGCTACCTGTGGCTGCAGAGTTACTTAGAGGTGTAACCTGGATACAAACCAGGATACAGGTTCCAGAGGCTGTGGACCCATCTGACTGGCTGCCCTGAGCTCATCCAGCTTGAACTAGTCTCTTAGACAGTGATGGCTATGTGAGCTCCTTGGGTAGAGTGGGCCCTCATAGGGTCCCTGCCTGGGCCAGCTTGGCCTCCTTAGTACACTGACAAGCTGTTGGGCCACACAAGGTCCCATAGGCACCTCCTGGCCTCTGCTCTACCCAGGAACCTCTTCACCTGAGGTGGAGTTAGAACTGCTCTCAGACAGACAAAATGCCCAGTGGCCTTGTCTTATGCTCTTTCCTTTCCCAGGCCCTGCTTTCTTTCCAGGTCTGGCTTCCTTCTCAGGCCCTGTTCCCTTCCCAGACCCAGGCCCTTTTCCAGCCAGGTTCTCATAGCCTCCACCTGAGGCTGCTCCAGGCAAGGCTGCTGTAGAGGCTGGGTGCCATAAACCTGTCCACATTTCTCTGTCCCACACAGCCCCATCGTTTTCACCTCCAGCATTAGGGCCCAGCCTCAGCCTAGGAGGCTAGCTCACAAGTTCCCCTTCTACAAGGAAGTCAAAGGCTTAATAAAATCATGAAAATAAACAGTTGCTCATACCTGCTGAACTCTGTGTTGAAGAAAAGTCACCAGATCTTCATAGCAGGTCAAACTATAGAGCATGAGCTGAGAGAAGACACAGAGGGTGAGCTGTTCACCTCATCCAGAGTCCGTCCCTAGGCCTGAGACTTAACACTGCAAAGCCCTCAAGTACTGCCCCTGGGAAGAGTGGTTTTCTGCAGAGCTGGCACCCCCATACCTAAGCTGCTGTGGTTCCAGGCCAATCGGTGCCAAGTGGCCCTGACTTCCCCTGGAGTCCCCAGGATTCCCACATCTTGGAACTAATACACAGGACCTTCCTGAGAAGGGCCAGGAGAGCCTGGGCTGGTCCTGAATCCAGGAGAAGCAGCAGTTGTAGGCCCCGCCTTGGTGTGCTCCAGCAGGTCCAGGGAAAAGAAAATATTCAACAAAGTGAAGCCCTCCCTTGCATGAGGGCCCAGGGCTACCTATGTCAGTGAGGTCAAATGAAACCAACTGGCTGAAATAAATATTCTCAGTGAAGAGGTGGCAAGTTTAAAGATTTTTCACTGTGCTGATCTTTGCAAAACAGAAAGATGAGCTTGTTCTCTCCTCCCCTGGCTCCAACTTGGGTCTAGGTTTATGGCCAGTGCTCCTCACTCTTTGCCCTCCCCCATTCCTAACTTCCTCCCCTTCAAAAGCCATCTACCCCACCATCTTGGAAGAACCCTAGAAAAGATGGTCGAGCCATAGGAAGAGGGCAAGAAGGCTAGGTCCAGCTGATGCACTACATGCAGCTACAGGGTGAGAGGGGGGCATCCTAGGGGGCCACTGAGGCCGGGAGGACACAGATGGAGTCCATTCTCACAGCTACCACCTCTGTCCACCCCAATCCCTCACAGGAGTCTGTGGGCCTGGGCTGTACTGCATGGAGGTCCGTCTGGCCCCAGCTGGACAGAAAAGGAGACAGTCCCCAAACAAAGCCAAAAGTTGTGTGATAATTTCCAGAAAGCCATACTGTTTCTAAGACTCCATCTGCTTTGTATTTCCCCATTGGACTGAACTGCTGTGTTCCCGAAGCCCTAAAAAGGAAAAGAAGGTGTATAAGTCCTGATTAAGAGGGACACCAGCCTCCCACCTGTAAGAACTATAGTCTGCCAGGCCTCCACCCTGGGAAGTCACTGTGGCTGTGTCTGGCTGCGTCATTATGCAAGGACAAATTAGGAGGTGGCTCCCACAGAGAGAATTGGCCAGACTTCTCCTTTTCCCTGCTTTGAACTCACCCTCTAGGCTGGCCCAGAGAAATCACCAGCAGGAAAAAAAAAAAAATGAGTGGAAAAAGAGACAGAGGGTAAGCTTGGAGTAAGTAAGCAAGCCTACGCCTGCCAGGAGGAAGTCTACCTGGCACCCACAACAGGAACACTAGTGGCAGCTGGCCCACTGCTGCCTCTGGGCAGGAAATTCTGTGCTGGCCTCTCTGATGCCTCCCCATTGGGACTGTTAAGCAACCACACTGGGTGACCAGCCCCGTGCAGCAGGAACTCAGCACACGATTTGAGTACAGGGCAACGGTGCCAGCAGCAGCTGTGAGGCCTGGGACTGGTTACTTTCCCTTCTCTGTGCTTCTGTTTCTTAACCTCCACAATGGAAGAAATTTAGCCCTACCCTTTCTTCCCTGAGTGATGTCACATCCCTACTAAGGGTTAAGGTTCACAAGCTACCTGGACCTGAGTAACAGAGACAGGTGAGCAGTAACAGGAATGACTGTGCAGACATGTGACAGTAACAACAGGAGCAAATGGGCAGACAGGAAGTAGTAACAACAGGAGAGACTGTGCAGACAGTTAAGCAGCTGCAATAGGAGCAACTATGTAGACAGGTAGTAACAACAGCAGCAACTGTACAGACAGGTAGCGGTAACAACAGGAGAGACTTGCAGACAGGTAGCAGTAACAACAGGAGAAACTGTGCAGACTGGTAGCAGTAACAATGGGAGAAACTGCGGCAGTCATGGTGATAATGCACTCTCCTAAGAAATCCATATTTATTATTTATCATCTATCTATACTAACAAATGTCTCAAACTGATAACATTGTATGTGTTACATATCATTTATTTATACTGACTTACTTAATTCTCACAACCACCCAATAAAATATTCATGGCTATCATTCCCTTCTAACAAGTAAACACTTAAGGCACCGAGGTAGGTCATGGCAAGTACCCATGGTCAGAGGGCCAGTCAACAAAAGGTCTGAGAGTCTGCCTCTGGGAGTCCCTTCTCTTAAGCACTATGCTACAGTCTCTAACCGGAACATGGTCTGTGGACCCCAAGACACCTTCTCTACGAAAGCTTAGCTTCCCAGCTGGGATAAAGTGATTTGAATACTTCAGAGGACAGCAAGCTCACCCTTGCAGACTGCGGAGGGCAGAACAGAGTCAGGATGGGATCAGGGCCAGAGAGTCCAGGCCTGGGCTTCACCTCAGACTCTTCCTCCAGGAAACAGGGGGTGAGGGGGCTCCAGGGTATCCCTTACCAGGGACTAGGAATGGTGGCAAAAATAGGGCCAGGCTGAGGGGCTGTTTTCCAGGGCCTTGGGACTGGGGACATGAACAGGGAAACCAGCTGTGGGGGTCACTGGCTTCCTCAGACAGGAGTCCTGGGGGGCCTCTCTGGCCCCTTATCCAAGGCAGGATGCCCAGCACACAGTCCTCCCACTGAGGCTTGGGTGCCCACAGCCAGCTGGCCTGCAGGTATACTATCACAGGCTAGGCAGCCCCTGAATCCACTCACAATGTGACCACGGCTCGCTGGTGGCTCCCAGCCCGCCACAGGATGTCTGCAATAGCCAGGGCAAGACAGCGAGTCCTCTGGGCATCTGAAGGCTGCAGCAGCCTGAAGACAAGAAAAGGAATGCGCTTACACTCTCTGGCAAGAGCCTAGACATACAGCTTTGCACGTCCAAGGGCTCCCCTCTCCCCTGCTTTTCAGAAGTCACTTGTAGCCCAGGGACTCCAAGTGGAGCCTGGCCTGATGATGAAGGACCTCTGCAGACCCAGGCCAAGGGAACAGCCTGCAGAAGGGCTGGGGGTAAAGAGGCTGGAGGAGATGAGGGCTCAGGAACCAGCCCACTGGAGCCAAGGGGTCTCAGGGTTTGGCAGGGCCAGAAGTATGCTCCAAAAGGGCCAGGTGCTGATAAGAGGCCAGGAGAGCCATCAGGCATGCTCTGGAGCAGCTGCCACCTCAGGTAGATGTAAGGCACTTCCCTGCCCCAGCTTTGGCTATCCCAATACCCTGGCCCTAAAGACAAGTGCTCACGCTCACATACAACAGCAGATGAGGCCACAGTGCCAAGGGGACCAAGCGCCAAGCCTGACAGACCAGATTCTTTTTTTTTTTTTGCCAGTCCTGGGCTTAGACTCAGGGCCTGAGCACTGTCCCTGGCTTCTTTTTGCTCAAGGCTAGCACTCTGCCCCTTGAGCCACAGCGCCACTTCTGGCCGTTTTCTGCATATGTAGTGCTGGGAAATTGAACCCAGGACTTCATGTATACAAAGCAAGCATTCTTGCCACTAGGCCATATTCCCAGCCCCAGGCCAGATTCTTATACAAGGGGTTGGAGTGGGGGGAGGACACTCGCAAGAATGACCCCATGGCTGTAATTGAAATATGGAGATGGGGCTGGGAATATAGCTTATCAGTAGAGTGTTTGCCTAGCATGCACGAAGCCCTGGGTTTTATTTCTCACTACCTCATACACAGAAAAAGCAGGAAGCGGCACTGTAGCTCAAGAGGTAGAGTGCTAGCCTGGAGCAAAAAGAAGCCAGGGATAGTGCTCAGGCCCTGAGTTCAAGCCCCAGGACTGGCAAAAAAAACAAAACAAACAAAAAAGAAATATGGAGAGCGAGGCTGTGGGATAGCCAGGGTGGAGATCTAGCTAGCCTCTGACTCACCAAGCTCAAGGTACCCTCAGACTCTTGAGAAAGGAGGGGGTGAAATGGCAGGAAAGGGTGGGGGGAGGGTGGGCAGATTTCCCAGAGAAGGTAAGGAGGGCCAGGGGAACCAGGGGCCTCTGGGCATGGAAGGGAGAAAGGGTCAGAGAGGGATTGATAGAGAAAGATGAGCACAGCCCAGGAAAGAGGTTCAGGCAGCATGGGCAGACAGTACCGTCAAAGGGGCCAATGCTCCTGCAATAAAAATGTGACTAAGAGGTTCCTGGTGTGTAGAGAATGAGAGAGGAAGAGCAACAGCCAAATATAGCCATTTCTTTCCATTTGGCATTTCCAGACTCTTGGAGCTATGCTTCATGCCCCCACCCCACCCCCTGGCTCTGAAGCTCCTGCAGAAGCCACTTCAGTGAATGGCTTCCTAACCAGAAAAGGCCTGGTGGGGATCCCACTGAGTAGTGCATGCAAACAGACAACTCCAAGTTCAGTCACCAAAATGCCTATGCTTCACACTAAGGTACAGATGGCAAAGAATAACAGGATTTGTCCCTCTGCCCTGGAACAGAAGAAAACCAAGAGACCAGGAAAAGGCTACCATGGTGGGCAACAACTACCCAGTAAAGCCAGGATGCTATGGGACCTCACTTTAAAGTGAAGGTGACAGGAAACAGAAGCCCCTCGTTCTTCCCATGCAAAAACTGGCCTGACATGCCACGGCTCACAGCACTGGCACCTACACAGATGGCACTGCTTATTCCTATCACTACTGTCTGTGACAACCTCAGCTCCCCCTATCCTCACACCTGGGCTGAGCCACGGAGCAGGGGGTGATACCGGCCCTGTAGCTGCAGTGAGCCAAGCAGGGACAAAACCCAAAAGCAAACATTTTGGGAGAATAACCCAGCAGCAAGCTCTCATTACACAGGGATGTAACCCAGCGGCAAGCATTCAGTACACAGGAATACAACCCAATAGCTAACACTCAGTACCAGGAACACAACCTAGCAGCAGGTACTCAGCACAAGAACATAACCCTGCATCAGGTACTCTGCATGTAGGAACATAACCTTGTAGCAGACAGTACCAGGAACATAGCCCAGCAGCAGCAGGTACTCAGTGTGCAGGAACAAAACCAAGCATCATACAGGTGTGCAGGAACATGTCCCAGCAGCATGCACTCAGCACACAGGAACGTAACATAGTAGCAAATACTCAGCATGCAGGAGCATAGCACAGCAGTAAGCGCTCGGTGTGCAGAAACAGCCCAGCAGCAAGCACTCTACACACAGGAACATAACCAAGCAGCAGGCACTCAGGGTATAGGAAAGCAGCACACATTTGGTGCAGAGGAACATAATGCAGCCACCAACCTGCTGCTGTTCCAGGCTCAGGAAGCCCGCAGTGCTCCTTGCAGGAAATGGTGACCTCAGTATCACCAAAACAGAGAGCCCAAGTTGTCAGACCATTGATCCAGGTCACCACTAACTAGAAAAATAACACTGCGCTCTAGGTTTTGGGAGAGGCTGCACCAAGGACAAGCCTGGTGAGAACAGCAGAGCTTGTCAGAGGAGAGAGACCTGGACATTTATCTCTGGATTCAGAACCCAAAGCATGAACCTCTGTTATCTACACAGCTCTGGTGCCATTCCCTGCTCTCCCCCAAGGGATGCTGTATCCTGTTGACTTCACATCCTGAGTCTCACACCCATCTTCCCGAGTCGGGTCCTCATCTCTAGGACACTGGCTCACCAGGTGGGTGCAGGGCAGGCTGCCTCTCACTACATAGTACTCCCAGTATCCCAGGATCTTGGTTTTGTTTCATGCTGTGCTGAGGATCAAACCCAAGGCCTTGTGTATACTAGGCATGCAGTCTACCTCTGAGGTCTATTCTCAGGCACTTGATTTTGAGAGCCAAGGTCCCTTTGACCTTGGACTTGTCTTGCTAGCAGTATGCAATACAACCAAGAGATCTTGCTCCTGGTGCAAACCATCTTCAACTCTACAGACTCTGTCTATGATCTTTTGAATCTGCCTATATCTACAAAGTCCTTGTTCTGTCCATATGTTTAGTAGCTTCTCCAGCCTTCCCTGCTGCCCTCCAGCCTTCTCCATCTGAGACATGACATTTTAAGACATGGTTTTCCAGACAACACAGTGGGGCTAAGAAAGTACAGTATCTAGGCAGTCAGGAGTCCTAGGGTTAACTCCTGGTTCATAGGCATCACAGCCCCAGCCCCAGTACCTGGCCTTCATTCCCTCAACGTACTTCACCCTAACATTCTGGCATTTAGCTTGTCATGCTAAATATATGTGCCTGAGTGCTTGTCCTGCAGAGACAATACAGGAAGGAGTCACTTGTGTCTGCCTACATCACCTGGGCTCAATCTTCACTCAGAGGCAACCTTTATGCAACCCTCAGCAACTCAGACACATGACTACCACACTCCCACCAGGAATCTGGCACCTGGCCAGGCTCTTTCACCAGAAGTGTCTACAAGAGTCCAGTTCCTCTCAGAAGTGCAGGGTAAAACCATTTGTCTAGGGAGAGGTAGATGGGGAAAATATTCATCCTACACTTGCCCAAGTGTTTATAAACAGAGATATTTCCATCCCAAGGGCCTCAACACTGCCTGGCATCCACGTGGACATGCCCACAAGTCTATAAAAGTTCTGAGAAAGCTGGTAGGTGTTCATAGGCCATGGTCCTCTCCATTCTGCTTGCTTGTTGTCCAGGTTGAGTCGCTGGAGGAAGAAGTAGGAGGATGGTGGCCTGGAGCTTCAGGGCCTGGGCTCTAAGCCTTGTTCTATCCTCAAATCCAGAGGGATCTAGGCTAAGTGCCCCTCCTCCTCTTGATCATGACCTCTAGGATTTCAGAAGGGAGATGGACTCAGAGGGTAGCAGTTCTGAATCCCCCATTCACATCAGCCCTCCAAGGCCCCTCCTTGGTCTAGGCTCTCATGAGGTGGGAGGGCGGGTGGGAAGAGGATGGAGTGAGTCTAATCTATCCTGCTCCAGTGGAAAAACACCAGTCCTGCTGCCTGGTTCTATGTAGCTGACTGAGGAGAAACCGGCTGCTAGCCTGATGGGCTGAAGTTTAATGAGGCCAGACAGTCACTAAGAAAAAACACCAACCCTGCCAAGTAGCCTTTACTTCTGCATAGATTCCCCCAAGGATGCCATCCCCCTCCACAATCCTCTCACAACCATATCCCTGTCACCAGTCTACAGAACCAAGCAGGAAGCAAAGGACAGGGCTCTGGAGCTCACCAGTTTCAGGAGTGTAGCATTTGCACCTTCTCTGTCTGGCAGAGCATCCTGATGTTTCCAGAGACAAAAGAGAAGCCTGCCTGTCCACCCTCCTTTCTCTAAAGCTAGACCATTTCTGATATCCTGGAATTTAGTCAAAAGGGAGCATGAAGCCCCAAGCCAGCCCAGCACACATGGCCAGGGCAGAAACACTGTGACCCATCAACCACTGTAAAGGTGATAACTGCGGTCAATGGAAGCCCACTGGCCCAGTGTCAGCCAATGATAGCAAAGTGAGAGTTCCTGTGTCTGCTCTTATGATCCATGCTTCACAAACAGAGCCTGGGAGCCCACCTACAATCAGCTGTTCCAAACTCTCGGCTCTCAGCCCCCCTGCCTATGCTGGCCCCCACTGCTTCCGAAGCAGAGCACAATGCACCATGTGAGTGCCACTTGCCAATCTCAGCTCTACCATGGTCTTGGTCTAACTCTGAGCTAGCACCTCTCCCTCTCTGAGCCTCAGGTTCTCCCTCTATACCACAGCAGATGAGTTCAACGGTTCTGTCACTGACACAAGCCTTTGTTTTTCAGTGGCTCTGTTTGAACTTTCTAACTGAGGTTACTAGAGGAGAGTTCTTACCAAGTAAGAAAGATGGTCCCTAGATTTCCTCAGCTGCTCTCTGCCACCTCCTCCTGCCTCCTCCAGGCTTTGTCAGAAAGCTGGCAGCTGAGCCACACTCTCAAACCTCTTCCTGGGTATAAGCCTGTCTCTCAGGCCCTGGCTGTAAGGTAGAGTACCATGTGAGTGGCCTGGGGACAACAGGGATGGGAGGTAGGAGGGCTAGAGCAGCACCCCAAGCAGAGGGCCCCAGTGTAGGGGAGACCACCCAGTATCTGTCCAGGCCCCGTCTCTACATCTGGCATCTGTCCAGACCTTAGAAGATCACTTAGTCCAGTAAAGCCAGCACCTTCCTACCATATACCCAACATAACCATACAGCACCACCTCACACATAAACCCCTCAACCACACAACACAAACACAACCCACACATGACACCCCTCCATACAACACAACCCTACATACAACCCCCACAATGCAATCACATACAACACAACCTCTACACAGCATCCTTCCCTCATACAACACAGCCACATATAATTCAACCTCCACACAATTCCACACAACATAATACATCCTCACAAAACAAAACCCATACACAACAAAACCTACCCAGCATATACCAATCTCCACAACACACCACATATAACTCCACACACTACCCCTTTAAACAACTCAATCTCTTCACAAAACACAACTTCTCTACACTCCCTCATATACTACACAATCCCATGATACAACTCTTAAAGACAACATAATACACCATCATACAACACAACCGCAATATAATGTTCCCTACATACAATAACTCAAACATGGCACAACCTACGCATTATGCAAACCCCACAAAACACACACCTCCACACAACACACAAAACCCACACAACTCAACATCCACACAACACTCACACAAAACATAATCTCTATACAGTAAAACCTTTGTAAAAATCACCCTACAATAACTCACACATGCAACAGACCCCCATACAATACAATCCCCACATATAAAAACCTCTATATTAACAAAGCTCCCACAAAGAACAAAATCTACACAAGACACAACCCTCATATATCATGTAACCCAGCACACCTGGGCCACCACCAGCTCAGCCTAGAGGCCTCCAAGCACAGATGCAACAGCTCTGGCATCTTGGCTTCTGCCCCACTAACCACAGAGTCATGGTGGACCTGGTGCACAGCAGGTGCCCCATAGGCCTTGTCAGTGCTTGCTCACATGGCAAGCACCTAGCCAGCAATTGGAGAGAACATAGCTCCCACAACTAGGCACAGAGTTCCTTCTACCCAACCTGGAGGGTCCTCTACCTTCCAAGCCAAGTCTCAGTCCCCTCTCTGTACCCCCTAAGACACATGGCAGAGATGGGAAAGATCTTACACCCCTTATTGGGCTTGGGTGGTTGACCACAAGCAAACAAGTCAGCCTTGTGTCTTGGTCAGGAACCAACTTAAGCCCTACATCCTGTGGATGGGAAGCTATCCAGCTTCCCTTAGAAGCCCAAAGCAATTCTGAAGGGGCTTCAGGCTGAAATGAGTCACGAGATATCTTTCACATGGGCCAGAGTCAAGGCTTGCTCCAAACAATGGTCCCAACAGTCCAGTGGCCCTCTGGGCAGACTGACCCCACCCAACCCCTGCCCCTCCAAATACTATATTGACCCCCCTATCCCAGGCAAAGTTTGATTCTTCCTCCTGTCCTGGGGACTCTGAATATCTTGTTCTCTTTACTGGAATACCATTCTGTCTCCCCTCCCTATTTGTCCAGACAACTCATTCATTTCTTGACTTGTTCATTCAACAAAAATGCCAAAGTCCTCCTCTGTAGAACAGACAGCCTAAGAAACCCCAATTCTCACAGGGTCTGAAGAAGTGAGGCATAGACTAGTAGCTCCTCTGACAAACAAGAGCACCAATCGGAGACTGAGTCCTTAGAAGCAGGGCCTGGGTGGGCCCTAAAAGCCTCCATAAAGATGGGCAGTAAGAAGGGCCAGTGTGCCTGGCATCTGAGCACATATGCCTACAGACCTTAGACCTGAGGGGAAACAAGGTCATGTGAGCATGTGTAAAGAGGCCCAGGGGCTTGGTTCTCCCTGCAGGTAGGACCCAAATTTCCCCCTGCAGGAAGGTAAGATGAACCCTCGGGAGCCCAGCCTGTTACCACACCCCTACCCACTTACCTGGCTGTGCTGTTCAATCTTAAGAGCAAGCACAAGGAGGTCACCTCTGTTTAGCTTAGCCCTGTCACCTTGCTGAGTACACTAGTGAATACACACTGCAAGCTCTTTCAAAATGTGCTCAGTTCCTGTGCCATCCTGCCAAGGGAGTCCCTGGGCATAGAAGCCCATGTTGGCTTCACCAGAAATCAAAACACTAAGCTCAAACCTCCTAGCACTTTGCTGGGCCAATCTTGCAGGCAGTAGAGGGAGCAGAGAGATGAGGACAAGTGAGACCATGATGGAAATGACATGTGCTGTCATGACATGAGTAGCATTTTGGGAGTTGAAGAAAAAAAATTATTATAGTCTAAAATTACTAGGAAAAATATGTAAAAAGATACCTTTTCATAGGTACAAACATCATGGTGGGCAAACATGCCTTGTCTGATTGCTGCAAACTCTGGGATGGTGTCTCCAGGTATCTGAACATGAGAGGACAGAGGAGCGGATGAATGGACAGACAGGTCTCACTGTCTTGACAACACAAGTCTTAAAGACTCAGAAATGCTCATTAAAAAAAAATCACTAGTGACTTTCAATAATGCCCCAGAACTGCAAAAGTAGACTATGGCTTTAGGACCCTTGAAGGGCAACTCTGGAGACAGGAAAAGGGCATCTACTAAGCAGAAACATGTTCTTCTGGGGTCCTGCTAATACTTTTTCTTGGTCGGGGTGATTGTTTATGGGTGATTTTGTTATTTTTCAACTAAAAAGAAGACAAGTGCCAAATATGTGTGGCTTGGAGGACAATGCAAGTCACACTGGTCACTGGGCCCTTAAGCAACAAGGTAAACAGGCTACTCTCTTGGGGAGGCCCCACAGGCACCTCCTCACCCTTTTGTCTTGGCACCAGCTATGATATGTAATCAGTGTTTTCTATAGTGCCTCAACCTCACAGAGTGCCTCTGGGGAGGAGAGAATGGTCTGAGTTCCCCACAACCCTGTGTCTATGCAGAGGAGTTCCAGGAATGTAGGCTGAATGCATGCAAATGTGCACGGATACCCAGGTGCAAACACTTAAAGCATGAGATGGAAAATACGTGGCTGCAGCAGAGGAAGCTATGTGCTGTTGGGCCAGCTGGAACGTGCAGTGCTGGCTGCTGGCAGAGGGGAGATAACCAGGAGGCCAGAGGCTCTGGACTTTGTCAGAGGGCAACAGGTAGACGTGGGTGTGGAAGGGACAGTCAGCTTGGTGCTTTCTGAAGCAGCAGCAGTAGGTTCCATTGTGCTGCTGGGCAGTAGCCGTGTGACAGCTCAAGTAATGCTTACCAGCTCTCCTGGCCCCAACAGACACATGCCTGCCTCATGGTCCATGTAACAAACCTGCCGCGTGACCCTTTCCTTTCTGGACCTCAGGAGACAGGAAGTAAAAGGAATGCACACACTTCCTTGCTTATTTGTTCTGGTCGCTCAGGACAACCCTTGCAAAGGAAGACTTACCGAGGACAAGTGGCTCCACTCTCTCCTTCAAACAGGAGTTTTTGTAGCACACAGCTTTGGACAGCAGCCAGCACCCCACAGGGGCCACCCTGCAGAGAACAACACATGTCACCAGGAATGCACACAACCTGGGCCACTTCCAGACCCAGATCACAAGACAGGGCCCCACTACTCTGCTCCCTCGCCCCCAAGGGTCTCTGTGGACCTAAGGACTCTGACTGTCCCACCCCGAACCATAAAGAGTGGTATTAAGGCCTACACAAGTCAGTCTGCAATGCATCATGGGAGTAGAGTGAAGCCAGAGGTGTCACAAGTTTCCCATCACCTAAGGGAAATGTTTCAGGGTACACAGGCTAAAGGTGGTGACTGTCTAACCCTAAAAGCCTCCTCTTGTATACGAGGTAAGCACTCTTGCCACTAGGCCATATTCCCAGTTCATCACAGCACAATTTGTCATAGCTAAAATATGGAGCCAACCCAGATGCCCATCAGTAGACAAATGGATCAGGAAAATGTGGTACATATACACAGTGGAATTGTATGCCTCTATCAGAAAGAATGACATTGCCTCATTCGTAAAGAAATGGAAGGACTTGGAAAAAATTATACTAAGTGAAGTGAGCCAGACCCAAAGAAACATGGACTCTATGGTCTCCCTCACAGGGAATAATTAGCACAGGTTTAGGCTAGTCACAGCAGAGGATCACAAGAGCCTAATAGCTATGCCCTTATGCATGCATAAGATGATGCTAAGTGAAATGAACTCCATGTTATGGAAATGAGTGACATATCACTGTTGTAATTACTTTCAACATGCCATGTGAAACCATAGCTTCTATTGTTGATGATCCTATTGTATCCCCTTCCTGTGGTTGTACCTGCACTATCACTGTACCTTATCTGAGTACACTAGAAACTGTATATACTGGTATTAGAACTGGGGAAGTGAAAGGGCATATTAAAATCAAGAGACAAAGGATAAAAAGACAACTCCAAAAGCAATACTTGCAAAACCATTTGGTGTAAACCAACTGAACAACTCATGGGGGGATAAGGAGAGGGGGAGAGAGAGGGGGTAGGGGGAATGAGGGAGGAGGTAACAAACAGTACAAGAGATGTACCCTGGGGCTGGGGATATAGCCTAGCGGCAAGAGTGCCTGCCTCGGATACACGAGGCCCTAGGTTCGATTCCCCAGCACCACATATACAGAAAACGGCCAGAAGCGGCGCTGTGGCTCAAGTGGCAGAGTGCTAGCCTTGAGCGGGAAGAAGCCAGGGACAGTGCTCAGGCCCTGAGTCCAAGGCCCACGACTGGCAAAAAAAAAAAAAAAAAGAGATGTACCCAAGGCCTAACGTATGAAACTGTAACCTCTCCTCTGTACATCACTTTGACAATAAATAAGAAAAAAAAGATACACAGAAAAAAACCAAATATGTAAGAGTAAAACTAAACAAACACAGCAATGGTATTCACTGGACACTATGTTGAAAATTAACTATATAACCTGTGGGTGGGATGGGAGGGAAAGAGTGAGGGAAGGAATGACATTGTCCAGAAAAAAAAATGTACTCTTTACCTGACTTACATAACTGTAACCCATCTGTACATCATATTTTATAATAACAATGCAAAAAAATTAAATAAAAAGTAAAATAACAACAACAAAAAAAAAACTCCTCTTCTACGAAGAGCTCTCCCACTCTCTTGTAGCTTCTGTTTGTGTATGGGCAGATGTGGAAGATTTTTCTGGAGCACTGAGAACACTTTCTCAGATTGTGGGCCACCTCTGGACTCTACCAGATGTCTGTGTCCCCTCCTGCCCAGTAACAGGAAGGAGCCTTGAAGGACTACTCTCTGTAGGCCTCCGAGCACAGGGCTGGACCCAGGGCCAGTGAAGGCCAAAGGGAGTATAGGGTACAAGAGGCCGTGCACAAGAAGGGGCTGCGCTGGGCTCTACAGGAGGCAGTGGCCAGTACACAAGGAGGGGCTGCTCTGGGCTCCCCAGGGGGGAAAAGGTTAGTGGTCCTCAGCCCACCCTTGGACTACAGGTCAGAGGAAGCCAAAAGGTTGAGAACTGAATCTGGTAGAGTGGCCCTGCTCTATCAGTGGCCCGTTCACCCAGACCAGCAGGCCACAGAGCCATTAGTGAGTCTATCCTAGGAAGCAGGAGACTGCAATCAGAGCCTCCACTTTCTTCTTCTGCTTCATACCCTCGGCACCTCAGCCTCTCCTTGCAGCCTCTCAACTTCCTACAGCTGTTCTCACTCATGCCTGCTCCAGCCCCAACAGTAGAACCAGAGGCCATTCACCAGATGCCTCAGTGCCCCAAGTACACTCAGAGCCACCTTCATTCCCTCACCAGAAGCCCACCATCCTGTAGGGGGGCGGGATTTGGATACATCATCTCCACTCCTCACTCCACTTGAAGACCCTAATACACCAATCTCCACCCCTCACCCTATATGAAGACCCTGATACACCATCTTTACCCCTCACCCCACATGAAGACCTGATACACAATCTCCACCCCGTACCACCCATGAAGGTTCTGAGGCACCATCTTCACCCCTCACCCTTCATGAAGACCCCGAGCAGGGTGGCAACTCAGAAGACACAAGACAGCCCTAGATAACTCTGCAGATGCTTGATGTGTTTACCACAAAAGGGACATGCCCCAGTACGATGCACAACAGCCTGGCACAAGGCCCCAAGAGCTACCTGCCTTGTTCTGCACAATGCCATATTTCAGTGAGGCAGTGTCATTAAAGGAAAAACTCTGAAGCTTCCACTCTTCATTGAAACAGCAAAAAGCAGAACCAAACAGAAGGGTCTTGATTTCCTGTGGAAAGAAAGAGTCTTACTGTTTTCTCATAGGTACAACCCACTGGAGTTGTTTGGCACTCTAATGGACCATACCCTTTCTGGCAGAGTGTCTCTTCTCTATTTTGCAAGCCCATTCTTCTCATATTTGAGGGCAGAGAAATCTGACCTTGAGGGTCTTACCTCTGAAACATCTGCAGACCAGACCAGCCTAACTGACAAGAGGCCAACGTCTTTGAAAGCTCTTAAAAATAATCCTGATGCTTGGGCCACAGTCCAGGCCAATAAATCCAAATTCCTGAGGGTGAGACCTGGGTATCAGTAGGGTTGTTGTTTTTGTATTGTTTTATTCTGTTGCTTTTCTGCAGTGCTCCTTTGCACTGCACATGTCAAACCAAGGGCCCTGCACATGTTAGGTAATGGCTCAGTCACTGAGCCAGAATCCCAAGCACCACTACAGTAGTAGTTTACTTTGCAGTCAGGTTTAAGAATCAATACTGTGGTACCTGATGACATCCTAATCTCTACCTGTTTTTGTAAATAAAATTTAATGAGCACATAGAAATGTCCATTTGTTTACATTTTGTTTACGGGTGCTTTTACATCCCACCAGAGGTGATTAGCTGCAATAGATACTATAAAGCAAAATCTAAAGTATACGTTCCAGCTCTTTGCAGAGGAAAAAAAGAATCCCTTCTCCAAAGCCACTTGTGAGTGACCTATCAACTTCATATGAACACTCGAAGTGACCCCATAAACCCTGATTGAACAATCTTACCAGGAGAGAGGCTCCACTGTCTCCCAACGCAGCATCTCTTTCTTCACAGACTTCCAGGTGATATTGAACTGACTGTTCACCTCCCACCCTCCCAAGCCTCAGGAATACCAACCTCCCCACACATACACCGCCACCACAGGGCCCCAGACCAGTAGGCAGATCTCCACCAGCATCTCCATGGTAGGCTACATGCCTGGCCCTGGTTATACATCTTAAGGGATCATGAAGCCTCAAGTGAGTCTCAAGACCACCAAGTGGACTTGACAATTTCCAACCTGGATCTACTTACATCGAGCCTTTCATACAGACCTGGCCTACTCTCCTACTCTACATTCAAGTAGGTTCTTCTTTTTCTTTCTTTTTCTTGAATATGAAGAGATCTCTGTAACAGAAGCATCTGTCTCATGTCACTGAAAGTAGGCTTTCCAGGTACAGGTGGCTCACATCTGGAATGCTAGCTACTCAGGATGCTCAAGATTACAGTTTAAACCCAGCCTCAGCAGCAAAGTCTGTGATACTCATCTCCAATTAACCACCAAAAAACCCAGTAGTAGACCTGTGGCTTAAGTGATAGAACACTAGACTTGAGCAAAAGAGCTAAGGAATAGTGCCTAGGCCCTAAGTTCAAGCCTCAGAACTGGCCAAGAAAAGAAAGAAGTGGTCTGATGGTACACTGGGTATATGAATTCATCCATCAGGGCTGTTTCCCTTTTGTAACAACCATAATCATGCAGGTGTTTGTAATGTATCTCCCAAGAGCTAGGAAACTATACAGATTTGGGATTTCTAGATGAATTTCATCTCTGTTTCCTGGTCACAGGCTGACGGCTCTGGAGTAGGCATAGTGTAGTCAAGAGCATGGAAAACAGGCTCTGAATCCTGAGATACCCTGAGCCCCGTCCCTCCTCTCCTCTTCTCTCCATGGGCCTTGCTTTCTCCCACCACTTTTTTTTTTCCAGTCCTGGGGCTCGAACTCAGGACCTGGACACTGTCCCTGCGCTTTTGTTCAAGGCTAGCACTCTACCACTTGAGCCACAGCAGCATTTCCAGCTTTTTCTGAGGAACCAAACCCACAGTTTCGTGCAAGCTGGACAAGCACTCTACCACTAAGCCACATTCCCAGTTCTCTCCCATCACTCTTGCTGGTGGCCTCTGGGACCTCCAAGGGCCAATCTCCAAATAGGAGTGCTCTCTGCAAAGAGCCAGGACCTCAATGCCATACAGACAGAGTACACACTTCACTTTGGGGTCTCTTAAATGTGCCTGACCCTCTGTGGCTCCAAAACAGGTAAGGAGATTAGAGGGAACGTAGGTGAAAAAGAGGGACATTCTGGAAAAATCTTGTCCTTCTTGACCTGTATCATGGCAAATGTCTCCAGAGTTTCCATCTCTCCTCCTGGTCCTGGCAGAAAGGCTACTATAAGACTTCAGGAATGACACTCTATCTTGCAGGATCTTGAGGCCAAGGGAAGGGAGCAACCAGCCTGACACCTAAGGAGCAAATCCTCTGCCCTCCTTACCCTGCTGGTATCCCAGGGCCCCCTACTGTGGAATCTGTTATGGCTGGGAGCCTGCTTCCTATGTCCTGTGGCTATGGCCCATCCAATAGGCCACGGGGGCAAACAGGGTGGTAATGAAAAAATGCTAACCTTTCCATCATTCCCTTGCTGTGGCCAGCTGAAGCCAGTCTGGGAGCAAACCAGGCCTTAGGGACAACTGTCTCATTCCCATTGCAAGCTGGCAGTACCCATTAGAGCTGTGCTGAGGTAGCTCTGCATTATCTGGGTGAGGAGGAAAAGCCTTCTCTGTTCACCCTTTGTCCTGGGGAGGGAAAGGGAGCAGCCAGAACTTGAACAGTTTCCTGATCCTTGGTTCAGGTTTTTTTCTAAATCACACCCGGATTTCAATTTCAACAGTGACTAAGAGACTACAATGAGAAGGATTGGACCAAAAATATCACAGTGATCTCATCCACACCAGGATGTATTTAACATGTCATTCTCCTCACACTTCTGAGCTGCACCTACCTTTGCCAATGCAAGGTCAATTGGCTCTGATGCTATTCGCAACCTGAGCACTGATGGGCCAGGGGACAGAATGACTTCTTCCCTCACCAATTCATCCTCTACGTCCTCTGCAAAACAAAAACAAGATGACTATTGGATGACTGGCAGAGAACAGGCCAGAAAGTCATTTAAAAATGGACACCAAGAAGTTGGGAAAAGTTTAGGTGAAGGACAGGTACTTCCACACTGTCCCAGTCCCCACTTTATGGCAGCCAAGGCTCCAGAAGGAAAAAAATTTGCAAGTCAAGATGGATCTTGCTTCTTATCATAACCCCTCCCTCACTGTGCCCCAGGAATGCACATGGCTGGTCTGCTAGAAAAGGCCACATATGGAGAGAACCACACCCCCAGATGTAAGCCATGGAACAGTTCCTCAGAAGATGGATAGGCAGGATGCATAAGTCTGTCACCCTGAAAGAAGGCTCATTTTTCTTTTATTTTTTAGGTCCCAAACTGGGACTCAAACTCATTACCTGCCAATTTCACTCACTGGCTAACCTTCTACCAATTGAGCCAGGCCTCCAACCCCTAAGTCTTATTTCTCATAACCATTTTTCAGTACTGTGGCTGATATTTATTGATGCCTTGGGTTCTATCACCGACTTCCACAGCAGCACAATTACCATCACACCATCTGTAGCTGAGGACAAGTGAAGTAACTGTCAGGTGAAGGAGAGGTGACATGGGCATGATACACACAGTACTGACTTCAAGTCATCCAGTAACTCTGCCCACCCATGATCCTCCAGCTAGAAAGAATGCAAACCCATAGACTGGATGGGTCCTCTTGCAGTCTTTTTTTTTTTTTTTTGAAAGAATGCAAACCCATAGACTGGATGGGTCCTCTTGCAGTCTTTTTTTTTTTTTTTTTTTTTTTTTTTTGGCCAGTCCTGGGCCTTGGACTCAGGGCCTGAGCACTGTCCCTGGCTTCTTTTTGCTCAAGGCTAGCACTCTGCCACCTGAGCCACAGCGCCACTTCTGGCCATTTTCTGTATATGTGGTGCTGGGGAATCGAACCTAGGGCCTCGTGTATCGTATCCGAGGCAGGCACTCTTGCCACTAGGCTATATCCCCAGCCCCCCTCTTGCAGTCTTATAGAATCCTCTAAAATACCACTTCAACTTCTCAACTATCCCAGGTCCCTGCTTACTCTTCTATCTTCTACCATTGAATCTCCTAAAGCATGGGTGAAGGACCCAAGGGAAAATAACATCCAGCCAACAAGCTGATAAAGCCAAGCGTAGCAGATCCCAGAGCTAGAGCATGGTCAAGGGATGGGGCCAACACACCCAGGACACAGCTTGTGTCTTATTCTACTACCTCCCTTTCTCTGGAGGAGTCAGCCACAGCATAAGGCAAACTCCTAAGGCCCAGTTCACTGACAGAGAAGCAGATTCTGTCTTTGGGCTGTAAAAAAGAGGGGGGAAAGTCTGCACTATAAATAAAAAGTTGAATTTAAATGAGAACATTTCTTTTTTGTTTTTTGTTTTTGCCAGTCCTGGGGCTTAGACTCAGGAGCTGAGCACTGACCTTGGCTTCTTTTTGCTCAAGGCCAGAACTCTACTACTGGAGCCACAGCACCACGTCTGGCTTTTTCTGCCTATGCGGTGCTGAAGAATCAAACCCAGGGCTTCATTTATATGAGGCAAGCACTCTACCACTAGGCCATATTCCTAGCCCCAAATGAGAACATTTCTAAAACATTTCAAAAAATACTGTTCTGTGACCATGGCTTACAAAAAAATAGCCTGAAAGAGAGTGAGTTCAGATGTCCACCTAGTAACATGAACGGATCTTGAAAACATGGCACAGGCAGAGAAAGTAAAAAATAAATTGAGGCATTTTAACAAAATACTGAGCAAATATGCACGTGCACTAAACTACACTACACTCTGTATAGGAACAGGCACATACAATACAGAGAGAGAGAGAGACAGAGACAGAGACAGAGACAGAGAGATATACAGCTCTTAGACATAAGCTGGAGGAAGCTAAACAGAAATGAGGATGGCTGACAAGCAGGTTTGCAATGGTCCACACTGAGAGTTTTGACTGGAAGAAGAAATGAACCTGAGGCCCCAGACAATGGAGCAGAGCTCCCTAAGTGATGCCAGCAGGCCTGAGAAGCTACTTATACTGCTTGTGACCAGCCTGTCTCTGGAAGCGTAAGGGAGACAATATTTCAGCCTATTTGAGTCCTCTGTTTAGCCCAATGTTGTCAGAGGGAGCAGGGTCTGTGACATGTTCTGCCCAGCCCATGAAGTGAGTCAGGGAGGGAGGCTGAAGGCTGTGACACAGACATGAGAGGCCCCGTGAAGTAAGTAGCCAAGGGAGGGTGATTTCTGCACAGAGGACCTGGCTGCGTGCAGAGAGCTAGTTTTGGACCACAGAGCAGGTCTTGGGCGCAGATGTGGGGAGGCCACCATGCAAGGGAAAAAAACATTGCTCCAGAATAATACGTTAGCCAAGCAGACAAAACTGTCTGCGATGCCAGTGGTTGAGAATGCTATTTTTAAGGCCCTCACATGAATGTCTGGTTGGAAAGAAGCAAGGAATTTGTGTCCCAAAGCATTTTACGTAGATATTGGAGGAAAAACTTTCATAGTGACTGTACTTCACTTTGGGTGGGGTCAGAGGAAGAAAGAAATGATGTTGTGTTACCAAATTTTATGCCTATTTCTAAGCTGCCATTGCATTCTCTCCCCACAAGATTTTTCTCTTTTCTCTCCCATTGATTGTCTTGGTGAGTGGGTCCCATAGTCTCTTATCCTCCATCTCCCTATCTTTTCCTAAATGGTTAGCTGTGCTAGCAGCGAGGGGTCTGCTTTCTTCCAGCAAATGTGCACATGCTCTTCAAACAGCTGGCTTCTGAGAATCGCTAAAAGCCTTCCTTCCAAGAGAAGCGCTCTTGTTCCGAAGGCCGGGAACTGCTTTGCTTCATATCCAAACACAAGTGCCTTTCATTGGAAACTCTTCAAGCACAGTGCCTCCCAGAAGGCCTTGGATGCCAGGGCTTCCTGGCTCCATCCTTCACTCGACATAGCCATGTATAGAAACCTGCCCTTCCTGGGGAAGGCAGATGGCCCCCACCGTCATTCCTGGGGATTTAGATTGAGGCTCTCAGACCTCTGAAGTTAGTTGAGCATTATAAATAAGCCCTGCCTCCCTGTGCAGAGCTGTTGGCTTTCATACTGATCAAGGCAAATCAGATCATCTCTTTCACAGAGGCTACATGACTTGAGGGAGGCACCACTCTCTTCCTGCTGTTTGAAAAGAATGCTTAAAGCAGGAAGAAAGGATGAGACAACCCAACAGATAGTAGCTGGCTTCCGAGGAGCAAATGCTCAGAACCCTCAAGTCTCCCGTTGGTTCTAGCCCTTGGTTCTGACTCTCTTCTTTTTTTGGCCAGTCCTAGGCTGTGAACTCAGGGCCTGAGCACTGTCCCTGGCTTCTTTTTTGCTCAAGGCTAGCACTCTGCCACTTGAGCCACAGCGCCACTTCTGGCCATTTTCTGTATATGTGGTGCTGAGGAATCGAACCCAGGGCCTCAATGTATACGAGGCAAGCACTCTTGCCACTGGGCCATATTCCCAGCCCCTGACTCTCTTCTTAACAAGGAGCAGAAAACTGTGTGGAGAGAAAAACTGCTCCAAAACCAGAGCAGGGAGACAGGTTCTGTGCCTTGATCTTAGGGGGTACTTACACAATGGCTTTCAGTTCTGAACATGGAATGTAAATTAACCTACATACTTCACTGTGTATATTACACCTCAACCAGACACTTAGAAACCCTTTTAGAGGACAGGCCTCCCCAACCAGAGTTATGCTAATACTGTGGTCTACAACTGTCTCTGGAAACCTTTACATGTTCTAAATAGCCCTAAGAGAGCCTCCAAATGGAAAAAGGTCTCCTCTGGGAGGAGGCCAGGATTTGTCCAAGACAGCAAGGCAGGTATGGAGAAGACATTAACAGGACAGGGGCCTGCCCCTGCTTTCTAAGGTCAGGTGGAAGAAAAGTACCTCCCCAGACAGGAGGAAGCCCTGCCACTCCCCGAGGGCTCACACCTACCAAGCCGAAGGGCACCCAGCTCATCATCCACTTTGTCAGGCATCAAACGATCATTCCTAGAAAAATAAAATAAAATGTCAGTATACTGGGGGAGAATGGCAGAAAAAGAGGTAAGAGAGGCTCAGGAACTGAGGAATTCTTTCCAGTGCCAGCCTTGCCATAGTGTGTGACTCAGCAGCTCACCACTCTCAGCCACAGGCTCCACATGGAGTGACACCAAATGGCCTTCAAAGTGTCTGTTGGTGCTCTATTCTCACATGCACATCTGCTAATTGAGGATGGAAGACCCTGTGGTTTACATCTGCCAAGCACCAAATGTCAACACATTTCACTGATGTCTGTGTCTCACACAGAGAAATAATCCTCAGAATCATTACATAGAATGCTTCCATCTCATTTTTACAAGTTTTCTGTTTGTTTGTTTCTCTGAGCTTCTGTAAAGTCACCAGTGGCCTTTTATAAATAGAGACTTATAAACTATACTATGTTTTAGGAAATCTGGGCTACAACTTTTCGCTACCTGAGGAAGAGATTCTGTGATTCTGATTTGTAAATGCAGGTGTGTGTGCAGAGCATCTTGCAATGATACACCTGTGTGGAAGCTCCCCTTAGAGTTTACCTCCAGCACTCATCAACTCAAACTAAAGGAAAACCATATTTTAAAAGAATGTATTCAAAATAACAACATTATATCACTCTCTAAACACCCATTTACTATGTTCAAAATGACAGCTCTTTTGAAGGTGGCATTGAAATATATTTCCCTCCAACATCCTTGCAGGGTGAAATATGACTGAAGTAACAATCGTAGTCCTGCAGGGCACACCCCATTGAACTGGCTTCCTCTTGACGATTTGTGATGGGCGTGAGTGGAAGACCATGGAGGACGTGCAGTACTCAGCCAAAAGTGTGCACAGATTCAGACTCTACAAAACAGTGCTTCTTCCCCTTCCCATAGGAGGGATGGTCCCCTCCTATGCCTCTACCTCCTTCTCCGTTCCTCTTCCTTCTCCTCCTCCTCCAACACAGTGTTCCTTCCCCTCCAGCCCCCTTCTAAACCTCCTCTTCTCCCTACTCAGTCAGGCTGGGAGCCTCCATGCAAACCCCAAACCCCTAGTCTGACACCACTAGGACTCTGGGTATTTGTGGGGGGTGAGATAGAGGGATGCACTAGAAAGTGGGCTAAGATGGGAAAAGTAAGGAGCGTCGTCACCACAGAGACCCCATATACCAGGAGGAAGAACTGAGTTGCACTTTCACAGAAGCTTCATCGTGACAGATTTTCCCCAGCCCACCTGCTCCACAGCACAGCTGAGGACCTGGGCTCCCTCTGTCCCTGTCACTGTCCTGATGGAAGAGGGCTACAGCCAAAGAATGAATATGAAGTATGAGTAAAAGGCACAATGGCCCCCAGAAAGAAGCAGCCTTGACTAAACCTTGGCTTTAGCTTAGTGGAAATGGTTTCAGATTTCAACTCTCCAGTGCTGTGAGACAGTAAGTTCATGCTGGTTTAGGCCACTGAGTTTGGTGATTTGCTAGGACATCACTGTGAAGTTATGGGCCAGCTAAGAGTTGTAAACAAGGAGGAAGAGAGAGTGGCAGAACTCTCTAGGCCTGCTAAGAGTTGAAACCAAGTAGGAAGAGAAGGTGGCCGAATTTTCTTGATTTCCCACATCCCACATATCCAGTGTGAGCCCCAGCTCCATAAACAGATGCTGAATGCCAGAGTGACATCACAGAAATTAAGTGACTTAAACAAGGTTGCACAACTTAGAAGTGCAGTCTTCAGCTTCAAATGCTCTGCTTTGTTCATCTCTGATTTGTACCCCTTTCCCTGGCCCAGAGACTCCCTGGAAACCATGGGATAAAGCCCAGTCCTCAAAGTGCTCCTAGCTTCTGAGAGCAGGCAAATGGTGTGAGACATGGTGAGGGGGGAATGCTGTGCTTGAGGGGTGGGGAACAGCAGGACTTTCCCTAGTCATAGGACTTCCCCCCAGAGGGCCAGCCATCAGCTGCAGAAGCAGCTCAGAAACGTGGTGCCTGTTTCCCCTAGATCTCTCACCAAAGAAGACCTCAGTGTGCTCATACATGGAGAATGTGCGATTGTTCCTTTCATGTGCCCCTTTGTGACCAACGAAATGCAAAGTTTAAAAGGTCAGTTCAAAGCATGTTCTTGCCTTTGAGTGAAAACTACTATGAACAATGGCAGAAAGATAAATCGAGGGCTTCAAAATGCATTCTCAAAGTGCCATTGTGTAGATAACCCAGAGACATGTGACAATGTGTACATCTAATAAATCTAAGGGGTTGGCAGCAGACACCAGCCTGCCAGCTCTGCATGAAGCCTCCACCTCACACTCCACTTCCCTTCATATCCCAAAGGGAAAGGCAAAGGCTGGGCCCTGGGTTCAAGGTACACAAGGCCTGGACTTAATTAATGCCTGACTAAATTCTGGCTTAGCAGACTCATCAAGAATACTGGGTTCAAATCCCTCCTCTCCCTTATGTTTGGGTCTGGGCAAGCTACTTGCCTTCTGGATGCAGCAGTTCTTTGACCCACACAAGGCCAGGCACCAAGCTCTGAAGCAGTGATGTACTCCAGGCATGATCATCAGGAAGGTATATATTGCTCTTTCAGTAAATGACCCTGAGTAGTCACTCACTAGCTCTTAACACAACACAGAGGAGCCAACAGCTCCATCTTCGGTCTGTACTGGACCCTGGCTGGGTTATTTATGGGTTCCAGAAGAAGATTGTTCTTCGAGAATGAAGGCACAGATCACCAGCCATCACCCCTGATGAAATACCAGATCCCAGCATCAATGGAACTTAGAGTGATCAACAATCATACAGTCTAAGAATCTAGAATATAAAAAACTAACATAAAATTTCCCAAGACAGTGACAACCCAGCATACCTAATGGAAGTAATAAAAATTTTTAAGTCCTACTAAATATATGCTTAAAATTATCAAAAGCTCTTAAACACAGGAGGAAGTGATTGATGAAAGCAAGCAGACACAGAAAATAAGACTCTCAATAACTTGAGATAATAGAGCAACAATCTAAGACATACTGTAAGTTGGAGCAATCAGGGAGAAAGTTTTTAAAGGCATGTACATTATAAGAAAAGAAGCAACTATGGGAGAGGTACAAACAGATTTGAAGAGTAGATGCAGTCACTGTAGTAATTAAATGTGCATACATCACATGGTGATCGATGATACACAATGTGTTGGAAAAGATCCATGAGTCTGCTAGTCTGCTCCTGGAAGAAGTGGAGAGAAAGGATGTGAGAAGGCAAGAGAGAAGGAGAGAGAGAGAGAGAGAGAAAGAACAGGAAAATGCTTCTCTATAGAACACAGTCAACTAATAAATGTTAAAGAAAAATGAATTAGGAAAGCACCACTTAATAATTTAATGATTTATATGGGAAAAGATCATTGATGGAATGCTAATATTACTAGATGAGAGGTTTTTAGGAACAGGACATTCACAAGGTTGAAAGTTACAGATTATTAATTAATTGCAAAAGGGAAACTTATCTTTATGGTAATGCAGAAACTGACACAGAATGATTCACCTTAACATTACCAAAAATAAAACAAAATGACATCACATGCTCCTGATGGGATATAATGGGAGATGTATACATCAAGTATATGCATTGCCTTTGCCAAATAAAACAAACCTACAAATCTAGAATGTGGGCATTCACAAAAGACAACAAGCCTACATTCTAAAAGAAAAACTTGAAAACTAAAAATTTGAGATCAGAGAGGCACATCAACCAATAAAGTGAGTAAACTCTGAATGGACCTTGGATTGGAAAAGTAAAGCTTCAAAGATCATTTGGGAGACATCTGAGAGAAATTTGCTCAAGGCTTCATATTACATGATGTAGGTATACAATGTGCAATTTCTCATGTGTGATGGGGCTGGGGATATGGCCTAGTGGCAAGAGTGCTTGCCTCCTATACATGAGGCCCTGGGTTCAATTCCCCAGCACCACATATACAGAAGTGGCGCTGTGGCTCAAGTGGCAGAGTGCTAGCCTTGAGCAAAAAGAAGCCAGGGACAGTGCTCAGGCCCTGAGTCCAAGCCCCAGGACTGGCCAAAAAAAAAAAATCTCATGTGTTATAATGGCACTGTGGCTGTGTGGTAGAACGTACTTGTCCTTTTGAGATATAAGCTGAAATATTAGGAATGAAATGCCAAGAAACTAAGTTACTCAGTTTCATACAAATCTGTGTATATATAAGCACATAGTATACATTGTGGAGGAGTAAAGGTGAGGGCAAAGAACAAATTTGACCAAATATTAACAGCTGCTGGATTTAGATAAAAGGTACCAAGGTGTTCATTATACAATTCTTTCAACTTTTTTATAGATTTGAACTTTTTTCAAGTTAAGAAAAGATTTTTGGTAAGCTTCAACTCTAGACAGCACAATGAAGAGATAAACGACAAGAATACAATTCAATCAAAACAGAGAACAATATTGAAATAGTAAATAAGAGATGCAGAAAAATGTTAAAGTCCAATGTACATTTAAAAGAAGTCATAGAAGGAAGAAGGAGTGTGGGAAAGGAAAAACACAGAAAAGACCACTGTTAAGAACTTCCAGATACCAGTCATACAGATAGACCAAGCCTGAATGAGACATGTAAAACTACATGCACACTTAGAATGTCACAATGAAACTACCAGATACAAGAGAGAATTTGAAGTCACAGAGCAAATAGTGACTTCTCAAAAGCAAGGCTATAGAAAGGCATAATGCCCTATATGCATCCAATCATACAAAATAATATTTATCAAAATGAACTGCAGGAAATGAAAACAAGAGTTTTTTACTTTTTTGCTGTTTTTGTTTTCTTTCCTTTTTGTTTGGTATGTTCATTTATATGTCTTTGGGAGTGTAAGGGAAAAAACAAAAATGGAGGGACAAAAAGTGAACAAATGCATCAATAGTACTCACTGGACACTATGTTGAAAATGAAGTATATACAACTTGTAGGTGGGATGGAAGGAAAAAAACTGGGAGAGAGTGAGGAAAGGAATGACATTGTCCAAAAAGAAACATACTCATTACCTGACTTACATAACTATAACTTCTCTGTACATTACCTTCATAATAACAATAAAAAATTTTAAAGTAAGGCTGTAAGACAATAAAACAACATCTTCAGAGTGATGAGAAATGTATCTGACAACTTGGACATCCTTAGCTAAAAAATCACTAAGATAAGGACAAAGGGAAGACATTTTGGAGCAAAGAATGAAATTTACTCTCAAAGAGCTTCACTGAGTAATCTTCTAAAGAGCTTGTGAGCTATGTCAGAAAAAGGAAGGTGAACCAGAGGATGAGTAAATAGAGAAGATAGAGCAATGGTGAGAAAATAAGTCTGAAAACATTTAAGTTAAAGCAATAAAAGTAGTAACAAACGCAACTAACCTGGGAGGACTTCAAACAAAGCAAAACAGAAATGAGAGACAATAAGCAGGAACTGTGAAAGCAAAATGACCATTTCAGAATTAAACTTTCTAAAATCCTTTCGTGTGTGTGTGTGTGTGTGTGTGTGTGTGTGTACACGCGGGCATGCGCACACACATGCATGCATGTACCAATACTGGATGGGCTTGAACTCAGGACCTCCAAGCTGTCCCTTACCTCTTTTGCTTAAGGTTAGTGTTCTACCATTTGAATCATACCTCCACCTCTAGCTTTTTGGTGGTTAGTTAGAAATGAGAATCTCACAGACTTTCCTGCCCAGGCTGGCTTCAAACCTCTATCCTCAGATCCCACCCACCTGAGTAGCTAGAACTATAGGCATAAGCCACTGATATCCGGCCCTTTCATTTTTTAAGGATGTCAAGGGAGTGATTAAACTTGAACTTTTAGACAATTATGATTAAAATCTTAAGAGTAATCAGAACAAATGTAAAAACATTATGCATAATTTCCAAATCAGGAAAGAGAAAAAGGAAAAAAATCTCTAAACATTAACTCAAAAGTCAAAGCCACTGGCCATCGAGTGGTTCTTCTGATAACTCAGCAGCTACATTATTATCTACAATCACAGGGACTCAATCAAACACACAGACAGAGTTTAATAGAACTATTCACAGCAGCCTAAAAGTGAAAACCACCAAATGTCTATCAACAGGTAAGTGAATAGGCGAGGTATTACCACACAATGGAACAAAATAGTGATGCATGCGGCAATGTGAACACATTGTGCTAAGGAAAGAAGCCAGACACAAAAGGTCACATGTCATACAATTCTATTTATGTGAAGCATCCTATTTTGCAGGTTGTCAGGAGCAGACAGGTGGGAGAAACAGGTCAAAAGTGACTAATGAGTAAGGACAGAAAAGGGGGAAAAAAGAACAAGTGTGGCAGGTGAAAGTATATGCTACAACAGAACAAGTAAATTCTAGTATGTCACCAACTACGATAAATTAACCTGTAATTAAAATTTGACAGAGAACATCTGATTTTTTTCTAATTATCTATGTGGTGTTTCAAGACAAATGAAAAAAATCAAGAAAAAATATACCATGGTATAGTAGCTATTTACAAGTTGATATAAATACTATCACCTAAGAAAAGGCTTTGGAATTAAAAAAAAAACATTACTAGTAATTAATCTACTTACTACAGAATGAAACAAAAATTCAATAAGAAAATTTAACCACTTGAATCCTAACAGCAATGCACCTAACAGCAATCTCTAAATACAAGGCCAAACCTTCCAGAGCAAAAGAAGAGAGGCTGCACAATCCATAGCATGAGATGAATCTTTAGCATAGCTTTCTCAGCAAATAATAGATGAAAAAGGAACAAAGAATATTTGAACATCAAAATAACATGTTACCATTAAGTCACATACATTCTTAACAAGTACATATGACATACCTACAAATACAGATCACATAAAGGTCAAAATAATATCATAAAAAATTCCAAACTGTTATTTATGGTAAGGAAATTTTAAAAGAATTAGTGAATAGAGGGCTCCTCCATCAACATTCCCTCAACTAAGAATCTATATATTAGTAAGTTCTACATATTAATAAGACACAATAGTACAAAATCTCAGGGGAAGCAGTTAAATGGTAAATCCAGGAAAACACAGAGCATAAACTGCCTATTTTGTGAAAAGAGAAAAAAGAAAAGCTAACCATTCAACTCTGGGCGGCATAAGATAAGAAAAGAGAAGGGGAAAATGATATTAATATAATATAAAAAGAAACCAGAATATACAATGATATAATAAACCAAAAGAAAATAGAAAGTAGGAAAACAAAAACACAAGGTTTAAAAATTAATAAAATAATAATGGATTCAGTGACTGTCAAACTGCTTCTTTGAAGAAATGAATAAAAAAACAGACTTTGATATAACTGATAAAGAGAAGAGAATAATTAATATTAAGAATGAAAAGGGAGGGTAAGCATTTTAAGTAGAAACCTTTAAGAAGAAGACAAACATAGGGAAAAGGTCAAACCAACACATCTGAATGCTGACACACTGACCATTTTCTAGAAAAATCACAAAGATAACTCATTGTTTTTAAAGTCCATTGCCAGACATGGGTATGCCTTTAGTGCTAGTGACTCAGGAGGCTGGAGCTGGAGAATACCAGGGTCAGGAATTCAGGACCAGCCTGAGAAAACACAAGGAGACTTCATCTCAAAAGAAATAAATGTCTATTTTTTAAAAATCACTTATTTAGGATTCATCTCCATTTCCCTCCCCAATATACAAATACTTTTTATTTATATGATCTGCCGAAAGGAAGTCTCCCCAGTTTCCATTCTAAATATAGTGAACTCCAACTCTGACACCAAGCCTGGGAGGCACCACAATGCCACTGAGACTGTGTGCAGGAGAGGCCGGCGTCTGGCTATAAAATGGAGCCAGTGGTATTCTTCCATTGGAAGATGGCTGTAAGAACTCAGTGAGCTAACACACCAGGTATACTCTGTGAACAGTGCCTGGCACACAGCAAATGCCATGTTGGCTGAGATGACAATGAGTTCACACACAAGTGCAAGCTGTGACACAAAACCAGACTGCAGCACTAGCCATGACTGTGAGACAGTATGACCAAATGGCAATACAGGAATATTTTAAAAGCTGAGCACTGGGAGCTCACACCATAATCCTAGCTACTCAGGAGGCTGAGATCTGAGGATCTCAGTTCAAAGCCAGCCTGGGCAGGAAAGTCCATGAGGCTTACTTCCCAAAAACCAGAACTGGAGCTGTGACACAAAGTGGTAGAGCAATAGTGTTCAGCACAAAAGTTCAGGGACAGTGCCTGGGCCCTGAGTTCAAGTCCCATGATGGGGGGGAGATGGAGAGGAAGATGGGATTGGACGGGTGGGGTGATGTTGTATTTTAACAGTGGAAAATCTAATTATGTAATCTGCATAAAAAGGGTAGTTTTTTTTTTAATATAAAATAATCCATAGCCAGGGATGGTGGCTCAAATCTGTAGTCCTGGCTACTTAAGAACTGGAGATTTGGAGTGTCACAGTTCAAGGACAGCTGGGACAAAAGGTCTGCAAGACTCCAACTGAACCCAATGGCAGGATATAGTGCAGACACCTGTCATCCACAGTATGCAGGGAAGCACAAATAGGAGGATCACAGTCCAGGCTGGCGCAAGCATCAAGCAAGACCTTGTATCAAAAATAAGCAACACAAAAAGGGCTGGCAGATGGAATAACAAAGTGGCTCAGGTGGTAGAGTGCCTGGCCCATAAGCACAAGGGCTTCCAGTACCCCCTGCCCCCAAAAAGTTAAAATAATATCAAAGAATGTTGAAAATCATTTTATAAAATAAATACCTGTCTAGGCATAGTGCAGCATGCTTGTAATACCAGCGCTTGGGAGGCATAGGCAAGAAGATAGTTTGAAGTCTGGGTGGGCTCCATCTGAGACTCTTTCCTTAAAATACTACAGAAATACAAGTTTCTAAAAACAATAACAGAACATACTAGCGGCGGGATGGCCTCCCCGACTCCTGAAATCTGCCCAATGTTCTAACACGAATGCATTGGCAGAATGCCTCTACAGCTGGTAGCAAAATGAACATGCTAGTTCCTGTAGGACTTACACCTGGGGGTGGGGGGGTCAGAATCCAGGCTTTCCACAGAGGAAAGGGGCAGGCAAAGCCAGTGAGCAGCACATGCTACAAAAGACTGGTATCCCTGCAATCAGCTGAGTCTTACCCCGCCTTTTGCCTCAGCCCTCTCTGAAGGGCTGTAGGGATGGTACATCTAGTAGTCCTGGACTTTGGCCCTTCATACCCACCCCATCCCAAGCCCTTTGTAGCCCCCCTATCCTGCACCCTTGCTCCCAGATGGTGTACACAGAAGACTGAAGGGTTTGGGAGCCACACACTTGAGAACAAGCTAATACAAAAAAAAAAATCTAAATTCTTCTCCTCAGAATTTTCCCACTTCACATTAGTTCTCTTTGGCTCCCTATGGAGCCCTAGCCAAGTGCTCCCCGTGGGAAAGACGAGGTCCAGAGCCGCAGTGGGTAGCACTGGGAGGTCACCTGGCCTAACCTTCAGGGTCAGCTATGGGTTCTGGTAGAGGAAAGGCGTACCCCCAAGACTACCACCGCGGGCCAGTCGGACGGATGGGAGGTGTCCAGGCCATGAGGGCTTCCTCTACCTCCCTCTGCCACCAGAGCAGCAGGCGTTTTTAAAATTAAGTCATAAGGAACATGCAGTCTCAGGAGGGACTGGGTTATCTAGAAGTCACTAAGTGTCCTTACACTCACAGGTGGTGACCTCAATGGTCTCTGTAAATGCCTCCAATGGCCAGTGTTCCAATGCAGACTTGAGACATATAAAGAAAATGCTATGCTCTCCCTCTCTCCCTCCCTCTCTCTTTCCTTTCCTCTTAATAAGGATGTGGAAAACCTGACTATAATTGCCTAGTCTGATATTTCCTGTAAGAAAGATCTCTGGTTGAAACACTGTGAAAACAATCTGCCTTAACAATTCAATCCAAATAAATGATCTTCCTGAAACGAGTGAAAAATCCCTAATTGGGAATTGGGTTGCATACCCACATCTTCCTTATCCGGGTCCATGATGACGAAAGTTGGACAAAGATAGGCATCACCCAGTGAGGACAGATTGGGGGTGGGGGTCCTGATGGCCTTGCATCCTCCTGGAAAAGCCATTGGGCCAGGCTGTTTGGCTGGAGAGAACACATGCTGTACTCCGGCCTCCTGAACCATTGTTCTTCAGAGTGATAACTTCTGTGCTTAACTCTCTTTCCGTATGTGTCCCTCCTGACAGGCTTTGGCACGCGCCCTCAACAAGAAGTATGCAGAGCCTGAGCAAGATTCAAAATCAAGTCCAACATTCTCCTTCCTGTATATCTATTCCATGAGTCAGGTTGGATTCTGGAACATTCCAGGAACAGAGAAACAAAAATCCTAGTCTCCTTCCTTCAAAGAATTTGCAAAACAAAACTGTACTAGATATGACCTTCTTTCATGTTGTTCTCCCAATCTTCTGTTGGCTCAAGGCCTCAGCATACAAGTGGTATTTAGTGGATGTTCCTTGGGAAGCTGAGAGCTCAGAATTCACCTGGGCACAGACATCCAGTACGAAGGCTGTGAAGCAAATACAGACTAGCCCAACCTGGCAGCCTGCAGGCAATGGGGAAGGAAGAGTGAGAACTTCTCCCAAGATCCCCTTGGTGGCAGGCAAAGCCACAGAGCTCAGCCCAGTTTCACACGTCCCATGCTTAGGACTCAGGATGCATGAGGAAAAAATGCTCTTCCCTGGCAGAAAATCCAGGAAGATTTTGTCATCCTCATGTCTTCCTGACCTTAGCTGGGGCTGAAGTCTCCTGAGCATAGTTAAGCTCAGCTTGACGAGGTGGTTGGTACACTTGCTCCACAGGCAGCAAAAAGGGGATGATGTTCCAGGATGAAATGCTTTCTTGAGGGAAAAGCTCTATAGAATTCGTCTCTGAACATGGCTAACTTCACTGAACAGCCATACACTTTCTTCACCATGGCCCGGCACTGCATGGGCTATTAGTATTAGACTCTACCAAATATGCCCACTTGCCAGGGGCTGGATGAGCACAAGGGGGGCAGGCTGATGCTGGAGCTGTGTCCTTACCTGTATCTGGAGGTCCCAGCTCTGAGCAGGGCCCAGCCTTCAGAGCAGCTGCGGGAGCACCGACAATGCCTCCAACTGAGACAGCCCGGTCTCCTCCCAAGTGGAACAAGCACCCTAAGGGACAGCTCTACCAGGGGCAAAGGTTCTAAGCCAGTCTTTTCATGGCTAGTTGAGAGAAAGGATTCCTCTGCAACCTTGGTCCTGTCCTAGAAAGTCTAAAGTCATCCTCAGAGTTATAAAAGGGAAAGTCTGACAGGCTGCCAGGAAAGCATTACAGAAGAGTTGCTGCTCGTCTCCAAAGGGAACTAGAAAGCTGTGTGGAGATGTTTGCTTAGCTGTGAGGAGAAGCCATGATGGGGCACCAGTCCTGCCCTTTACAGTCCTTCGGAGGACCAAATAAACATATCCAGGGAAGTAATCCATGCCAAGGAGGTCCCATCAAACATTCAATCCACTCCACTTCTGTTTGGTTAAAACATGCCAAAGAGTAGCAAAAAAACAATTCAGGATAAAGTATTTCCATTCTGAACTCGTTAAAGAGCCAGGAACAGAGTTTGAAACAGCACTGTCTTTCAAGGCTGACTCCATTTAGAAAGACAAAGGTAGGTCTGTTTGCTTTGAGAAAGGCAGGACTTAGGCTTAAATCATACATGTTCTTGGAGCTCATGATTTCTTCATGTGTCCTTGTGCATAAGTGCAACTTCCCTGAGCTAGCACTTCCCCCGGGACACTCAGGCTCTACGAATTCACAGCTGGACCTTTGCAGTAGTAACTGCTTAACTGGAAAGCACCTCTACTTTCCCATGCACTTGCAAATGTAACTCTAAATGTAACTTTAAATATAACTCTCACCTAAGTCCTACATGGTAAGCAGCATAGCGACTTTGCAATGAAGGCAGTCAACTGCCCACCACACACAGCTCATGAAACCCAGGTCCATGGTGACATGAGAACAATGAGAAACAACAGTGAGGTGTTGCATAAAGCCTGATCGCCTCACTTTGAAGGTTCGACTTTAATTTCAAGTTACTATCTCTGTCTGAAATTTTGTAAAATTGCTTTAATGTCCTTTCTTTGCTAGAATTATAATAACCTGAACAGCATCTGTTTTATCATTTCACTAGTATGACTTAAGCTTTAGGGACTATCTTCCAAAAGGCCCTAGAAAAGTGTTCCCATGATTTGTAATTTTGGAAATTTTATAAAATTAGATACTTTTATACCCCTTTTCTTAAAGGACTACCCATATTATATAAATTTCAGGCCTACATAATCCAAATTGGTCTCTGACACTGACCTAGGTTGTTCTCCAGTTGTTTTTCCATTCATTTTATTCACTGATGCATGAATCCTCAGAATCCAAGACCCTCTGCATCAGGTGAGTAACCCTAGTGAATGCAGAGAAGCTGGGGCTTTCTGTCTGGCCCTTGTTAGGACAGAAAGGCCATTCCAAGACAGCTCCTACTCTTCCACTCACACTGTCATCAAGAAAAAGGAATCTCTAGGAAATCTGTACCTACTCTCCAAGCACAGAGGACTGGCTGTTCTCTGGACCTTTCTCAGAAGAAACACATTGCTATAAACCCAAGTCAGCTTTGTAAACTTGGAGCACTACACCACTGTGGAATTTCCATGAACAAGCCAGCTCCAACTTGGGACCAGCATGCCCTGGGCTAAAATCAGAGGTGTCCCTGAGTCAGCAGGCCACCTCTTGTGCCTCTCCTGGCTGCTGTTCTCATGTGAAATGGAGTGTGAGTGTTCTTGGGCAGCACCACATAGAGTGTGCTCCTTCAGAGCTGCGGGCTCCTGCCTCTCAGGAGTTTCCCAGGTAGCTCCTGGGTGGGGGTGCACTGAGGAGCTAAAAGTTGGCTGAGAACACAGGAAGATGGTGCTGAAACTTTCCATAAACCTCATAGCAGGAGCACAAGGCCTGTCTCAAGAAGTCAGCAAGCAGGGACTTAAAAATGTTAGCACAGGCAAGTTTCCCTCCCAAGTAATAATATTCCACATGAGTTTCTAAGTAAGAGGAAAAAAATCTAAGTAACAATCTTTTTCTCAGCTAACAGTGAAACTACTACAGAAGCAGAATAAAGCTTTTTTGCAAGGCTCTGGTCCCCCAGGTTCCAGAGGATATGATTGTAACACAGCTGTGGGAGGCTGAGCACACAGATCCTTCATCGCCCAAGTCCAGCTGTACACTCCTACCATCATCTCCCTCCACCCAGGTGGGAGCACACAGGGACCCAAACATGAGCCCCTCTATATCTACCATGTGGGCGAGCAATGGCCCCAGCAAGCAACCAACAGGAAGAGCTGCGACCAAAGGTATCTGGAATGATTTCCAGAACAAACAAAATGATCTGAAACAGAACCACGTCGGGCAGTCTGCTTTTTGAATGTCACACTGAGCCTCATGATGTGGATGTAATCAAAGTATGAGGGTTTGGGGAAATATCTCCCCAGAATGTGACATGTCCCAGTCCTAGAAGGGTGAGTGGGAGGTGAGGAAGCTGCCCTCCAGAGTGTCACCCAAGCAGGCTGCTTTGTGTGCATCTGGGACCTCTGTGAGTGCTGCCAGTGCCTTGGAGGCCCAGCATGAGCAGGGATGGGGTCTTTCCTCCTGTTTCTTGGACCAGCTGGTTTTATGCCATCACCTCACCCAGATGTAGGGCCCACTATGACACTCCTATGCTGCTTTTCTGATCTTCACCAAGAGATACGTGACAGATTCCATTAGCTACCACTCTCCCTTTCTGTTTCTTGAGTTTTCAACTTCTTTTTGAAAACCATGAGGCCATAAGAAAAACTGCAAGAATAATGCAATACACACCTTTCACTTACAATAATAGTCGACACTGGCCTTATTTTTCCTCTCTCTGCAGACAGACAGACGGATACACACACACACTCCTTCTTTTGTTTCTTGCTGAAGCATTTAAAAGTAAGTTGCAACATCCTGACATACCACTTCTAAGTGTTTCAGCCTGCCTCTCCTACACAAGCTATGTGGGTTTATTTAATGACAATTTCAAATCCAGGCCCTTGTCTAAGCATTCCCAGACCCCTGTATCAGTGAAATATACCCTTTTTGTCTTCAAAATAAATCAGTTCTAATGTTTTGATTAAATATTAAGTGGGCCACATCCTCTTTTGTTTATTATCTGAAATGGATACTTTCAACTTCTCTTCCTCTCATCTCTCCTAGAGAGTATTGGTTTTTAAGAATCTCTATTCAGGGCTGGGGATATGGCCTAGTGCCAAGAGTGCCTGCCTCGGATACACGAGGCCCTAGGTTCGATTCCCCAGCACCACATATACAGAAAACCGCCAGAAGCGGTGCTGTGGTTCAAGCGGCAGAGTGCTAGCCTTGAGCGGGAAGAAGCCAGGGACAGTGCTCAGGCCCTGAGTCCAAGGCCCAGGACTGGCAAAAAAAAAAAAAAAAAAAAAAAAGAATCTCTACTCAATTCTAAGCTACAAAGTGACTTGAGATTTGTTGAGAAGCTTGGTGTGGTCGGGACAGGCTCTGGGCTAAGGAGTCTGTGTGGCGGGTGCTTGGCAGCTCCAGAGATGTCCCTCCGACACCTATCAAAATCACCCTCCATGGAAAATGGCACTCAGTGTCCACTGTTCTTGAGAAGGGGGATGTGCCATAATAAGTATCACAAACAGCCTCAAGTCCTCAGCTGGAGCAGAGTTCTGGGACTGACTTCCATCAGTGATGGTTCCAGAGTGCATGACTAACTTTTCTGCTCATCTAAATGAGTTTTTACTTAAAGGGAAAGAAGCTGAACAAAATGGGGACTGAGAGGTACATTATCACTCAGAGGAATAGAGCCTCCTCTCAAAGATTCTTCATCAGCCTGGCCCTTCACTGAATCTAATGACGTTCTGGCTGAGGAGGAGTAGTGAGGTAAGATGAAGGACCACAGGCATGTGTGCTCCAGGGGCGGCCACTGTACCAACCCACAGAGCAAACAGGGTCCTAGGAGAGCTGTAGGAAAAGAGGGTGTGTGAGAGCTTTAGCGAGGACCTACTTCTCCCTGTCACACGAAGGGGAAATAACCATGGAAGGCAAGTCCACTCAAGCCCAAATGCATTCAAAAGGGCTTACACAGTCCCTGGCCACTGGAAGAGACCTACTGTGAGTCACAGGGACAGGAACTCAGGCTCTCATCTCCTTTGCCCACAGCCCACACTAAGAATCCGAATCTGAACGTTTCCTTCCAGTCAACACCATCTTTCCCCAAACTAGCGAAAACCTTACGTTTTATCCCCTCACAAATCCCACCTAACTCAGGAACATGTTCATCTCTAACAAAAGACTGACTAAACTGGGAAGGGGATAATAGTATTAAAATAAGTTGTGGGCCAAATGTTTTACATGCCTTGATTAATTTGCTCCTTATAATAATCCTACAAAGGTAATATTATTGCCCCATTTTTAGATGAAGAAACTAAACCACAGGTCACAAGGGGTTGTATACAGAGTAGAACATGACAGAACTCGAACCCAAATCCATCTAGTTCTAAATCCAGGCCTTTTTAATCTCATCATGCTAAATATGTTAAACAGCAAGCTGAATTTCAAAGTCTCACAAGACAATAAAATGCAGTGTTCCCAAACTAGCAGTCTTCCATAACTTGACTTGACAAAGCTCTGCTTGATTAAGAAATAAATTTCAAATAACTTAGAAACTGAAGAGCAGAATCAGCTCTTTCACTGGGGACTTAAAAGGCACTATAGGAACTTGTAAGGCCTGAGGAGATCATCACTACAGCAAGTATTGGTATGGCGCATGGCACAGTATGAATGGGGTACTGACAGCACCTCTTCCCCACCACATGCATCCCACCCAGCACATCCCCACCTTAGCTGCCCCAAAGCTGCCATCTCCTGCCTCCTGTCTAGACAGTTCAAGTCCTGTCTAGGTAGGGCTGGGGACAGCCACACTTCCTGCATAGACTCACACTAGTGGGCCACCCTGTGCCATCATTTCCCACCAGTCAAGTGGATCCAAAAAGCTTTGTAGTGCTGCTATCATGGTTAAATGAGGTACTACATGCTTAAATACCTTACAACAGTGCCTGTCAAATACTGAGTGAGTATGTCCAACACAATCCCAACTCTCTGGCCATCTCCCTGTCATGTGTCTCTTTCCCCTACTTAATCCTGTGACACATATGTACAAAGAGGCCTCAGATCCTTGGGGACAAGAACCTCACCTTCCATATCTCTCACAACACCATTTGTGAACAAGCACCAAGTATTCTACAAATGTTCCACTGAACTGAACAAAATTAAATACAGTGCCTCTAGACAGAGATAAAAAATTGTTTACTCTATTGAGAAAAGGTTCCACTTCTGAGAGCTCTATGGCCACAGTCTGGCCTGAATAGGAAATGAAAGAAACCCCATGGCTTTAGTAACTTCTTGAGGAATGAGCAGAAAAAACAAAATAGAATTTTCTGGAATTAGGCACACATGCAAAATCTGGCTATACAGGAAGCTGTACTGGCAGGTCATATTTGTGAACTGAGAAACTGCCCAAATGCCCGTGGTTCAACTGCTTCAAAGCAACCTTTTCCACTCGGCCTGAGTAAAGCATAGAATTGTTCCATGGCCAGCATTTAGGAAAACCAGCAAGGGAATTGCAGTGTCCTCTCCACTAAGATGGAATGGGATGGGACAGGGAAGGGACTCTGGCTGTCTCCACCCCAGCCCCTTAGTCTCTGGGAGGAACAAGGAAGTCCATCTTTCCCTAGTTCTCTATGCCCTTCCAAGGAGTAGGCTCCTGCTCTCCCCACAGCCCTCCATCCAGAAATGTCTGAATAGGTACACCCTAGGGAAAGGACCAAGAAGGAACCAAAGAGCCACTTTGGTCCTTAGGAATGAGACCCAGGGATCCCAGCCAGCTCTTCCTCAGAAACATCCCAGGCTTGCAGGAAAGAAGGTAAGAAATAGACCTTTCATTCATCCTCAACCAGGCTAATCAAGTCCCTCTTAGCTTTCAAGGCCCTGCTCAGCCCTGCCTCACCCAGGCAACTGTCTCCTGTAAGATTCAAAGTCATTTCAAGTAGCACCATCTATCTGGCCCAAGAAAGATACTGCCTGTCATTTCGAGGTCACTAATCCTGTTCTGTAAGTTCCATTTTACTTCTCACTCAACTCAGTAAAGCCAATAAATAACTCATTTCCATTGTTATTTACTAGAACAATTCTGAGTAACGCTGGAAGAAGTAGGGCTGGTAACACCCCAGCAGGAGGAGCAAAGCAGCTCAATTCAACTTTCTCCAGTGTGGCATGTGCTCTGAGTGGTAATCTAGGAGCAAGGAAGCAATCAGGAAGAAGCTATCCTGAGGAATACAAGATTTCAGAGGGCCAATGTAGGATATTGAAGTTTGAGCACATAAGTGGGGAAGTTTCACTGGCTAGGTAGCTTGGTAGAACTGGTTCTGCTGGTTGGATTGAGTTGGTTGGCTGGCTAGTTGATGGGTTAGGTTGAGCTAACTGGTTGATTTGATGGAAGGATGGTTGAGTTGGTTAGATAGTTAAGTAGTTGGTTAAATAAATGTATGAACAAAAAAAATGAATGAGTAAATTAATGTCAATAAAAAAACTTAAAAGATGCAATACTCAAATTGCTTCAATTCTACTAAACATCATCAGTTTTATAACATGATCTTATAGAAGAGCAGCAAAATCTTCCCTTCCATTCTCTTTTCTGAGTCCATTCTCTTGCTATTACCAGGTCTGGGGAAAGTCAAGGAAATAGTCCAGTCCTCAAAGTATTACTCTATCTATACTGTGAGCTGCCCATGACACTGAAGAAACAAAAGCAAGACTCTGCTGGCCAGGCCCAGATGAGAGCGAGACAAGGAAGAGACCTAAGGATGCATATTTCCAGGAAGCACTCCCACCCAGGCGCCTGCCTTTCTTCTAGATGTGCTGCATCCTAATACCTCACTGCCTCACTCCTTGACCTTGTCCTATTGACTTCCTCGTGAGCCTTTACTTCAAGGCTGTAGTAGCTGGGGGCTACAAAAAGCTGTCTGGCAGACAGGCACCTTGGAGTTATAAAAATACATAGGAAAGAAGAATCTCAATAGTATTTCCCCAGGCTCTCCCACATCTAACTTCCAAAAATCACCTCTCAGTCTCTCAATGGCTTCCTTCTGATAGCATGGGACATCTCCCTGCCCTACACACCAGGCCTCAGGACCACGGGAAGAGTGAGTAAGGCCCAATGATGGGCAGAGGAGGAACTTGGAGCTGCCACATCGATGTCCACAGATGGACGAAATGAGATCGCTCACCCTCCAAGGAGACATGTGAACACTTTCCCACCAGCTGGTGGCCATACTTTCTTGATCTCAAAGGAAGTCTGTGTCATGGGAGATGACACAGATTTTTTTTCTTCTTTCTCCCAGAAGATGAACTGAAGGGGCATGGAGCTGAGATAGCCACACAAAAGCAGGAGTCATGAACCCCCAGAAGGGCTTCAACATGTGACATGCCTGTGACACGCACTTCAGTGGCTTCTCATGTCAAATGTCCTATACCTACCATAGAAAAACCAGGCTTAGAAGAAATGGTGCTCTCTGTGGACTGGGCACAAGCACAAGATGAAATGCAGCATAAAATGAGGGGATCCTCTCATACAAAGAGAGATCTTCGGAAGAGGTTACAAAGAGAGGCTGAACCCCAGAAGGCCATAGTCCTGTGGGAGAACCAGCATGCAGCAAAGTGTCTGGAAGTCAAGCAGGTCTCAAAGGGTCTACATATGAGCCTCAGTGGTCTGGTATAAAGTCCAAATAATGCACTGGAATGAATTAATATGTGGCACAGATGTTGTCAGACTCAAGATGCTCAGGTGAGGGGACCAATCAATAATGCCACATCCTCCACTAAAGGGCAAACCCCAGCCAACAGAATCTATTCCCTTTGGACACACTCAGGATCCTGTGATCTGTGGCTTGCACTCGTTATCTAGGTGCCTGTGAAGGATCAGAGGCTCCAAGAAAATTTGGAATACATTCTCCTTCCCCAAGGCTTATGAGCCATAGCTTGGTGAGTACTGGTGAATGAAATTCACTGAGGCAAGCAGACATCAGTGGAACTATGAAGATGCATAGGAATCTACTGCCACCTGCTGTCCATTCCTCTGCAAAGCATCCAAAAAAACTTTCCAGGCAGCACAATGCCAGAGGAGCCCAATCTCTCTGGATCTGATTTGTGGTTTGAACAAAGACTAGGGCTCTGAGGTGTTTCCAGGATACAAACAAGAGGGCAAGTCAATCTTCCTGGACCTAGGAACCAAGCTCACCAGCACTCCTTGTCCAGTCCTGCTGCATCCCCATGAAAATTTCTGTATTGAATTCCTCTCTGTGCCGAGTACTTCTACCACCTCAAAGCATCCCTCCCTGTTCCTGCTATTTAGCATCACAATACCTCCCAGCACGCCCCAAGGCAAGAAGTCTTTCAGCATCCCCAGTGACAACAGGGCTGGCACACCAAGAGGCATTCAAGAGATACTTCTTGTCTCACTGATGGAGCAGAACATGACCTAGTGAGGGTAAACCAGCAAAGAGGCTGCAAATCCCCTAACCTGAGGAGCTTTGAGCTCTGAAGTCAGCTTGTTCCTACTTTTCACACCTCTCCCAAGTCTGTCCTTCACCTGCTATGGAGACAATAGCATGGTGTACCAGCAGCAGGATGCCAGCCCTGTGACCAAGGCCTAAGCCTATTGTTTCAGGGATAGTCAATCCTTCTGTGCCTGTTCAGCCAAAAGCCCTGGGTCTTCTTTGCCTTGGCTCTTTCTCTAAAAGAAAGCATCTGTGCCGCAAACCAATCTCCATGTCCATACAATGTACCCTCTCTCACCACTCCCTATCTCACTATGAGTCAATGTATCCCTATCTCATCACCTATCATACAATGTAGCCCTATTTTACCAGCTATACTACCACTGCCTGGATCCAACTACCACTAATTCCTTCCCAAACACTTCTACAGTCAGTCCTCTACTTCCTCCTGAGTCCATTCTCAACATGGCAGCCACAGGAATCCCATCAAAACATGAATAAGACCACAGCAGGTCTCTACCCAATCCCTAAGGGGGTTTCCCTGTATCAGGGAGGAAACAGGGGAGCTCCAGGGGTCTCCAAGTCCCTACAACCAAGCTTGGGCATCCTCTCATTGCCTCTTCTCCTCCCCCACCCAGGCCAGCCACAGCAAGCTGTAGGCTGATGCATCAGCCTGCTCTCCTTTGGAGTTTGTCTCTAGGATTTAAGGGCAACCCCTTTCCCTCTGGTGTCCGGGCTTTCCTCCCAAATATCTCATTGAAGGTTTCTCTAGCTCCTCCTTTATAATACAGCAGCCCAGTACTCAGAGATCTCTATCACTATTCTTTGTTTTTTTTCTTGGGAAATACTCAAAGACCAAAGGAGAGAGTACATGACCACAAGAACATCACTGGTGGGCTGGTAGCAGCTGCAATGGAGGCATAATGAGTTCAGGAAGGCCTGTGCACCATGACATGGAAATAGCTCACAAAAGGGCTGTGCTCTACCTAGAGTCCCTAACACAGTCCCCCTGTTCTCTAGGGCCATTTCCTCTCCACCAAATGAGGACCTTTCCAATCCGATCTACCAAGCTGAGAACTGAAATGGGTCCTAAAGGAGCATCTATTCCAGTCTGCTTTTTAAAACACCCTATTTAAAATTCCAACCAAACTTCTGTTCCATTGACTCTAACTTCCAAGTTGAATTCTGAGAATATGTTCGCTTTCTCCAAGGTGAAATTCACCAATACTCTTGGAATTAATGTCCACCCTAAGCTTTCTAGATTCACCATGGCAGACACCCTCTTACTGAGCAGGCCTGAAATCCCTCTGGATCTGTGGCTCTGAATTTTCCTATTTTCTTTTGTCTACATGGGACCCAGATGAAAAGGAACTATACAGCTATGTGCAGTGGTGTATGCCTGTCATCCCAGCTACGTGGAAGGCCAGCTTGGAGACTCCATCTCAACGAGAAAGCTACATATGATGCTGTGCAAAAAAAAAAAAAAAAAAAATCTGGGGTCCTGGGAAGGTGGCCTAGTGGTAGAGTGCTTGCCTTGCATGCATGAAGCCCTGGGTTCGATTCCTCAGTACCACATACACAGAAAAAGCCAGAAGTGATGCTCAAGAGGTAGAGTGCTAGCCTTGAGCAAAAAGAAGCCAGGGGCAGTGCCCAGGCCCTGAGTTCAAGCCCCAGGACTGGCAAAAATAAAAAAAATAATAATAATATATTTTTTTAATCTGATCTCACTTTTAACTAATGTGATAAAAGAGCTGGGGATAGGACTCAGAGATAAAGTACCTACCTAGACAACATGAGGCCTTTATCCAAATCTGAGGGGTGGGGGAGAGGAGGAGGAGAAGGAAAAAGAGGAGGAACAGGAGGAGGAGAAAAGAAGCAACAGTAGCAGCACCACCACCACTACCACCTCCAGCAAAGTGAAAAATGACAGAAACTGTCCAATAGTGGTGAGAAAGGGAAAATGAGTAAGAAGAAACTGAAGAGACTGAAAAAAATGTTAAATATTAGAAGAAACAGCTGACCATAGTCATGGGCATAAAAATGACCCCATCCTAATCCCAATCTCTGAATTGGCTAGGTGGCCTGACAAGGGGGAGTAGACTGCAGATAAAGCCAAAGTACAAACCATCTGCCCTGGAAATGGGAGAGCAACCAGAGGAATCTGGGGTCAGATGTCATCCCACAGGTCCTCTCAAGTGGAAGGCAAAGGAGGGGAAGGGGAGATTCAGAGATATGACAGCCTACAAGTGGTTCAGCCAGTGTGGCTGGCTTTGAAGACAGAGGAAGGAGCCACTATCAAAAAATATGGCTAGCCCCTTGAATCTGGAAAAGGCAAGAAGATAGATCCTCACCAACAGCCTCACAAAGGAAGACAGCCCTATTGACACTGATTTTAACCCAGTGAGAACCACTGCAAACCACAACTGCATGATCATAAATCAGTACTGTTCTCTGGCTGAGTCTGTGGTCACTGTCGCACAAGTGACCAGAAGTGAATACACCCGGTATCTATCCACACTCTCCTCTATCCAGCTCCTGTTCCTAGGGGACAGCTTGGGTGACCTAAAGAGGCCCATTTCTCCTCTGGGAGAGAACACCATTGCTCCCCTCATGCACTCTACCCTAAGAGAAGAAGTCTGATTTATCATATAGGCATACTAGGCACCTCCCTTTTTCCTCAAACATGATCGGCTTTTCCCAGGGGACTCTCCACACCTGGGAGAAACTACCCAGGTCCACACAACACTGGGAAGGCTGTCTAGTCTTGAACCAACCAGCCTTCTTGACTTGCTCTGTCCCCTGTATTCACCCTTAGTTACCACAAAAGTAACTAGCCACAATCTGCCTGATACCATTTGTTTTGTTAATTTGTTTAGAACTCAGTAGTTGGTAAAAAAAAAAATAATAATAATCTCTAAAGGAAACTACTCCCCCTAAACAAAAAAAGCCAATAATAACTATCGTCATGGATTTAAAAATTAAAAAAATGTAATACAGGATAAGTGGTAAGAGAAGGAGTGGTCAGAAAGAGGAGTGAAAATGATAATGATGTATACTGTTTGACCAAAATAAAAGTTAAACACTGCTGGTTACCCCTCACCTGGCCATGGCTAGGAGGGGCTGTTGAAGCATATTTACCTCCCTCTCTTCCAAGAAGGCTCATGGCATCCCTGGAGGTTTAATAATGGGTCCAAGGCCACAGTGGCTATGAAAAACAGAGCATGTGTGCCACTCCAGATTGTCAGGCTCAGAGCCCATGTGTCATACCCCTAAGTGCCCTGTATACAACAGATACTTAGTAAATACCAAATGATTCACACAGAAGGCACAGAAGATCTTTGGAAGTAATCATTTTAAGCCAACAAGATATGTTGAGCTGGGGTAATGCTTGGGGATCACCTGTTCAGTGTCCAGGTGTTTTTTTTGTTTTTTGGGGGGGGTTGTTTTTTTGTTTTTGTTTTTGTTTTTTGCCAGTCCTGGGGCTTCGACTCAGGCTTGAGCAGTGTCCCTAGCTTCTTTTTTGTGCTCAAGGTTAGCACTCTACCACTTGAGCCACAGCACCACTTCTGGCCATTTTCTGTATATGTGGTGCTAGGGAATTGGAACTCAGGGATTCATGTATACGAGGCAAGCACTCTTGCCACTAGGCCACATTCCTAGCCCCAGTGTCCAGGTTTTACAGTCAGGGACACTGAGACCCAGAAGAAAACCAAGGTCAACCAGTGAGTGAGGACAGCGTGAGACCAAATGAGTACTGTTGAAGCCAGGCCTCCTGGCACTGAGCCATTCCTTTCCATGTGATGTGGGCCACTCTCTTGTGCCCCTGTCTGCAGCAAGAACAAGCTCACCCACACTGGGTTTGATATTCTTCCCTCTCCCAGTACAACCCATTCTGGCACTGAATGGCAAGCAAGGCTCTCTGAGTCAACCAGAGACCAGTGGACCGTAGCTTCTATTGTTGATGATCCTTTTGTATCTCCTTCCTGTGGTTGTACCGGCACTATCACTGTATCTTATCTGAGTACATTGGAAAATGTATATACTGGTACTAGAACTAGGGAAGTGAAAGGGAATATCAAAATCAAGAGACAAAGGATAAAAAGACAAACGACTCCAAAAGCAATACTTGCAAAACCATTTGGTGTAAACCAACTGTACAACTCATGGGGGGAGAGGGAAAAGCGGAGGGGGGAGGGGAGAATGAGGGAGGAGGTAACAAACAGTACAAGAAATGTACCCAAGGCCTAACATATGAAACTGTAACCTCTCTGTACATCACTTTGACAACAAATAGGGGAAAAAAAAAAAAAAAAGAAGAGAGTCATGCAAAGATGCTGCAGAAGCAAAAGCAGTGATCTCTGGCCACTGGGGGCTCAGGCTGAGTGGTTACTGCCAACCCTGGAGGGATCTGCACTGACATCATTCATCATGTGTTTACCACACGCTGCAGTGGGGTTCAAACGCCTGCACTGACTCCTACCAGATGCATAGCCGGGACAGATGTAGTACTCCCAAGAGAATTTCCTCATTTGTTAAATGGGGAATATGACTATGTTTCCCTCATTATACTTTTATGTGAATTAAAATAATAAATTTACATAGAATGCTTAAACCAGTGTTTGCACAAAATAGGCCAACGTCCAAAGTTCAGGCACCTAGAGTACCATTGTTGCTAATAGTGGCAGTAGTAGTATTAATCAAGGATTCACTAAGCACAATGTGTGAGCACAAGGAATATAATAAAAATCCCAGCCTTCATAAAGTTTTTAATCTATTGTGAAGGAGTCCGTAATAGACAAGTAAATGAATGGAAGAATATGAGAAGATGAAAGGTGCCACGGAAAAAAATAAAACAGGATGGAGGTGAAAGCATAGGAGTAGAGCCAAAAAAAAGTGCTCTGGGATTCTCATGAAATTGTCACATCGTGATCTTGCCATGATGCATTGGGAGCAGGACATTCACAGCAAGGGGTCAGACCATTCTCCAGAAACATCCAGACATGTTGGATAACAAAAGCCAGTAGAAAGAATTAAGACCTAAACAACAATTAAAACAGCTAAACAACCTCAGAAGGCAGGAGGAGGAGGAGGAAGACTGGCTCCACCAAAGTAACAGTAACCAAAGGGACAGGAAGGGGCAGGGGAAGGAAGGAGGGAGGGACAGAGGGAAGGATTGAAGGAGGAAAGAAAAAGACCCATGAAAACACTAGAGAGCTCAGAAACAAAGCCAGTCTGTAGGAGAACTCAGTGAAAAGTGAACGTGCCTTCACAAATCAATAGGGAAAGAATTGGCTATGTGCAGAGAACACAGTGCTAGAAAAGTCACCGTACTATGAAGAGAAAAAATAAAAGTACATTTTTCCATCCCAACAAATACAGAAGCTTAAATACATAACAGAAAAGCTCAATACTACAGCGTGAATAGAAAAAATGTAGAAGCTTACTAAAATCTAAAATCAAGAAGGAATTTAATAAAGGAGACTTTAAAGTGTAAATCATGTGCCAAACAAGGGGTTAGTTATGATAGAATTAGGATTCCTATTCAACAAAGGACATGATGGATAAAGTTATTAGACAAGTAACTGAATAAGAGGTAATATTTTAAGTCTAAAGGTAATAAGAGATTAATATCTACTGAAAATAAATTAAATCCTCTTTAAGGGAGCTAACATTAACTAAAGCCCGTATAATAATTTATATGTAAAGTCTGAGATTCAGTTAAAATCCAGAAATTCAAAGAAACAAGGCAAAAATGATCAAAACTCAAAAGAAAAATAGATACTAGTAAGGCATGGTGGCTCATATCTGTAATCTCACCTGCTTGGGAGGCAAAGGTCAAGAGGAATCACAGTTTGAGGTCACCCCAGGCAAAAAGTTAGTGAGACCCCTATCTCAACCAACAAGCTAGCCTAAGTACAGGTCTGTAATCCTAGCTACTTAGGAGTCCACGTTCAGGGAGTTGAAGGCCAGCCTGGGCAAAAAGTTCCAAAAATGTTATCTCAACCAATGGGCATGGTGGTGCACGCCTGTTATCCCAGGTACCAGGGAAGAGGAACAGCTAGGTATACTGGCATGAATTGGTCATCCTATCAATGTGAGGAAGCACAAATAAGAGGATCATCATCCAGGCTGGGCTGGCCTAGGCATAAACAGAATGTGACCTGTATCAGCAAATATCCAACACAAGCTAAGCACCAGTGGCTCACACTTACAATCTTAGCTACTCAGGAGGATGAGATGTGAGGACAGAAGTTCAAAGCCAGCCAGAGCAGAAAAGTCCATGAGACTCGGATCTTCCACTAACCAGCAAAAAGCTGAAAGTGGAGGTGTTGCTCAAGTGGTAGAGTGCCAGCCCTGGGCACAAAGCTCAGGGACAGGGCCTAGGCCCTGAGTTCAAACCCCAAGACTGGCACAAAGAAGAAGAAAGGAAAGAGGAAGGAAGGGGAGAGGAGATGAGGGGAGGGAGGGGAGTACAACAATCTTATACTAACTCTCCAAGAGAATGAAAACAGAAGAGCCACTTCCCTCAACATTAGGAGGTCTCAAGTTGGGGAAATCTCTCAACCAGCTTCCTTCATGAATGAACTTACTCATCAAAATCCTACATAACCAAATGTAATGACAGGTAAAAAGATACCCTAGCTAACTGGAGTCCAAGTGTTCACAATTAGTAGAACATCAAACTCAATCACATAGGAATCACACAGGCCTACTGCAAGAGAATAAGGGTGGAAAGAGGACAAAAAATAATGTCAACAAATGGGCTCGTGGGGCTGGGGATATAGCCTAGTGGCAAGAGTGCCTGCCTCGGATACACGAGGCCCTAGGTTCGATTCCCCAGCACCACATATACAGAAAACGGCCAGAAGTGGCGCTGTGGCTCAAGTGGCAGAGTGCTAGCCTTGAGCGGGAAGAAGCCAGGGACAGTGCTCAGGCCCTGAGTCCAAGGCCCAGGACTGGCCAAAAAAAAAAAAAAAGAAAAAAAAAATGGGCTCGTAGAAGTCAATTCCTCACTGTATCTAGAAACAAGAAACACCTCCTGTACAGAGCCAGGCTGAGTGGCTACAGCCTGGCTGACTGCAGCAACTCCTTTGGAATTAGCCGTGTATCAAAACCTTCTTCACCAAGGGGAAGAAGTGTAAGAGCCTGGATGCACCTCATAGCCCCTGGAGGTATGACCTCTGACTCTAGCTAATCACCACCACCCCTGCCCACTTCAAAGGCTGGCAAAGAGAGACTGAGGAAGCCCAGAAGCCGCCCAGAGGCCCCCTGGAGGCCATAGGGGACTGAGCAGCATGCAGTCTTGGGAAAGCCACCAACCACCTTGGCTCAGCAAGCTCACCTGAGAGGAGGGGTCTGGCTGTCCTGCTGCTTGAAGGTTCTTTCCAGTAGTTCCTGGGTGGTCTTTGAATTCCCACCAGACAAGTGCAACTTCCAGGGTGCCTCTTCAGGACCATCTTCTGCTGAGCTGTCCTCTGAAGGACCCCTTGGCCTGGGTCGTTCCTGTAGCGGCTGCCCTTGTCTGCTGGGGGTGGTTTCCAGCCTCTCCATGATGGGTTTGCTCTGCTGGCCTGAGGGGCTCCTGGAGACAGAAGCACTGCTGGAAGCCGGGACCCCCTGAGGGCCTGCACAGGCTGGGGCAAGTGCAGAAAGCTTGGATACCAACAGTTTTTCCTTTTCTGTCAGTTGGGTCTTGCTGCTTGAGGGCGTAAACCGCCTGAGAGAGCGTTTACGGAAAGAGTCCTGGGGGGCAACCACAGAGGCAGTGAGACTCCTCCATCAAGGGGGCTGGAATAAACACACCCTTTTATCCCCTCTCCCTTCTGCAGAGGGGCCTGCTCCCTCTCCAACCCCTTCTTTAACATCCTGCCAGTCCTGGGAGGTGTCACTCAATGAGACCATCACGGAGAACATAGACTCCAGAACCCAAAGCCCTCCTTACACCATTAATACAAAGAGCTTCAGCGGCCAGTTGAAGGTAGACAGGGTAGCAGCCATCACCTCCCACAGGTTGGAGATGAACAGGGAGCCATCACCTCCCATGGGTTGGAAGTGGGTTGGAGGTGGACAGGGTAGCAGCCATCACTTGGAAGTCAGCTGGTTGGAGATGACAGGGTGGTGGTCATCACCTCCCACAGGCTGGAAGTAGGTTGGGGGTAGATGGAGTGATGGCCATCACTTCCCAAAGGTTGGAGGTAGGCAGAAGGTGGCTCTACATCAGAGCAGGCATCACAGCAGTTGGCAAACATTTACTGTTCCTTGTCCCCAGTCACACTTAATCTCAGGTCCCTCCAGATGGTGGATCAGGAAAGGAAAGGCCCACCCAGGGATCACTGTTCTTCCTAAGCACTCAAGAATTGATTGAGTTTTTAAATAAAGGAATCACGTGAAATCTCCTTCCTCCTATCTGTGACTAACTGGGAGAAATCAGTGCTCCTCTAACTAATCTCATGGCGGGTGGGTAGTAATGGGAGTGGAAGGACAAAAATAAACCTACTGGGCTTTCCTTTGGTTTAGGTTTTTGCAGGATCTCTCAGCATTTCCAGAAATCAGAATTAATTCAGGGCCAAATGGTGGGTGGGGCTAGAATGAAGAGAGCTAATTATGTAGGTTCTGGTGTAATGGAATCTACTCGGCACTGTAAACCTGCTCCCGAAGCTGCCAGAGCATCCCTGCAGTCAGGAAGGCATTAGTCACCATCCCCAAGGAGCCTTGACTCCTTACCCTCAAGCAAGCACTGGCCTAGTAGTGGAAATGATGACATGAGCAACTAGCCTTGGTTCTTTTCTCCTGAGCAACCAGCAATTGTGGACAAAGCACAAAAGAGCTTCCAGAAAATCTGGGGCAATTCTAGCCACCCACCTTTCCATGACCTTCATAGGATTCAGGTTTCCTGGGGAACCTTCCCTTCCAAAACAGTTACAAAAAGCAGAAGCTGCCAGCCACACCCTCAGCAGTACCATGGGTCCAGGTCACCCACACCACCGCAGGAACTCACTACACATACTGAAGAATTAAATGTCACAACAGAAAGGACCTAGTGTTCACTGGCCCGGTTCTCAAGGTGTGGCCCACTCACCCCTGAGGTTTCTCACACCCCAAAACTATTTGTGTAGTCATTGCTACTATTTTGTAGTCATTGCTATTTCTGTGGATGTGATTCTAATGCACCTTCCAGGGCTTGGCTCCAGTGTGCAGGTGCTGAGGTAAAGCCCAGCACAAGGAAGGTTAGTCCACAGACAGCATCTGCAGAAGGAACTGGTACAGGTCTAGATTTGTTCTTGCAAGAAAGAACTTTTACATAAGGAAACCTGAATTTCCTGATCCGCATCCATACCCACTTCACTCACAAGCTCTCCCATCATGATGCCATCCAGCAGGCTACAAGGCAGCCAGAAGTCCCTCATAGAAGCCAAGCAGAAGGGGCACTCAAACTTGGCCTTCTCAACCTTTCAAATGTGAGGAAACGAATGAACAAAAGGGAGGGAGGGAGGGAGGAGGGGAGGAAACCACCTCTTTCTTTTACATGTTATCCAGAATCAGGTATTTTGTTATGGCAATAGAAAACTGAGACAGACCTCTTTGTCTCATGGTGTTGTCTGCATACACACAACAATGGGAAAATGCAGGCCTGCATCACAAATCAGGGTGACAGCACCAAAGGTCATGTGGGTTCTAGGAATTCCTTCCTCACCTCTGTGCACAGGCAATAAAAAGGAATAAACAAAATACTAATTTCACTTGAGAAAGTCAGTGTTTAAGCATGAATGCTATGAACCTCATTCAGTATCATTCAGAGACTGAAGAGTGGTCTGCTGAGTATAAAGGACTGCAATCAGAGCTTCCATAACTGTCTGCGCAATGAGTGAAATTGCTGCTATTTTCACTGAACTACTCAGAGACAAACCAACAAGATTGACACGGGGATAGGGCCAGCATTTCACGAAAATGAAATTTTCGTGTTTCCAAGGGAAACACATGGTGTATTGTTGTCAGTGATAAAACACAAGCTGCTGGGTAAAACCCCAAATCTTAGAAAGCCTATCTGCTAATGTTGGCTTTGCAGTACTTAAAAACTCTTCTGAGATGCTGGGTGGCGGCACCAACAAATGTGATATAGATACAGTGAAATTGTCCATATATAAAAGATCCACACAACTCAGTAACCAACATCATCCAAAGGACCAAGGCGACATGTTAGGAAATCTTACCAAGATAAAAGCATCAAATGGCAAGAGGACCAATGGAAAGTGGCAAAATTACAAAAAGCTGATTGGCATGGCTTAAGCTTCTACATTAAGAAATACAATTTGGAGCTGGGCGCTGGTAGTGCCCAACTATGCAGAAGGCTGAGATCTGAATATCACAGCTTGAAGCCAACCTGGGCAGGAAAGTTTCTAAGACTCCTATCTCCAATTAACCATCAGAAAGCCAGAAGTAGAGCGGTGGCTCAAGTGGTAGAATGCTAGCCTTGAGCAAAAAAGATCAAGGACAGTGCCCAGGACCTGTGTTCAAACCCTAGAACCAGGAAAAAAAAATTTAAAAACTACAATTTGTCTAGCTTATTTACTTCTATGAAAACAGAACAATGAAATCTGCTGGAATAGTTTTACAAAGAGGGAAGGGATATAGGAGAGTAATAGAAGGCGTAAGATTGATTGAATATATCATTTGCATATGTGAAGATGTCACAATGAAACTAATACATGCTAATAACTCAGGAGGCTGAGATCTGTGGATAATGGTTCGAAGCCAGCCTAGATAGAAAATGCTACCTATGGGACTCTTATCTCCAATTAACTACCAAAAAGCCAGAAGAAGGGCTGTGGCTCAAGTGGTAGAGTGCTAGCCTTGAGCAAAAAAGCCCAAAGACAACCCCCAGCCATGAGTTCAAGCTCCAGGACAAGCACAAAAATAAAATCTAAACGGAAAAGGGAAAAGTAAGGAAAAAACCCTATAATTTGTCCAATTTTGAGGTACTGTCAAAAAAGAATAACCCCAGTTTTCTGAAAAAGCTAAAATATTTTCTCTTTTCTCTTTGGCCAAATTTTCAACTAAAACGTCATACTGCAACAAACTCATTTTTGCAGCAGCAAAAACAAAACCAGAAATTAAAGGGATTTTTAATATGCAAAAGTGTTACTTATCATTCATTTTTTGTTTGAAGAATTATTTTCCCCATTAAAAATTTGTTCGGTGAGATAATTTGGTTTAAATGATTTAGTAGATAAACATCTTTTTATCTTAGTCTTAATTTCTAATAGCTAATGTCATCACCCAATCTATACGAACACAAGCTCCTGAGCTCTCTTTATTTTTGACAAATAAAGAGATCCTGAGACTAAAGCATCTAAAGCTACTGTTGCAATCTGAATTCTCACCCAGACAAGCAGCAATGAGACATCAAGCTTCCCCTTAGCACATGACTCTACCCCACTCCCAGCCTGCTCCAGCTCAAAGGGACCCACAGCCACTGGCAGGTGTGAAATAGGACATCAAGCTTTCCCCTTAGCACTTAACCCTACACAACTCCCAGCCTGCTCCAGTATAGAGGGGCCCGCAGCCACTGGCAGCTCAACAAGGGACATCAAGTTTCCCTTTAGCATAGGACCCTGCTCTACTACCAGCCTCCTCCAGCAGCAAGGGAACACAGAGCTACTGCAAGCACAAGACCAGCTGGCTTTAGTTCCACATCACTCAGTCGAGCAAAGGCCAGCAATATGAACTGCATGCTCCATATGACATGACAGGGTCCTCACTCTTAGGAGCTCACAGACTCAACCCTCAATGACAAGAGACCTGCCTATGTGCCACTCATCCATCAGTGGACAGTCACTACTCAATATGCCAGGGGTGTTCTGAAGTCATATCCAGGCTTCATAAGAAAAAAGTGCACTGAGATCCACTAGTAATGTCTAGCACAAGCACAGCATCACAGAGGGGCAGTCTGAAAGCCATGCATTTGCCATCCTGGGACTGGGCCATTCCCTACCTCTATGTGTGAAAAAAAAAAATCTCTTATATTCTACCAATAAGAATTCTCTCTACAAGATTAAATATCTCAAAGCTTAGAATTTTCTCAAGACACTTCACCTTCCCAGTCTATTTCCTGTGGACACTGTCCAGTGTGAGATGTCCTTCTTCAACAAGGCACCTAGGTTAAGACATGGCATTGCAGTGTGGCCTGAAACACAGAGGAGGCACTCTCCTGCCCTTCATCTTTGTCCCACCAAAGTCAGAAAGGACCTCACACAACTGCCTCATAAAAAGAGACAATTCAACAGCAATACGTACAAGACAATATATTGTAAACTAACTGTACAACTCAGGGGGGGAATTGAGAGGAGGGAAGGTAGGAGAAAAATGAGGGAGGGGGTAATAAGTTGGGCAAGAAATGTACTCACTACCTAATGTACGTAACTGTAACCCCTACATATTTCACCTTGACAATAAATTTTTTTAAAAAGGAAAAAAAAGAGCCAAGAGCCAAGAGAAATGAGAACTCTGAGCACTGATCCCAAAGGATCAGATAGGGGCAGGAAGAAGACCTAGGTGAGTCAGAAGATCCCACAGGATCAGGTGGGGCAGGAAGAGGACCTATGTGAGTCAGAAGAAGATCCCACAAGATCAGAAAAAAAAAGGGAGAGGGCCTATGTGAATCAAGAGAAGATCCCACAGGATCAGGCAGAGACAGGGAGAGGGCCTCCATGAATCAGAAGATCCCACAGGGTCAGGTAGAGGCAGGGAAAGGTCCTATGTGATTCAGGAGAAGACGCCACAGGATGGGGCAAAGACAGGGAGAAGGCTTACAGGATTCAGAACAGTGCTGATACATGCATTCACATCCAAACATGCAGCTAGATAAGTGTGCAAGAGACAAGATAGAAAACTTCCATAGACCTGTTTCTGCTCCCAGAATGCCTAGTGCTAATTTTGTTCTACTTCTCTGCTCTTTTTTGTGAACTCCTTTCACACTCATATCTTTACTTGGTAAAGTCCCTACCTAATAAGACCAAAACTATGGCCATTCCCCAAAGGAAGCAATAAAACAATGATGTAAAATTTTAGGAATATTTTTGAAAGAAAAAAACCAAAACCAGAACCCATGAAGCTGAAAGAACAGGGTTTTTGTTCCTCTGTGTGTGTGCACATGTGTGTACATGCCCACTGGCACTAGTTCGAGAGCTCAAACTCAGGGCCTGGGCTCTACTACTTGAGCCACAGATCCACTTCTACATTTTTGTTAGTAATTAGAAAAAAGAGTCTCATGGACTTTTCCTGCCTGGGCTGGATTTGGACTATAATCCTCAGATCTAAGCCTTCTGAGTAGCTAGGATTACAGGTGTCAGCCCCCGGATTCTGTTCCCTTTTTAAATGCTATGGTTCAAAGAAAAATGTCCTCTAAACACAGACAAATCCTCCACTCTTGAACCTCAGAGATACAGGAGGGAATGTGTCCTTCATTCAAAATCATAGCATCCACTTCACTGACAAGATGGGTAAACTAAGGAGAAGGAAAAGATGAGGCCTGCCCAAGGATCCATGCGGGTCACTGCTGGCAGATCCAGGGAAACAGAAGCGGGCATTCTTCCCACTCCCACCTGGATTCCCCACCAAGGGGCTGTGAGACTACAAATGCAAGTGCCCCCCCCCCCCCGAGCCTAGTATAAGGACAGCAGAAACAGCAGCCCACCTGTGGGGAGCTGGCCATGGGCCCAGCCATCATGCCTCGGACAATCAAGCCAGCCTTGTGCCTGATCTTCTCCCCTGGCCTCTTCCCATCCATGGCAGGCTCTGGTGAAGGAAGGCGATCCGTCTTCTCCCACACAGAAGTCAAGGAGGGGCATCCACCCGGGCCCGTGGACAAAGAATTATCTCTGTGTATGGGCCTTTTGGATGACACAGAATTACCAAGCATATCCCCATCAAGATTGTCAGGTCTGCAAAGGAATGTTTGTTAGACAGTGTCAGTCCACTGATTAAATCAGTAACAATGATAGCAGGCTTCGTGCTTAATTGTCATTCACAACTGGCCTATTCATAACTAAATGACAGTTCCTAACTAGTTAGTGCTCTAAAAAAGTTAAAAAAAAAATAGAAAATGCTTTGGCCTCAGAGTAAGTCCAGCCGAGGAATTAAGACCAGCAAATAAAATAAGACAATGTCATGTTAGCATCCTTCAATGCCTTGAGACTTAAAAGTATCCTTGGTCTCCCAGACCTGAGTGACCATGGAAAACATACCACTGAGAGCAGTAGAGAGAACTTATAGCAAGCTTGGTATTCCCCAGCTTTTCATAGCAGAGAAAAAGAGAAATAAAGAGGGGAGAGAAGAGAGAGAGAGCACATGAGAAAGGAGAGAGAAAATATGTGAGAAAGAACATTAAAGAGAGAGGGCAAAAGACTGAGCCTAGAAGTCAAATCAAGAAAACTCACTGGGGATGGCTCAGAAGCCAGCACTCCTGACTGGCAGATCAGTGTGCCTACTCCTGAGCTCTAGCATATCTGAGTACTGACACTTCTCCAACACACTGCCCATCAAGCCTCAGGGCACACAGGAGGGCAGTGGTCTCACTGTGATTAGGCACATCATGGAGAGAAAAGCTCAGGCCAGCCTAGGAACATCCAGAAGGATTTCTAGCCAAGGCTTCCCTGAACCAAGAAACTGAGTAGGCACAGAAACTCAGGACTTCCTAAGGCCTGCAAACAGGCCTATAAAGCAAATGTGTTTGAGTAAGCAATGGAGGCTTGTAATGGACAAGATTTTTCAAGTTATCCTCAGGAATTCAAATTTTCTCCTAAAAGCAGCAGGGACTGTCTGCTGTCCTTTCAGCAAGGGCCGGCCTGACCTGATTTGTGTTGTACCAAGCTCATACTCTCATATCAAGTTAACTACAGACGTGGGTACAGGGGAGACCATGGGGTAAACCAAGGCCCTTGCTATCAGGGCAGGAGGAGGGAGAGGATGTCTAGTGTTAATATTAGGGAAAAATAGCTGATAGGTTTAAGATGTCACCCATAGTAAGCCAGGAAGCCTCTGGTTGTGCTCCTCTGGAGCATGCTCTGACAGGTCAACAAGGTATACAGTGCTTTGTCATAACAGCCACAGGAAGCTGACCCCAGGGTAAATGGGAAGAGCAGACACCTGGCTTTGCTTGCTTCTGACAATGATGTTCTCCATCTTGTGTCTTCATCCTCCAGATCATATATGTTTACAAGCGTACTCTCTGAACATCTCAGTGGCAATCTGTTGCTCTTCTTCGGAATTGGGAGTGCAGGAATTAGAGTTTCTTGAGTGGAACTGCTATCTGAGCGGTCCAGAAAGTATCTGGTTATGAGTTCAAGGCTTGTTTTTAGAGGATTTTCCTTTGCCTATTATTGGGAAAAGGAAAAAAAAAACATTAATTGTATGAGTCAAGGGAAGAGTAAAAAGTTCTTTGACATAAACTGCCCAACTTCTCAATCAGGTTTTCATGTTTCCATGTTTTTAGCAAACACACACTGGTTTGGGTAGACATAAAGACTGTGTTGGGTAGAGATAAGGACAAAATCCCTACCCCCTAGAAGATCTACCACCCAATGCACTAGTCACACACTCAATGAACAATTATAATAAACTATGAGAAGAACAGAGGAATACACATACAAATCTCATCTTGCTTTTTCTTGCTTTTTATAAGCCAGGAACTGGTGGCTTGTACCTGTATTCCTAGCTACTCAACCAGAGCAGTAAGATCTCTTTAGGAGAGCCCCTGTGGTTTGGGAAGGAAGGAACAGATTGATAGGGAGAAGAGAAATGTGGTCTAAATGTTGACTAGGTGCATAATTCAGGCACATCCTCCAGAATGGAAAGGGAGGGCTGCTTGGGAAGATGGCTCTCTTAGCAACTTGTCTTACACTTCTCTCAGGAAAAAATACACAGTCTTCTAGTATCATTTGTGTACATTCTATTGGGGGGTAAGCACCTTGGTTCGGGTTAAACAGCTAGTGTTTTTGACAGCTGTTCCAGGAAAGGTTAGGACCAACTGCAAATTAATGTGGGTTGTAAACTGTAGTATGTTTCCCTAACTTCCTGTTCCTGAAAAACAAATAAATATTTTTTTTCAAAGAAAAAAAAAAAGAGGCCAAGAACTGAGGATCACGATTCAAAGCCAGCCCAGGCAGAAAAGTCCTTAACACTCATCTCCAATTAACAACCCCAAAACTGAAAGTGGAGCTATGGCTTAAAGTGGTAGAGTGCCAGCCTTGGAGCAAAAGAGCTCAAGGATAGCACCTAAGTTCAAGCCACATAACCAACAAAAAAGATATACCCTTTCATTTAAAAACAAAAAAGCATGTAGAAAACTATTACCCATGGATTCATAAGCTCTCGGGATCTGCATATTTTCCTAGTCAGTGAGCTCTACATTTAACTTTTTACACTAGTGATTAGGGACAACTGGATCAGAAGGTTAATATGAAAAACATGGACAGGTGGTCAGGCATGCCTCAGTTTACTCTCCCACCCTAATTTTTTTTAATGAATTTCCTCAGTAGCAAGACTAAACAATATCTACAAGCTCTAACCTTTTCTGTGCTATTCTCTTCAGACGTTTTTAAAACTTCCCATGGACATGGACTCAGCCAGAACAGCAAGAATCAGAGCCTAGATTTCTCCTAAAATCCCAAGTAATCTGAACAGACACAGGTATGCAAGTGATGGTCCACAGGCTGGCTTCAGGCTCCTGGCCACATGTCAATTCTTACCCCACTTGCCTGGAAACACTGAGGCCCTGCTGAGCTGTGGCCAGACTTGTGCCATGTGGTGATGTTGCAAGCAGAACCACGGTGTCTGACAAGAACTTAGTGCAGACCTGGCCTTGCCACACAGGCCACCCCACCCCCTTGTTATTCCTCAGCTCTGGGCTGCAGAACTATCTGACCAAGACCCAAAAGATAATGGACCAAATTCAACCATTGGGCCAGATAGTTAAAATCAAGAAGTGTTTACTTATTTACTCTCTGTTGTTGGTGTTTGGTCTAAGACCAAAAAAAATATTGTTTAAGTCTTAACAAAGCTTAGACTGAAGAGAGAAGGGGAAAATGTCATTTATTTCTGCCTTCTTAATTTTTTTCTCAATAAGAGAGAATTGGGACCCTGGATTGTCAGGATTATAACTTAGGAATTCACATCATTTGACATAAAGAGACATTTGTAGCCTTCCTAAGAATGTACACAGCATTTTTCCAAATTTTAATTTTTAGCTAGGCATTTTAACTTATTGTATACCTATAAGGAAATTATCTAGGCATTTTAATCTATTGCATACCTACAAGGGAAAACAAGTTACTGGAAACATTAACATTAAATTACAAGGCTTTTCTAGAATGATAGCATTAGGCTAAATGGATGTCAAAATTATCATGCAATAAATAAGACTAATAATCACATTTTTTTGTAAAATACCAGAGCTTATTACTGCAACTTCAGTAATCTGAGCAGTTATTAAATCTAACGGAAGTATCTTGTGTTTCTCAAGATAATGGCTACTTAGGAAAACTACAGTAGGGGAGGAAATAAAAATAACATGCATAGCAGACAACTTTCTGAAAACCAGGCAAAGGTATATTTTACATAAAATTGCAATATACCCGAATAGTCTCATTCCCTACATGAAATCTTCCTAAAATGAGCAGCCCTCTCCTACCTCAACCAAGACCCTAGCAGAGACAGAGTATCTGCTGCTAAACCTGCTGTCTTCCTCTTTCAGGGTGGCACACAGGAGTGCATCCAGAGGACAAGGAGCTGATGTTAGCCCAGCCCCAAAGGAAGATTCTCCGTGATGGCTCCACAACCCTCTGGCACAACTTACCCTGGCTACCACAGCCTCTATCTCTTCAGAGGGGAGCACAAAAACGCCTAAGGCTTACACAGCTGTTTGAAATCCCACTTTATTCATTCATGGTGAAAAACCGGCCTTAGGTCCTCCTGGGCCTGATACACACTTAGTGATCTGCAAGTGACCAGAGGTTCCTCTGCTTGTGTAAGAAGAGCCTTGGCACAATGCCTATGTGCCTCTGATAAAATAATATCTATCGAAATGAACTTCAGGAAATGGAGACAAGAGGTTTTTTCTTCCTTGTTGTTTTGTTTTCAATCCTTTTTGTCTTGTTTGTTCATTTGTCTGTCTTTGGGAGGGTAAGGGCATCACAGAAATGGTGGGACAAAGGGTGAACAAATGCAGCAATGATACTCACTACACACTATGTTGGAAATGAATTATACAATATGTGGATAGAGATGGGAGGGAAGAACTGAGAGAAAGCAAGGGAAGGAATGACATTGTCCAAAAATAAATGTACCCTTTACTTGACTTTATAACTGTAACCTCTCTGTATATCACCTTTATAATAATTAAAAAATTTTAAAGGAAGCATCCCAGACCTCACCCCATACCAATTCAATCTGTCAAGACTTTGTTTGAAAAGACTACAATTTAAAAAGTAAGCCTAGGGCTGGGGATATGGCCTAGTGGCAAGAGTGCTTGACTCGTATACATGAGGCCCTGGGTTCAATTCCCCAGCACCACATATACAGAAAACGGCCAGAAGTGGCGCTGTGGCTCAAGTGGCAGAGTGCTAGCCTTGAGCAAAAAGAAGCCAGGGACAGTGCTCAGGCCCTGAGTCCAAGCCCCAGGACTGGCCAAAAAAAAACTAAAAAGTAAGCCTGACTACCAGTAAAGTGATAGAACTGGAATCAGAACCCATAATCTATACTGTGAGGGCTAGGACAGAGAGAGAACTGGGATCAGAATTGCTGGTCTATACTGTAAGGGCTGGGACACTGATAGAATTGGAATCAGAACCCCTTGTCTGCACTGGCTGTGAGGGCTAGGACAGCCACTTTTTTCTGTACCCCCACAGTACAGGGAACCCCATACAGTATCTTCAAAGCTGTTCCACTGGGCCCTGAGGGTCCAGCCTGGAAGCCCAGGCAGGACATCCTCCCCCCACTTCTAAGAGCATGGTGTCCTGCTTTGCATACTGGATTTCTACCTGGGATATCATTGCAGTACCTTGCTTGATAACTTACAGTAGATGGACAACTACATGCTCAATTGCCAAATTCTTCCTGGTACTGACAATATACCCAATCCCAGGCAGGCTTTGCTGGAGAAACCATTCTTTAATCCTATCTTCCAACAAGAAAGGGCAATCTCAGAATTGTAGCTTCATTCATGTACTCATTCACTTGACAATCATTAATTTATTCTACAAATATTTATTAGCTTCCTGTTCTATCACTAGACAATGTGTTAAGTATGGGGGCACAAGAGTAAACAAAAGAGAATCTGTGGCCTTCTGCTAAATCCAAGTCCATGGGGGAGGCAGACACTGAGCAACCATGGAAATACCCTTTGACTCATGTGACAAAGAGTGCTACAGACAGGCAAAAGCAGTCACAGTGGGGCAAATCAGTGGGGCCTCAGTAAAGGAAGCTTCTCAGATCCTGCTTCTGCTGAATTGTCACAGTATCCTTAAGACCAAGGCAGCACTCAGACCAAAGAAGGAAGGTCTTATGCACTAGGGGATGAAATTTTTCAGTATAACTGAAAGCTATATTCTTACTAAAAATACCCTTGTTGTAGGGAGGAGCTGTCAGAGGCTGGGCTCAGCCTCAAGTGCAGGCTCAAAGTAAACATAAAGACACACCACAGTCTGCTTCTCCCCCTGCAAACAGGACTACCCAGGAGTCCCCCAAGCATATGCCATAGATGGCAGAGCCCAGAGTGCTTTGGCAAGATCAGACTTGGAAGCAGCACTCACACCACATCTTAAAGCACACACCTTGTTCTCCCTGTACAGAAATTCGAGATGCAAAACCTTACGGAGGTCATGTCTGCTGTTTATGCTGAGGTCAGAGCGTGGGTGTTCCTGGTCCATGGTCACACACGTCTTCTTTAAGCCCTGAGGGAAGAGGTCTGAGTCACAGTTTGCCATTTTAAATCAAAACCTTCCATTCTCTGACGCAGTATAAACCAAAGTCGGCTGTTGTTCATTACAATTGGCCTCTTCTGGCCTTCCTTACATGGGTATTGCAAGGATTAAACACAGGTTTTTTTCATTTTCATATAACCTTTATACTCATTTTTACAAATATTATTCAGATCTTACAGTGGCCTGGTGAGGTCAGCCAAGGCTTTCGGCTCATTTTAAGAAGTGAAATGCAGGACCCCCATGACAGCCAGTCCTCAGTCCCACAGTTCCCTTTTCTCCATCTATTCAACCACTAGCCCTGAGCCAACTATGTGCCAGCTCTATTCTGGTTGTACAAATGCAGCAGGAATAAGAGCTGGTACTCTGTTGGGAAGAGACCCTAAGTCTGAAGTGTGGAAACAAAACAGGGAACAAGACTGGGAGATGGAGGGAAAGGTCTCCATAGGGAGATGAGTGGAATGGGTCTGCATAGGGAGATGAGGGGAATGGGTTTCCATGGGCAACTATCATGGACCATCATTCTGTGGTCACTTTTGTCTTCTCCTTTCTGACTCTGAACATTAGGGAATGAACCACGAGTGAACTATTCAAACTATTGGAGGTGAGGAACAGGTCAAAATCAACCCTCATATAGCATAAATTATAGGGGAAAGGACAGCAGTCTAATATGCTATGAAAACATCTATACATGTTAGGCTAAGGAAATAAGAGGGCAGGATTTCTGTGGGAAAGGATTTCTACTTTATAGAAGGTATAGTGACAATGAAGGGAAGATATGAAGGGAGCAGCCATGCAGGTATCTAGAGGAATAGTGTTCCAGGCAAGAAATAACAACTGCAAAGAACCTGGGGAGGCTCAAGAACCAGTGTGTCTAGAGCCTCCGAGCCAGGGACAACTGGCAGGAGGAGATGAAGTTAGGGGCCACCCAGAGCCTGGAAAGGTCATGTTGGCTTTTGTAAAGTGGGAAGGGCTACAGAACAATGTGAAGAATGTGGTAGCTTTTTTTTTTTTTTAATTGCGTCTCTGCTAGGGTAAAAATAGATGGAGGAGGCAGGGGACTAAGTAGAAAACGATACCAATATACATGAAAGAGGGGTGGCCTGGACCATGGTATCTGTGGCATAAGCAAAGCAGTAAGAAATGGTTTCATTCTCCACATGCTAGATGGTAAAGCCATCAGACTGGTTTACAGGCTGGATGGGAGAAGTACAAGAGATCAGCCCTTACCCATGGGGCCAGAATGCACTCTAGGTGATGTCAGACTGAAGTGAACACCCAGCAAGTACCCAAAACCTTAGAGACCTGGTTTGCTTTACATATGCAGCTATTTGTGGAACATCATTAGGGGAGGATCTCTAGACATTTGGTGTCCAAAATGTATGCATAAACACTAACAGAGACAAGCTAAAAACTGAAATGTTTACTAGCCATCCAAGTGGAAATGTAGCAGATATAGGTAGAAAGAATCTGAGCTCAAGAAGTCAGCTGGAGATGGGCATTTGAGAATTGTCAGCACACAGGTGGCACTGGAACCCAAAGCACTGGGTGAGATGCCTCAAGAACAAGTGAAAGAAGAAGAGGGAAACAGGCTGGGACTTGGAGCCCTGCCATAGGCACAGGTCAGGGAAGGTAGGGGCAACTCGGAAGGACCCCTAGAAGGGATCACCTGAGAGGAGGAAAGAAGGCTCAGAGGAGACAAGAAGAATCAACTGGGACAAACACAACTGTTACATCAGAGGACAGGAGTAAAAATGAGAGCTCAGTGATGACTTTGACAAGAGTAGTCTCTGTGGACAAGGAGAAAACGTCTGACAAGTCTGAGAAAGTGGTAATAGCATTACAATGAGAGAACATGCAGCTCTTCCATGAGATTTTCTTACAAAAGGGAAAAGACTAGTGACAGCTTGTGTTTGGGATGTTAGCTCATGTTCTAACTGTAGGAGTGCAATATGTGCTAATAGAATACCAGACACAAAGGAGAAATGTGTTCAGCAGAAGCTGAGAGGATGATAGTGGGCCATTCCTCAGGGCCTGCACAATATGGAAGGCACCCACAGGGGGTTTATGGTACCCAGGGCTCCATCCCCAAGAGCATGAAGGAGAATGTTGCTTGTTTTCTCCATGAAATCATAAGGAGAAAGAGCTCTGGAATTTGAGAGAAAAGGATGGCAGTGTTAACCCAGCACTGGAGAGGTGTAACCAAGCACACGGGCTTCCCCAGTACACCACAGGGGGAGTGATCGTGGGTGTAAAGCTATGCATCAACATGGATCTCATCTAGTTGTGCAGGTACAGACAAATCAGAAGACTAGGATGGAGAGAGGACAAAACAGTGGAGCTCCTATAGAGCACACATTCAAATAGTGAATAAGATGTGGGCTACAGGAGGGCATGAGGAGGATGGCTACATAAAGTTGGCAGGAACACAGGACTTGAGATGAAGAGGGAGTTGAAGAATATTTTGTGTGGGAGCAAAGAGGGGGATGAGCTAGAAATGAGAACAGGTGGGGTGCTTGGAGCTGGTCTAATGGAAAAGATACTACTGGTGACAAGCCCAAGGTATGACTACAAGAAAGGGTGGAAGACATCAGAGAGAGGACAAGTCAATGGAGTGGAACCACACACACACCAGGAGGCTGAGGCAGCAGATAAGTCACTTCCATGGATCCTGATCAGGAGGCCATCATGGATGTTCTCCTGAGTTCAAGGAGCTTACATGCAGCCAGAGGATCCAGGCAATGGGAACCAACAGGAAGATGAGTTCCAACAGATAACTGGCTCACCTGTGGTCTAATGATGGTGAAAAGGAAAAGAGGACTATGTTGTTCGTATGTCTGCAAACAGATCTATGCATCCATCATGATCCTCCTGCCTCAGCCTCCAGAGCACTGAGATTTCAGGCATACACCACTACACCTGGCCATTGGAAGGTTTTGTGCAATTAGTGTGACATGGTCTGGACAAATTGCTTAGCCTACTAGTCTCATGACAGGGAGAGGTGTAAGTATGGCTCTTTAAAGTCTGTTGGAAAGAGATGGAGAAATGAACAGGTATTTAACGTGGGAATTTTTGTGGTTTTGACTGTCCAAAGTGATATGAGGAGCATACAGCTACAGCAGAAGCCATGAGAATAGCAGTCACAGCTCTTGTGACTTTCTGAGTGGTTGGGGACAAGCCTTCAGTACTTTGGCTGCACAACTAAAACATGGAGGCAGAGGAAGTCAAGTGACTAGATGATCTAGGCTAGATGATCTCTAATTCAGAGGACAGTTCTTAAGTCCTGAGACAGGTAGATTTGCTAACTACAACCTAAGTGCCAGTCAGCAAGGCAACTGGTGAGACAGACTACTGAAATCATCTACAAAGAAGTCTGGAAAAACTATGATTAGAGATGAACCTGGGCAGGACAGGGCAAAACATAGGAGGCCAGAATGAAAGTAGGAAGGCAAGCTGTGGGGCACCCGAGGATGTCAGTGAGGGCTCTGGATTTCACTGTGCTCCGTAAAATCAAGGCAGAAGGAAGCCTTCGGGGAGCGTTTTCTTGGTACCCAAACCTAAAATGAAGTAAATTACGAAAAGCATACAAGCCTTCCAAGACAGGTGCCTGGTGGGGAAGCAGACATAAAGCTGAATAGCATACCTACGTGCACGTTGTCTGTGTCAGAATAGTGAGTGACGTGTGCAAGCTCACTGAAAACTGGCATCTGAACCTTCACTATGTAGCTTCAAAATCCTTCCTGTTTGCTCCATTCAAAGCAGTGTGTGTGCGCGCGGCGCGTGTGCGTTGATCCACCCTGGCCTGGCTCAATGTGAGTATCACATGGAAACCCAGAGGCGGCCAGTATCCATAGCCCTCGGTCAGTTAGTTAGTGCAAGGCCCCAAACTCCATGCCAGTGACTGCAGTGCCCGCCCCCCTCTCGGAAATAAGGGCTCAGGTCCTCCACTTGCAAACACTTCCAAAACTCCCTGGGACAAGACAACCGTAGAACGTACAAAATTCTCTGTCAAAAATCTGTGCGTCGGCGAGAATCCCCTGAGCTGACTAAAGCCTGAACCCTGTGTGTGGAGAACTTATGGGTGCGCCGTGAGCTCTCCAGGGGATCAGTCGGGATGACCGGCTGGCGGCCTGTGGAGCGCAGGAGCTGGGCCCGCTGCGGATCCCGCAGGCCTGGGCTGCCCCTCGCCATGAGGAGCCCGCCCGAGACCCCTGGCCCTGCCCCTCTCAGTGCGGAGCCTATCCAGGCCCTCGGCCCGGCCCCTTGCCATCCCTAGGGTTCCTGCCTGGAGCAGAGACCCGGGAGGATAGGCCCGTCAGTCGGTCAAAGTGACGGCGTAGCGGAAGTGGAGCCGGGAAACGAGTCCCATCGGAAACGCGGCCCCCGGAAGGTGTAGTTCCTCCCCGGACCGGCCCTGCGGCCCCAGGCGGCGGAGAGGGCTGCTTTTCCGCAGAGGTTCGGGTGCGGGGCCCAGGAACCCCTTACCTTCCTGCTGAGGAACTCCCTCACCAGCGAGGCGGCCACCTCCTCCACGAAGAGGCCGTCCATGCCGTGCCGCCTGCCTTGGAGCCACGCTAGACGGAGACCCCGGCCTCTGAATCGGTTGCGCCCAATATGGCCGCGTTGCCGTGGCGACGGCGGCAGCGGCGTCCGCGGTAGCCCCGCCCATATCCTGGACCTAGGCGGGGCTGGAGGGAGGGGCCTCCCGCCGGCGGGTGCTCTGGTCCCGCCCTCTTCCCGGGCCTGGACAGGACCTATCGCAGGCAAGTGCACTGGCTCCGCCCCCCTCCAGGGCCTAGGTGGAGCTGGAGGGAGAGGCCTCCCGCAGGCGGGCAGGCTGGGCCCTCCCCTTTCCAGGGATAGGGAGGGAGGAGCCTCCGGGTAGGTGAGGACCGCTGGCTCTGCCCCTTTCCAAAGACTAGTCAGCTTGAGGGAGGGTCCTCCCGGGGACAGAGAGGAAGAGGCCTCTCACAGGCGGGCTGAATGGCTCCGCCCCTTCCCAGGGAGGGCGGGGCCTCCTGCTGGAGGGTTGTCTGGCTCCGCCTCTAAGGGCGGTGCAGTGAGGGAGGGGTCTCCCGCAGGCGGGCAGGCTGGTGCTGGTAGATGTTCCCCTCGCACTTGGCTCCAGCTCCACACTCTTGAGTGGCAATCGGCCTGACGGCCCCACGAGCCGCACTTAGCAGCACAGCAGCCTTTGAACGCCTGACCCCTTGTCCCCCGTGTTCGCATCCGGCTTCCTAAGGGCTGAAGATAAAGGCTAAGGCCCTCTGCGCCTTGAGGCCAAGAGCACATCACCTCAACTTGTCCTTGCAACTCCTGGCCACTGAGATTTAGACAGGCAGGCAGGTTGTGGAGCAGGCAGGCAGCTAGGAACAGGAGAAGACGGCCCCCTCGTAGAGTGTCTTCCCCACACCTCTGCACTCCACCAGCTGCCAGCTAGCCAACTTATTGTCTCTCACATCTGGACCCCAGAAGACCAAGGGTAAGGTGTCTGAGGAATTATTTCTTGAACCCTGACTGTGGCTCAATCATTTTTGTCGGTTGTGGGGCTTGGACTCTGGCAGGCTGGGCGCTGTCCCTGAGTGTTTTTGTGCGAAGCTAGCACTCTACCATTTGAGCCGAGGATCCACTTCTGGTTTCCTGGGGGTTAGTTGGAGATAAGCGTCTCACAGACTTTCTTGCCCAGGCTGGCTTCGAATATCTTCAGCTCTCAGCCACCTGAGTAGCTAGGATTACAGGCATGAGTCACCAGCTCCCTGCTTTCAAACTTCCTTTGGTTTTTACAAGTCTTCCCTCTGCCAGTCAAAACAAGAATGTCCTTGAGTCTCTTATCTCCAATTAATCACCAAAAAGCTGAAAGTGGAGCTGTGGCCTAAGTGGTAGAGTTCCAGTCTTGAGCAAAAGGAGCTAAAGAACAGTACCTAGGACCCTGAGTTCAAGCCTCAGTACTGATGTACACAAACACACACAGTCTTCCACAGATTCCTGTCCTAGTTACCATCTCTTATAGGACACAAGTCACATTGGAGCAGAGTTCAATAAAATGAACACTATCTCCAAGTATAGTCAGAATCTGACATATGAGAGACAGACTTGAACATGTGAATCTGGAGCCCCAGCTCAGCCCAGATAACCCATATTGTTACTTGTATATCGTTTTCTTCAAACTGATATGCACATTAGTAAACACCTTTTCGAAGAAAAGGATTCCCAAGCAACAATACCCACATGAAATCAGAGATTTACTGAATGTTTACTAAACCTCTAATGCACAGAGAAGTAGGTGTGAAGGGGTGGCACTAATCAAGAAGTCTTGTACTCATAAACTGATGTGCAACTGGAACCCCATTGTACAACTACTTAAAGATAATAAAAAGTCAATTAATTTAAAAATAATCTCATGTGGCATGCTTGCACAATATGTACAAACTACAACTTCTTGGCACACACTGACCCCCAAACCAGCGTTAGCCAAGATGGGCTCTGATCTCACTGACCACCAGCTCAGAAATTCAGAGAAACTGCCTCATGCTGAATCTTAGCAAGGGAGTCTAAGTGAAGATTCCTCACTATGACACACCACGTTGGATCTTTATGCAAAATTAAAAGGAGCTTAAAGTGAGAAACTAAAATTTGCAAGAAAATAGAGCTTTAGTAAAATAAATTAATGAACAAATTTTAAAATGAAAGCAGGGAAAAGGAGCTGATGGGTTCCGGAGAACAGGTGGCAGGGAAGAAGCCCTCAAAAGGATGGATATAAGTAATTACTAGTGATCTGAATTAGGGAATTTTTGTAAGCCTTGTTGTGTTGCTCTGTTGACTGCAGGTTAAAAAAAAAAAAAAAGATGGCTTGCAGGAACAATGACAGCAAGGTATCGTTAACAGGGCACATGCTTACTTAATTCTGTGCGTTAAGATACTGAAGGAGAGGAGAGGAGCAAAATCCATGGGGTCACCTCGCAGGGAAGGTGCAGAACTAGCCATGGCATAACTTTCAGAGAGGTGCCTGTGTATGAGAGGATGAGCACGTGCACATGTCCTGGCGTATGAGGCCATTAGCCTCTACACAGCGGCAAAGCAGTCCATCTGTGAGTCAGTGGGCGCCATGTCTGTGGAGTCTAGGCCCAGGGGTTTGTGGAATCCCTGAATCTACCTGGACCCTGTTTGGCTTTGGAATCAGGAGGCTTCGGGTGTGCTATGGGGTTGGGGCAGGGAGAAGAGGCCTGGGGGAGGGGGTCTTACAACAGTGTGTGTTATGACCTGAGGGCGAGAAAATCCACCCAGGTGTGGTTAAAGGTGCCACATGAGTTGTATTAGTCAGTCTGCAACTGCCCTGCCCCGGGCTACCCCAGAACTAGGAGCAGCAGTTGCAGGCTCCAAGGGGATGGAGTTGTTGGGGTTTTTTTTTCCTTTCTTCCTTTCCCAGGCTTCTCTGCAGGCCTCTTGCTCTCCACAGGCCTCTGTTCTCCATAGGCCTCTCGGCTCTACAGGCCTCTCTGCTCTCAGCAGACTCGGTTCTCCACAGGCCTCCGCTCTCCACAGGGCCTCCAAGCTCTCCATGGGCCTCGTGGCTCTCCACGGGCCTCTGCCCTACAAGTCCAGACTCAGGTCTCTCCTGTCCGTAGGCCCGGAATCTCCTCAGGCTCGGACACTACTCTGCTCCACAAGGTGCCTCCTCGTGCATTTCTTCCAGTCGTCCTCTTTTTCCGGAAGTCCCCCCTCTTCTCCCTCCTACCCCGTGGGAGGAGGCGGTTCCGGTCCCCTCAACGTGGGCGGGATCCCCTTGGACGCTCCAGGGTGGGACGTGGCAACGATGCCAACATGGGGCGGGACTTCCGCCCCTCGGTGATCGCCTGTGGATCCAGTGTGGCCTCTGCCGAGGGCTCTCGAGGTGTCTAATGGACCCAAGGCTCCTTGAGGCCCAAGTAAGAGGACGTGGTGCGCTGCACAGACAAAAGTGTCCGCTGCAGAACCCCGGCTGGGGAAGCGCCATCCTTCCTTCTCTGCAGGTTTTGCAGCGGCTGGATTTGTGATAACCAGATTCCAATGCCATTCATCTTTAGCAAACTCAATAGGTGCATCCTTTTACCCCCGTTACTGAAGGGGCAGTTATGCAATGAAGAGGGGAATGAAGAGTTAAACCCCATTTTCAGGCAGCCCCCGTTTTGTTGTCTGTTTAAACTATGAGCAAACCCAGGGCAAGCTTATTAGGGCCCAGCCGGTCAAGAACTCTAACCGCCTGGGAATGCTTAACTCTAACCTTCCCCAGAGTGTCTTGAGCCCTGAGCCAATCAGATTTGTACCCATGTCCTAATCTTGCTTGCTTGAACACCTGATTGCTGTAACTTTGTTGCCTTTATAAGCCCTGTGCAATTGCAGCTCGAGGCTTCCTCCTAGCCTCCCCTGCGTCGGTGGGTAGGACGAGGCCCGAGTTCCAGCTCGCTTGAATAAAGCCTTGCCTTGCTTTTGCATTTCGGAACATCTGAGTCTCAGTGGCCTTCTTGGTGGTCTTCTTGCGACTTGGCATAACAGCAGCACCATGTAGCACAGAGCTGGCTCTTTTCTCGCTGAGCAGGAAATACCCCAGAATCCAGGCTCTAAGAAATCCGAAAAGAAGGAAGTTGGGGGGGGGGGGATCCAATATTTAATAAAATAAAAGGTAAGAATGATGATGAAAGTTTATGTCCTGAGGGGTCACTTTCCCACAAGCTAACCCTACAAAGAAACTCTGGGTGTCTTTGGCTCTGGGGGAGAGCTCTGCCCTTCAGTCTAACACCCGGGGCCTTGTGTACTCTGGAAACATGGAGAGGCCAGCTGTTTGGAGCAGATTTGTGTTACCCTGGGGGTGAGCGTGTGGGCATCTAGAAAAAAATGGAAGGTCAGTGCACTTGGCTGGACAGAGGGCCAGGCTTGGTGTCAGCCTGCACTTCAGCTTTGGTGTAGGGCCTGGAATGTGAACTTGACTCCCATGGTTGCTGGCGGTGCCATCCTCTCAGGCCTTGCACTCACGGGTGTGTCGGCATCGACATAGAGATGATGTGGGAACAGGAGACCCTGTCTCACAGTGGGTCTGCAGTGAGCATGACCATGACATGAGGTGGTAGGACTACCTCTATGCTGTGAGATAAGTGTGAAGACCCTTTTGGGGAGGGGGGGAGTCAGTACCTGGATGCTGTCCCTTAGTTTCCTTTGTTCAAGGTTAGCATCCTACCACTTGCGCCACAGTGCCACTTTGGGGTTTGAGGGGGGTTTGGGGGGGGTCGTTAATTGGAGATAAAAGTCTCATGAACTTTCCTGCCTTGGATGGCTTCCAATCTTGACCGCCAGATCTCAGCCTCCTGAATAGCTAGGATTACAGGTGTAAGTTAGCAGTGCCTAGCTTGTCACACATTTTTATATAAAACCTCACTTGACATCATTGTAGATTCTGAAGTAGCTGCAGGAGCAACCTTAGCCCAGAATCCTCAGTGGCAGCATCTTTCAGAGCAATGGTGCCGATCAGGAGTTAGGCAGGGAGTTGGCAAGCTCATTAGCTGGGATTGTGGCCTGATATGGGATTGTCCCACACTGCAGACATTAACAAGACTATGAGTGCTCAGAGTGTGCTTACCCACTGCCCCCATCTTTAAAAATGGCAGCCTGTTCAAGGCCAAGAACTCCCCTGTGGCACATGTGAGGGTCGATGACAAAGTAACCCTGATTTCCAGGACAGACCACCCCTGTGTATGCAGACCCCAATAAAACCCGAGTACTTGGGCCCTTCTGCATGGCTTCCTTCTTGAACCTGTCCATTCCCTTGTGTGGTGAGTGCCACTTGGCTTTGCCTTCGCTTTGCTTTACATTAATAACTTGTCTCTGCTTACCTCTCCTCTGTGTCCTCCCTGGAATTCTTTCTGGTCCCCCAGATCCAATGACCCAAATCCAGTGACAGTACCAGCCCCTGGCATGTCTTTACAATCTGGTTTCCCCAGTTTTTCTGTGGAGGGGGAGAGGGGGGGTTGTGACACACCTGTTCAAACTCAAGGCTTCCCATCATTTTCAGAGGCTCTACATAAGTTCTTTCCTGTACAAAAAGGAAAGATTGAACAAGTGAACTGATGAACAGGACTAAGGCACAGCAAGCTGAACCCAGCTAAGGACAACTATTTCCAAGGGTAAACTTGCTGACCCTGGTCTTGAAATTGTAGCATCTCCTGGTCTGGTTTCCTCCCCTAGGGGCTTAGTTCCTGCTTCCAGCCAACCACAAGAGTGAGGCATCCCTGAGCTGTGGTGTGTCCTTGGTTTCTGCTCTTGCTCTGCCTGTTTCTCTGTGCATCTCTGCCCCTTTAATTCTCTCCTTTCCTCATGACAGCAGCACCTACACCAGAAATGCCACCTTCCAGGAACTCATAGGCCAGCCCACACAGGAGACCTTGCTGCATCCTTACATTCATGACAATTTACCAAGCAAAACAGCTCCAGCCAGAAATCCAACACCACGTAAGGCTCTGGTTTTGTCTGCAGAGACTTGAGGTTCAAGAAGGAAGCCATGCAGAAGGGCCCAAGTACTCATGTTTTATTGGGGTCTGCATACACAGGGGTGGTCTGACCTGGAAAACAGGGTTACTTTGTCATTGACCCTCACATGTGCCACAGGGGAGTTCTTGGCCTTGAACAGGCTGCCATTTTTAAAGATGGGGGCAGTGGGTAAGATTAATGAGAGGCTAGAGAGGAAAATGTAGGTATGGTCTGGCCCTGGAAGAAGGTGTGACAAGCATGGCAGGGCCCAGCTAGGATGGAGGGCAGAAGACATTACCTGCTCACCTACTATGCCTTCTACGCAGGCAACAAGGCTGAAAGCAAAACATTAAAAAGTTAAACCAGGAAGACATCCCCTGAATCATCTGGCTGAGAGGCTGCAGTCCACCTGAGGAGGGGACAGGACTGCACCCAGCAGTAAGAGCTGCATACAGAGGATGCTGGAGAAGTTCCTAAAGGGAGGCTGAGGCTCAGCAAGGAGAAGGGAGAAGGATAGCCAGTCAAGGTCAGACATCCAGCAGCAGTAACAGCAGAACAAATTGAAACAGGGCCTCCATTCAGTTGGGCAGGTTGTGATTGTGTGGTCCTGGCATTACTTGTTCACTCAGAAAGCCTAGCTTAACCACCCAGAGCCAGGAAAGGGGTATCAAGGAGCCCCTGTGGCATAAGCTCCCTGATAAAAATCTGAGGCTTTCTGGCCCTTGTCTTTCCTGGCTTGGTCACTACTGGTTATTAAAGGGGAGTGGAAGGAGGAAGCAGGGTTGGAGGATTTACTTTCATGTTCTCATGTAAGGACACACTCCTGCCTACCTGACTGGCCCAGCTTGAGGCCAGACAAAGTTCTTCGTCTTGACCTGAGGTTCTATCTTTGTGTTACTTTCCCCATCATTTAACTTGAGAGTCATGAATGTGTTGGAAATAAATAAGCTTCAACTGGAAAATCAATCCAAAATGTGGGGAAGGGAAGTCTCATCCTACAGCCCCTCTCAGCACCCCAGGGGCAGCCAGATCTGGTGGATGCTTCCTTGCCTACCCAGTGTCACTCCGCTACGCCACATATAGGTCCGCCCCCCCCCCCCACCGCCCCGGGCAGGTTCCGCCTCCCTCACCATCCTCCTGCTGGTGGGTCCTGGGGATTTTACTGCACCCTGGTTCAGAGAAAGAGCAGCCATCACTTGTCACCCTGACATTCCACCAGTGTTTTCCAAAATGGTTTCCTTACACTTCTGAGGGCTCGGAGCCTTGTGTTGGGGACAATAATAACCTAATGCTCCTTTCACTGTCAGCAAAAGATTTTCAGCCCTAGGTTGGCCCTGCTGTAGATGGGCCCTTGGGAGGGACCAGTGTCTCCCCATGGCAACCAGAGGGCAGTGACAGGGATGGAACATCAGAGACTCCCTGTAACGACTAGAGGGCAGTGCTGAGCGTTGAGCAGCAGTGGCTTTCCTTGGCCACCAATGGCAAATTCCAGGCACTGAGCAGCAGTAGCTCCCTGAGGCCACGAGGGAGCAGTGCCGGGCATCAAGTAGTAGTGGATCCCCATGACCACCAGAGGGCAGTGCCAGCCAAGGAGCAGAGGCTCAAACACTACTGTTCAGAAGCCCATCACCTAGAGGTTCCAGGGTTCCCCTAGCCAGCATCCAGACTCCTGAGGTCTTCCAGCCTGCAGGAAGCCCCAAACGGACAGGTCTGCAGCCAGCACTTCTGGTCTCTCAGCCCCAGTCCATGGTGGGCTAGGCCTGGAAGCTTCCTGGGATGCTGTCACAATGTGAACTCTGGATCTGTGAACATGAGCCTCAGGAGGTGAGATTCTGAGTCCCTAAAGCTGATGCTTTTGAGCCAAAGAACATGGGGTGGGGTCTGAGTGGAGGCCTGAGACCATGGGATGGTGCATAAGGGAGGTCCAGGACCTCTGGGTGGGGTCTGAAGGAGCGTATGATGGAGGGAGGAGGAGTGTGAGTGCACAGTGGAGGAGGTGAGGGAGGAGGACTATGTGTGCACAGTGGAGGAGGTGAGGGAGGAGTGTGAGTGCACAGTGGAGGAGGTGAGGGAAGAGGAGTTTGAGTGCACAGTGGAGGAGGTGAGGGAGGAGGAATGTGATTGCACAGTGGAGGAGGAGAGGAGGGAGGAGTGTGAGTGCACAGTGGAGGAGGAGAGGAGGAAGGAGTGTGAGTGCACAGTGGAGGAGGTGAGGGAGGAGGAGTTTGAGTGCACAGTGGAGGAGGTGAAGGAGGAGGAGTTTAAGTGCACAGTGGAGGAGGTGAAGAAGGAGGAGTGTGATTGCACAGTGGAGGAGGTGAGGGAGGAGGAGTGTGATTGCACAGTGGAGGAGGAGAGGGGGGAGTAGTGTGAGTGCACAGTGGAGGAGGTGAGGAAGGAGTGTGTGTGCACAGTGGAGAAGGTGAAGGAGGAGGAGTGTGTGTGCACAGTGGAGGAGGTGAGGGAGGAGTGAGAGTGCACAGTGGAGGAGGTGAGGAAGGAGTGTATGTGCACAGTGGAGGAGGTGAAGGAGGATTGTGAGTCCATAGTGGAGGAGGTAAGGGAGGAGTGTGAGTGCACAGTGGAGGAGGTGATGGAGGAGTGGGAGGGTCCTCTTTGGTAGCAAGCCCTGCCAGTTCCTGTCTGCAGTGACCCAAGGTTTCTTCCTGTTTCCTGTTGGTAAACTGAGGCCTCAAGAGGTAAAAGGTTGACCTGAGTCCACTGAAGAACCAGAAAACCATTGCATGGTCCCTGGAATCAGCTCCCCACCCAAGTGGCCAGTTGGTGGTGGACAGAGCCTCCTTCTTCCTGCACTTCCTTGGTCTGCTTTGCAGAGACTGCTCTGGACAGTGCTCAGGGGTAGTGCTCCAGGAGCGTGCTCAGAGTCAGTGCTCCAGGAGGGTGCTAGAATCAATGCTCCAGGACAGTGCTCAGGGTCAGCTCTCCAGGCACAATGCTCAGGGTCAGCGCTCCAGGCACAGTGTAAGCACAGCAGAGTCCACGGTCAGAGGTGCCAGGCAGGATGAGGGAGTGGAACGGAGCATTAATCATGCCACCTCCTCTGCAAGAACCTGGAAGCTTCCACAGCCCTCAGCAGGCAAATTGCTGGATTTAGTTTTAATTTAGTTGCGGATGAGTACCCCTCCCTGGAGGCAGGAGGAGGGGCGTCGCTTTTTAATTACTGGGGGCCTTCTTTGCAAAGCCTTTGAGCTGGGCTGGGACTGAGGGAGTCTGATCCTGCATTGCTCTTCCAGGGCTGCGTGTGGGGCTTCCAGAGCCAGGGCCCGCCCCAGCAGCCTCCTGCCCACTCCTCCTTCCTCTTGAACCCACTGCTTCTTGCCTCTGGCAACAAAGCATTAGCCTCCCCATGGAAGCCAGGTGCCAGTGGCTCGTGCTTGTGCTCCTAGCAACCTGGGAGGCCGAGGATAAGAGGTTGTGATTTGGGGCCAGTCAGGGCAGGAAAATTCCAAAGACCCATTGCCAAACCCCTGCTGAACACATGGTGTGTGCCTTTCTTCCAAGAAATACATGAATCTGAGGTTGGGAGGGTGACAGTTCTAAGCCAGCCTAGGCAGAAATATCTACAAGACACTGTCGCTGTGGAGGGGAGTTGGGTGTGGTGGCACATGATGGCAATTCCAGCAGTGACAGGAAGCCCAAAGGAAGTAGATTGGGCTCCTGTATAAAGTAGCTGGGGAGCAGGCAGGGGTAGGCACAGGCCCCAAGTTCAAACCACCATAATGCCAAAATAAAGCTACATCCTCACTGTATAGTCAAAGGGGAGGAGGGTGGCACGGAGGCTAGGGCAGAGAGGCCACAGACAGATGCCTTCAGAGGAGCAGAGTCCCTGCAGCGGGCCTTGATGAGCCGAATCCTGTCACTCCTGCCCTCAGGGCCCTCAGGGCTCCTGGGTCACTTGTGGGTACCATGGGCCACAGCGCTCTGTGCTGTGCTTTCGTAGTGCCAGGAGCACTGCCTCTGAGCAGTGTCCCTGAAGACAAGATGAAGGAAGTGCAAGAACAAGGCTCCATCCATCACTAAATGGCCCTGCCTTGCCTTCAAGTTCTCCACTCAAGGACATTCCCTAAGGGGCCTTCCTGCTCAAACTGCCCACCCTGCTTCCTTTCACCCATGGCACCTCCACCTGCATGACTCACCATGCATCTGACTCAGTCATCTTGTTTACTACCTACATCCCTGCTAAGCCTCAGGTCTACCAGGACAGTGATCCCATCTTTCCTGTTCCTGGCTAGATGGCTCAGCTTAGGTCAGGCTCCAGCACAGAGCCCAGGCCTAAGCACAGGAGAGGCCCCAGCACAGGACAGGCCTAAGCACAGAGCCCAGGCCCCAAAACAAAGCAGGCCCTAGCACAGGACAGGCCCCAACACAGAGCCCAGGCCTCAGCACAGGACAGACCTAAGAACAGGACACAGCCCTGCACAGGGCAGGCCCCAGAACAAGGCAGGCCCCAGAAAAAGGCAGGTCTCAGCACACAGCCCAGGCCTCTGCACAGGGCAGGCCTCAGCACAGGAATGGCCCCTGCACAGGGAAGGGCCTCAGCACAGGGCAGGCCCTCAGCAGCCAGGTATGGATAAGTAAGTGATGCTCTCTGAGTTCTAACCCGGCCTTCCAGGCCATGTCCCATATCCCAGGGATGGAGATCAGAAGACAGGTTCCAGATGGTGCATGTGGAGAGGGTTGTCATGGAAGCTTAAGTTATCATGGAGGGAAGGAGTGGGGATCCCTTAGGCAGAGCTGGCCAGGTGCTCCCCTATGGAGAGGAAGCAGATGAGTCTGAAGTGCATAGGTTCTCTGAGACAGGACAGACTTGCTTCAGGGGAAGAGCTGGCAAAGCCCACAAGAGACTGGAGCCACAGCTGGGGTCTGCCTAGAGTCTAGGAGAAGGGGCAGATCAGCAGCAGCCAGGCAACTCACCTCAAATCAGGGCTTCCCTTCCCCTCAGACCCCCAGATCAGGGCCCAGCTTCCCTCAGACCCCCAGAGCATGGCTTCCCTTCCATTTAGACCCCCAGAGCAGGGACTACCTTCCATCAGACCCCCAGAGCAGAGCCTAGCTTCCCCCAGACCCCCAGAGCAGGGCCTACCTTCCCCCAGACCCCCAGAGCAGGGCCTACCTTCCTACCTTCCCCTCAGACCCCCAGAGCAGGGCCTAACTTTCTCTCAGACCCCTAGAGCAGGCCCTACCTTCCCCCCAGGTCCCCAGAGCCGGGTCCTGCTTCCCCCAGCCCCCCAGAGCAGGACCTACCTTCCCCTCACACCCCCAGAGCAGGGCCTACCTTCCCCTCACACCCCCAGAGCAGGACCTACCTTCCCCTCAGACCCCCAGAGTAGGGCCTACCTTCCCCCAGACCCCCAGATCAGGGCCCAACTTCCTCCAAGACTCCCAGAGCAGGGCCCAGCTTCCCTCAGATCCCCAGAGCAGGGCCCAGCTTCCCCCAGACTATGGCAGGATGAACAGCCCAGGGTCACCACAGGAAGCGTGAGGCAGTCACCAGGCAGGGCAGTAAGGGATGGGGAAGGGCTGTCTCCTGGCCTGTGTGTGCCTGGTTGGGAGGCTTATAGGGCTGGTTCTGACTCCATGTCTAACTCTATCCAGCGAAAAGGTGAGTATTCCCCTCCCTGGGAACTCTCAGAAAAGTTCTCTCAATCCTGTGATGTCACTGAGGTCTTGATGATCTGTAAATGTGACTGCCTACGGGCTCAGACATCAATCTTTGGGACAGAAAGCACTGCAAGGAGTTTAATTCCCTGGAATTAGTATGGTTAATCACATACAGCTCAGGTTTTGTTTGTGTGTGTATGTGTGTGGACTTGAGTGTATGTATACGGGCATGTGTGATATCAAGGGTTGATTTCAGAATCTTATGCTTGCTAGACAGGTCCTCTGCCACTCACTCTTGCTGTTTTAGTTTCTTTTCCAAATAGGCTCCCAAGCTTTTTTGTGGGCTGACCTCAGGTAGAGATCCTCCTGCCTGTGCCTTCTGTGTAGCTGGGATGATGGACATGTACCACCAAGTCTAGCTGGGCTGGGATCACTAATTGTCAAGCTGGTGGCTCTGTCCCTCAAAACCCTCCAATGCCACGTTGGATGCCCCAAGTCCAAAGGGCCTTTTTCCAGAAGCAGCCTATGCATCGAGAGACCTCTACCCTGTGCTCTGGCACAGCCACACAGGGCTGGGACTCTAAACAAGCGAGGCAGCCTCCCGCCCAGAGCGATAGCCCAGCTCCAACAGGCACTCCTAAGCAAGCCCTTCCCCTCCCCAGGCTTAGTTCCCATTTCTAAAATGAAGGAAATTGAACTCTCTGTAGTCCCTCGCAAACTTCCCTCTTGTGTATTAGTTTGCCAATGATTGCTAGATTTTTATAAACATCTGTAAAAAGCCAGTGTCATCTCTGGGCCAAGCCATTAGGGTTGGGGAGAGGGCTGGGGCTGGAGGAGGAGGCAGGGAGGATCTCTTAGCCCGAGCCTCTTCCATCCACTTGTTCACAGCAGCTGCCAGGTTTGGTGGGTGTGAACTGGCCAGGCACTGATTCAACCACTGGGCTTAGAGTAACCCATGAAATCCTCAGTGCCAAGCAGCAAGTTAAGTATTCAATCTAAGATACCTCAGCCTAGGACCTTGTAACTTTGCAGTGAGGAAATAGCAAGCATCCAGTGGAAGCCATCCATCAGATTTGAGTTTGGCTCTACTCCCAGGCTAAGCATTTGCAGGATTCTCAAGTTTCCTTGCAACACTGCGTAGCTATCTGAGCCCAGCCATCAAGGGCGCGTGGTCACAGGAGGAGACAACAGAAGCTGTGATAATGCACCACGTTGCTAAGCTATGCTGTGTGCATGCTTTTGTTTGTATTTTGGCAGTACTGGGGATTAAACTCCAGTGCTTTGGGCTTGCAAGCAGCTACCCCTCCAGCCGTACTGATAGTTCCTTTTTGCACTGGTTATCTTCCAGGTTGAATCTTGCTTTATGCCCAGACCAGCTGACCAATGATCCTCTCTCTCTCACTTGTGCTTTCTGAGTTTCTGGGGATGACAGCCACAAGCCACTGTGTCCAGCCTTTGTGCTTCCCCTAGAGCTGAGATGGTAGGCATGCACCAAGGCGTCCAGCCATTGTTTGAGATGGAGACTCTAAAGCTTCTTTTGGCCCAGGCTGACCTCTCACCTTACCTGATCTCTGCCTCCCAAGTAGCTAGGATTACAGGCTGGAGCCTTTGTGCCCGGTTAGTCATGGGTTTTTGACTTAGGTCATTTTCACTTGCCATGGACTTATCAGGCTCTAATGCCACTGTAAATGAAGAGGAATCTGACTGACAAATTCTATTTACCCACTCCCCACACAGGTGGCTGTCCCCCCACCTGCCTCTCCTGAGAACTGCAGTCACTCAGCCAAGGTTGCACACATAAGACACTGCAGTCTGTATTTGGAGATGTGTGTGATGATATTTATGCCATACTCAAAACCCCATTTCCCCTTCTTCCTAAGGAGCTGGGGAATGAAGGGCAATTTGACTCTCCTTTGTCGATAGTCCTTATACCTGGGAAGAGAGCATTAGCTGATTGTACAGGAGCTGCAGTTCCGCAAGCAAATCCCTCCTATTATGGCTCCATCAATGGCTTCAGCACTACCATTCTTTTTTTTTTTTTTTTACGATTTCACATGGCATATTGAAAGTAATTACAACAGTGATATAACACTCGCTTCCATAACATGGAGTTCATTTCACTTAGCATCATCTTATGTGTTCATAAGGGCATAGCTATTGGGCTCTTGTGATCCTCTGCTGTGACTAGCCTGAACCTGTGCTAATTATTCCCTATGAGGGAAACCATAGAGTCCATGTTTCTTTGGGTCTGGCTCACTTCACTTAGTATAATTTTTTCCAAGTTCTTCCATTTCCTAATGAACGGGGCAATGTCATTCTTTCTGATAGAGGCATAAATTCCATTGTGTATATGTACCACATTTTCCTGATCCATTCAGCACTACCATTCTTTTTTTTTTTATTAATTGAACATAAATTTTTTTACAAGGTGTTGTGCAAAAAGGCTGCAGTTACATAGTAGGGCAGTGTGTACATTTCTTGTGATATCTTACGACCTGTTTTTCTATTCCTTGTTTAGGTCAGGTAGACATATATGCAATATACAATGTATCAAGAACATATACAGTATTCACAGACTTGGTCTCTACTGTCTCTCCGTCTCCCTTTGTTAACAGTCATATATCAGGGAAATGATATCATGCCCCTTTGTTTTCTGTGTTCTAGGCTTGTCTCATTCAACATTATTTGTTCGAGTTCTGACCATTTCCCTGCGAATAACAATATTTCACCATTCCTAATCGCTATGTAGTATTCCATTGTGTATAAGTACCATATTTTTTGGATCCATTTGTCTGTGGAGGGGCATCTGGGTTGTTTCCATATTTTGGCTATTGTGAATTGTGCCGCGATAAACATGGAAGTACAAATGCTTTTTTGATATCTTGGGACTTGCTGTTTAGGATAGATGCCTAGGAGTGGTATGGCTGGGTCATAGGGTAGGTCTATATTGAGCTTTTTGAGAAACCTCCATACTGTTCTCCAAAGTGGTTGTACTAATTTGCACTCCCACCAACAATGGAGAAGGGTTCCTCTTTCCCCAAAGCCCCTCCAGCATTTGTTGTTTCCTGAGTTCAGAGTATAGGCCATTCTAACTGGGGTGAGGTGGTATCTCAGGGTTGTTTTTATTTGCATTTCCTTTACTAGCAGAGATGTTGAGCATTTCCTCATGTGTTTCTTTGCCATTTTTATATCTTCTCTTGTAAAGTCTCTCTTTAGCTCTTTTGCCCATTTCCTAATAGGTTTATTGGGCTTGGAGGGGCTTAGTTTTTTGAGTTCTCTGTAGATGACCGATATCAGGCCTTTGTCTGTTGCTGTGCTGGTAAATATCCTTTCCCATATCGTTGGCTGTCTTTCTATTTTGGTGGCTATGTCCTTAGCTGTGCAGAAACTTTTTAATTTGTAGTAGTCCCATTTGTAGAGTCTTTCCCCTATTTGTTGTGCCCCTGGGACTCTATTCAGGAAGTTCCTTCCTGTGCCTATAAGTTCTAGCGTCTTTCCTATTCTGTCTTCCAGTAGTTTCAAGGATTCAGGTCTGATATTGAGGCCCTTGATCCATTTTGAGTTGATCTTGGTGCATGGCAGCACTACCATTCTTAAGGGAAGAAAAGTCTAGAACTTGCTGTAGTCCCTGAGCTTCCCATAGTTCCTAGCATGGTAGGGACCTTTCACACTGTTGTAAGATCTGCAGTCCAAGTCTCACTGCAGCATGGCTGTTAACCCCTCACCTGAATTTAGGCAGAAAAGAGAGGAAAGGCTTTGGAGTGAAATTCTAATTCTCCCTTCACAAACAATGTTCAATTAAGCACTGCCTGAGGGCAGTTAGTTAGTGCCTTAGTGGGCTCTGGAATCTGGGGAGGGCTGGAGGCCCCAGGGAAGGAAGAGTGTATTGCCACAGCCCTGCAAACACAGGTGGCCCATCCCACAGATGGGCAACACAGCAGGGCATTGGAGATCTGCACACGAAGGTGGCCCATCTCACAGATGGGCAGTGGAGCTCTGCAAACATGGGCGGCCCATCCCACAGACAGGCACCATGGCAGGGTACTAGAGAGCACAGACTTGGTCTAGCCTGATCCCACAATGAAAGGTTTGTGATGCTGGCTGTGTTGACTTAATTACTCTGTGCCCCAGCTTCTTCTTCCCTAACACAGTTACAAAAGCAGATACAGCCATTGTGCTTCAAGGAGACTGACATCAGGGCCTGTGTGTGTACCAAGAGCCACAGGTAGCTACTGAACACAGCGCAGCATCTATACCAAACCCAGATACCAAAAGGCACCATCTCAGGAACCTTACCACACACAGTACAACATGCATACCCAACCCAGGCAATCTCCTATAGGCTTTAAATCATCTGTAGATTATTTGTAATACCAAGTACAATCTAAATGCTATGGAATCTGTTAGGTTTTTAAAGTAGGTAGCCGGTAAAGGAGAACGCCACGTGGTATTCAGGCAGGAGAGAACGTTTATTACCGAACTGCTGGCCTGTGGCAAAGATGATCCATGGCCGGAGAGAAGGGAGAGAGAGAGAGAGAGAGCGACCCCCACCCAGCCCTGCTTTATTTAGGGCAGGGGTAAGGGGTGTGGCCAGGTGGATTAGGAGGTGACCTCAGGGAAAGGGGAGGTAACTGCCTCCAGGTCTGCTGGTTACCCAGGTAACTGGGTGGAGAATTAATGAGGTGGGGGCACCTGCATGGAGCCCTCAGGGAGAGGACCTAACAGAATCATCATTAGACTCGGTTGTTCAGGGGATAGTGATAAGAAAAAAATATGAACACGTTCAGTTCAGGTGCACTTTTTTCTTCAAATACATTGTATCCAACATGGCTGAATGTACAGTAGAAAGAGTCACACATCTGTTCTGAACCTGGGGTCTAGAGCACCTGGCCTTCCCCAGGTGCAGACCAAAGGGCAAGAGGGGAGAGGGGCACTAGGAAGCCCGCACACCTAGAGAGATAAAAATTGTGCCTGGCCAGGACCTGGGCTCATACACAAGCTGTGATGGTTAGAATTCCAGGTAACTTGAGAGCCCAGCACTTGGAAGCAGAACTTAAGGGCATTCTGTGGGATTTTACTCCCACTACATATGCTTTCTCAGAACAGGATGTGTCGGCCTTCCCAGGGCAGGAAGCAGGAAGAGTGCACTTCCTCCTCTCTCTCCAACACAAACTGCTTCCCTCCTTCCATGCTCTGGGGTCAGGGCTAGAGACCACCTTTTCTCTGTTTCTCGGTGCTCCCAGAGTGAGCTGTTTCCTGGTGACAAGGGAGCCGGCCTCTGTGAGAACAGCCTGGCTTTTCCCTCTGCTTCTCCTCCTACCTCATCAAAACCATTGGCATCTATAAATCATCTACAAATCACACAAAGGAACACAACCTGGCCACAATTTATCTCCAAGGCTTAGCCTCCACAGCCTCAGAAGGGCAGCCTCTTCTGACATCTGCCAGTGCTGGGCACAGGCCAGCTTGGGTGTGATTTCTGAATCTGATCTCACCTTGACACAGACCTCCTAGTGTCCCTCTCCCATTTTTCACAGGGCCTGCATGTGGTGAAGGCCAGGTACTCCAGACCCAGGCTCAGAACTAACCATGGGCCTCCGTGTCATCATGGAGACAGAAGGGCATGAGGGTACATGGGGTGAGGGAAGGCTCATGCCTGGTTTGAGGCCAAGAGCCCTCTCCCCAGTAGCCTGGCCCACCCAGCCAAGGGGCTGGGCATAGCAATCCACCTTCTCAAAAGGCCAATTCCTACATCTTTGATAAATTTCCTACTATACCAAGGCATGCATGTCCTGTGAATTTGGTGTGGGAGTGGGGATGCTGAAAAGCAGAAATGAAAAAGTAAGAAACCATTGCCCTTCCACACCCATAATCCAGAGCTCAGCTTGCGGAGCCTCGTGGCTCTATCCTGTCCTAGCAGACATCCTAGCTTCCGAGATCAGACGAGATCGGGTGTGTTCAGGGTGGTATGGCCATAGACCTAGCAGACATCCTAAATGTGTGAGCTTAGATGTGCCCCATGAAAGGGATAGATCACCCCCTCCCTGTCCCATCTAGCAGAAACAAGTGTGTTTACATGACCTAAAAAACTCACAGGCAAACTGAAAAAAAAACAACAACAACAACAACCATACTTAGGGTTCAGATTTAGAGGCCTGAGATAAACAGGCCTGGGGCTATGTTATGGTGAATGTTTCTGTCAAGTTGGCAAGGATATCAGGCCTTGCTGTTTGACCATGCACCTCTAGAGATGGTGTCAATTTGACTCAGTACTTGAATCTACTCTAGCAGTATATTGAGCTTAATCCTATGGGTGGGCCTTATGTAATCAGTTGAAGGCCTATGTGCAAAGACTGAGGTTTTCCTAAAGAAGAAATAATCTCCCTGAAGACTGCCACATAGGAGCCCTGGCTCCCATCCTATGTCTTGCCTGCTTGTCTTGCTCTGCAGTCTTTGCAAGATGGCAACCTCAGTTCTAATTCATACTTCAACTTGCCCTGTGGACTTCAATCCCCATGATTGCATGAGCCGAGTTCTTAAATAAATGTATCTAATTATCAGCTGTTATCTATTTGTTTGTCTATCATTGACCTAGTATCTGTTTATCATCTATCTATCTTTCCATCTATCATCTATGTATCTAGCTACCATGTCTTTATCATGTAACTAACTACCTACACATCAACTGTCTACCTACCTATCGATCTATCTATTGGTAGAGCTACCAATCTATCCATCTAGACATATCCTGTACTTGTTCTGTTTCTCTGGGGACCCCTAACTGGCAGAAGGTGGCAAAATCAACATATCAGGGTGCTCTGAGATCCCCGAAGAGGGGCTATGGCAGGCAGAGGTCAGAGAAAAGCAGAGCCATATGATTCAGCTGCCTCTGTTCATGAAGCAACCTCATCCACGCCTGACCACCTGTGACACACTTACTCCGGATGAGCTGCCTCACAGGCTACAAGGACCCTGGTGGGCTTAGAGTGGGGAGGGGCAGTGGGACCTGTGCCAGACAGAGGCCAGGCCGGCCTCCAGGAGGAGGCGCTCTCCTTCTCTGGGGTGGATTACAGGTCTCCATGTGGGGGTCTGCACGGGCAATGGAGAAGCAGCTGAGACATGACCAGAGGTGACCGTGAGAACATATAAACACCATGTCCTCCCCTGGGAGGCAGGATGACTTGCTCACAGCCATGCAAACTAAACCCCAAAGGACAGAGGTTATCGCATGCTGAGAATATGGGCAGGGAGGCCTGGTGTGCAGTGGGGCAGGGCCCCCCTCTGCAGGAACCACAGCTTGGCTTGAGCAGGCAGGACACCTGGCTGAGGTGGGCAGGGCACTGGCAGTCCTGCTCCGGCTGGCCTTTGGTCCTCGGTCAGTTCCTTGTTCATGACCTTGTGGGTCCTGGGAAAGTGGGAGAGGTGAACTGAGAGGCCCTGGCTGTAACCACTGTAACTTTCATGTCTCCTTATTTGTACATTTTTTGGGGGGGGGTGTTTTGTTTTGTTTTGTTTTGTTTTGTTTTGGCCAGTCCTGGGCCTTGGGCTCAGGGCCTGAGCACTGTCCCTGGCTTCCTTTTGCTCAAGGTTAGCACTCTGCCACTTGAGCCACAGCGCCACTTCTGGCCGTTTTTTATATATGTGGTGCTGGGGAATCGAACCCAGGGCCTCATGTATACGAGGCAAGCTCTCTTGCCACTAGGCCATATCCCCAGCCCTGGGGGGTGTTTTTTTAATGTTCTTCTGGGGCAGGGCCTGGGCCCTGTCCCACAGCTTCTTTTGCTCAGGCTAACATTCTACAACTTGAGCCACAGCTCCACTTCTGGACTGTTTGTGGTGTTTCCTTGGAGACAAGAGTCTCATGGACTTTCCTGCCCAGGCTGCCTTTGAACTGTAATCCTCAGATCTCAGCCTCCTGAGTACAGACATGAGCCACCAGCACCCAGCCTCGTTTGTACTTTTAAGGGCTTTGTCATGGTCCAGAGCGCTGAGGCCCAGGCAGAAGAGTAGATCCAAGTGCCTCCCCTTCCCCCCCACCCCCACCGCCCCGGTCACAGACAGGGCTAAGGGAACAAAGCAGGCTGGACCACAGATAACCAGAGCAAGGCCAAGGGGGAACCAAGGACCCTGGGCAAGGAAACTCGGGGAACCAGCCTCTCAGCCCCATCCATGGCAGCAACTCTTATCCCATTTGGCAGATGAGAAATTTGAGGCTGAGGCTAAAACCCAGTTTTCCAGAGGTTCCTGGCTGGTAAGTCCTGCAGCAGGCATGGAATCCTCCCTCCCTATATAGGCCTGGGGCCAAAGGAATCAGGCAGAAGACAAACCTCCCAGGCTGTCGGCCTCATTCCTCATTTCCTGATGGTCTTGTTGGCCACCAGGACAGCCACTAAAGGTATAGGATGTGATTATGATGACGATGATGATTATGATGAGGAGGAGACGAAGGATGCAAGGGGGATATGCAAGAATGTTTCATGGAGACATCCCCACATATACATAAAATGCATCCCGAGCCTGGTGCTGGGGGCTCACACCTGTAAGCCTAGCTACTCAAGAGGTTGAGATCTGATTGCAATCCAAAGCCAGTCCAGGCAGGATGATGCTTCAGTTGACAGTGGACTGCTGAAGGCTGAATCACTCATCGACACCATAGCTCTACAGAGGTCCACAGAGGATGAAGTCACCTAGGGAGGCACCCTGTGGTTACAAGACCCATGTGGTACTGGGTTGTCACATAGGCGCTACCTCAATCCTCACCAGGGGCCTCCGCTGAGGTCTTCTTATAGTTGCGGGGGTGGGGGGGAGGGAAAGGGTGCAGGGAGCACTAGAGCATGGCAGGGTGGCCTATAGCAGGAACCCACAGGGGTCCCCAGAGGGGTCCCAGAGGCACTGCACAGGCCATACCCCCAGGGCCCAGGGGCAACTTGTCCTAGGATCTCCTCCAGGCTTCTGCCCAGTAGGAGGGACACTATGGGGAAGAGGTGGGGGGGGGGCAGCTGGGAAACCACAGAGGTGACAGGTGAACCCAGGCCTGATGCCACTCAGCACCAGAGCCTGAACCAAGCCGGAAATACAAGTCCCGCAGCTGTTCTTGGCATAAAGTTCAAGGATCCTTTGTGAGCAGGTAGAGCTCTGCCAGAACTGACTCAGCCTCTGTTATCGGAGAGATGACTTGTTTTTTTACAGAGATGAACGCCAACAGAATCTCACAGAACCCATGCTTGGTTCTGCCCTCCCTGAACCAGGGTTTTAGAGGGAGAGAGGCAGGCAGGCAGGGAGGGAGGGAGAAAGAGAACAACATATTCTATGGAAACCAGGAGAAGAAATTAACAGGAAGCAAAATTGATTCCCATCCTTTCCACAAAGCTATAGAATTGTGTTGCAAACGCAGACTACAGCCAGGCACCAATGGCTTTCACCTGTGATCCTAGAGATCTGAGAAGTGAGGTTCAAATTCAGCCAAGGCAGAAAAGTCCATGAGACTCTTACCTCTCATTAACCAGCAAAAAGCTAGAAGTGAATGTGTGGCACCAGCCTTGAACAAAAAAGCCAAGTGAAACCATGAGGCCCTGAAGTCAAGCCCCAGTACCAGCACCAAAAAGACAATGAAATAAAGCAGACGGCAGTCTGGCTAATTTGGTGAGGCCCCAGCTAAGAACACAGCATCACATACCTGTGGACATTTGGCCACAGGTCAGGCAGGGTGAGGGTGTTGCCTCTCCTTGACTCAACACCTCACTGGCTACAGCACAGGAGAACAGATGTCAATGTGGCAGCCATGTAGGCCAGGCCAGGCCAGAGCAGGCCAGGGGTTCAGGCTTCTGTTGACCCTCCCCTGGTCCTCTTCTACTCAAGGACATGACAACCCAAATGTCCCCAAGTCCTCCAACTCTTAAAAGTCACTCTTTCTTTTCATAGCCACATAAAATAGCCCAAGGCAAATGTACAGAAGTCTGGAGTCTCCTCAGCACTGTAGCTTCCTAGACATGGAGATGGAGAGCCTAACCATTTCCTGCACAGCTTCTACCCTGAGTTTTGCACCTGCTCACTTCCTGATCCCTTAGGCAATAAGTGTCAGAAATGTACCCTGAACTGGTCTGGGGGAGGCAGAGGCATGCTGGGAAAACACCCTGGATGGAAGCAGCACTGGCTTCCTGTCTGAGGAAAGCCCACCCCAGGCCACTGCTCCTAGGCCCCTGCCTCCAGGCCTCTCTTCTCTGCCCCACTGTGTGGAGGCCCATACACCCCCATGTGGAGGCTCACAGCTTGCCCTGCCTGAGGGCTTACTGCTTACCCTATGCACCTCACACACAGCCGATAAACTACCATCTCTGGTTCTCCACAAGAAAGAAACAAGGTCTCTCTGTGGAGCACAGTTTAGGAGCACCACACAGGTCCCTGGGTGATTTCAGAAGAGCTGCTCACTTCTCTACCAGCTACCCATGGTCAGTGGTCTGGGCCCTCATTCACTCATCTGTGCTGGACCATTGCACAATGGCCCTTTGCCCTTTGCCTCCTCTCAAGGCTGGAGGAGAGCATATGGGATGGTGTCTCAGGAGGTGGAACCATCTTAGATATTATGTTGGCTCTGGCCCACAAGGAACCAAGTATACAGCAGACACACAGTGTCTGCATAGCAAATCATGGAAGGAGACAGTTTCACAAGAAGAAAGGCTCTACCTAACCCTCCTCATGAACATGACCCCTGACCCCTCCTCATGGGCGTGATCCCTCCATGGACATGACTCTCTCCATGCCTGAACCCCACATTCAAGCCACTGTGTGTTGGAAAGCAGACACATCACACATGACATGATTAGAGAACATTCAAGCAATGAGAGATGAGATTTGGGATGGGCTGTGAGATTTCAGGGAAGAGGGAAAGGAGGCAGTGCAGTGGAGCAAAGGCCTCCTGGAGGAAGGGGGTACAGGAGAAGCACTGAAGGACAAGAAAATATCCTGGGCAGCTGGCAGGATGAGTATCCAGCTTGAGTGCTCTATCTCCGCTACCTCCCCAGCCCCCTGCCCCCCAGGACACAGCTCAGGCTCAGGCTACTTAACCACATTCCCTGAATGCTTTTCCCAGATCCGGGCCCCAGGACTACTACTAAGCATTAAACCCCAGCCTGGCCCTGGGTCAGGAGCTCCAACCCAGGTCTGGAGTCTGCTCTGTGGCTCCGGGAAGGCAGATGCCTGTCCCCTCTCCCACAAGAAAGCATGGAAAGGAGACATGTGTCCCCACCCCACAGGAAAGCAGTGTGCAAACAGCATCTGATGCTGGGACCCCCAGGCCACCTCCATTTCCTCCTGAGAACCTGCCCAGTCCCCACGTGGCTGCAATTTGCTGCCACTGCTTTGGGGTTTGGTTTTGTTTGTTTGGTGTTGTTTTTTTAAGCATTTTATTTTTAGATAATTTCAAATACATAGAAAAAATAGGAAATGATTCAAACCCTATCTATAGACTTTATCCAGATCTATCAATGATGTATTTCCACACCATGCTGTGTCACACTGTATCACATATGGTGTGATGACATACTACAGTGCATGACCTCAAACCACATGCCATATCACATGACATCATACCACATCACATAGCATCACACCCATGCACAGCCCTCCATGGCCTCCTCGCCTGACCTGGGCCTGTGTGATCTCCCAGCTGCTTTGGGAGGTGCTGATGGGAGGGGAAGATCCACTCTGCTTTCCACCAGGATCACAGCTGGAGACCCCTCCTTTTCTCCTGTTCACCCTGAGGGTCAGGGTCACCCTAACAGGCAGTGCTGGTGGGAGGAGGAAGGTGAGGGCCCCTGTTCTGTGGGAGGAGGGAAATTGTCCACTGGCTGCCCAGCTACTGCCCAGCACTGGCTATAAATAGCCTAGAGGGCGGGCAGTGGGCGTGTCATTGCTGCCCTAGGAGAGGCAGAGCATGCCCCCCCCATCCCCAGGAACCCAGGGGCCTCACCTCAGCCTCTGAGTCAGTGAGGTTGGGCAGGCTCTGCTTTGCTGGGCAGCAGTTCTGGTCCCCAGACCCTAGCCACAGCTAGATGTGTCCATGGGACTGCCAGGCTCTCTCCATGTACCTCAGCTGCTGTTCTGCCTGCTCCCTCTGCTCCAAGTAAGTGTGAGAAGGTGTTGGGGGCGGGGGGAAGCAGAACCTAGAGTTCTCCTGACTCAGGCTCAGCAATCAGTTGCATCCTATGTCAGAATGGGGGTCTCCTGCCTGGGTGAGGAGTGGCAATGAGACCCTAATGCCAGCTAGGATGGGACAGGGAAAAAAATGGAGATCAGCAGAGAGGTGCAGGTAACACTTTAGTTCCACAAAACTAAAAAATCCCCACAATATCCATCCTCTCCCCTCTCCCCCGGCCCCCTGCACCTCCCCATCAGACCATCAGAGAGCCTCCTCCTCCCTCTGCCACCCACGCCTGTGCCAGGCAGATCCCAGTGCCAAAGGAGCTACCACACAAAGATTCTGGGTATATAGGTTGTATTCATGAAGCGGTTTGTTAGATGGTAACTCCTTTGCACAATTTACTTAAAGACAATAAAGTGAAAAAGATTCTGGGTTCCCTCCTTTGAGTTGGGGTCTGCTGTAGAGTTGAGATGAAGGTCAGGAAGAAAAGAAAGAAAGAAAGAAAGAAAGAAAGAAAGAAAGAAAGAAAGAAAGAAAGAAAGAAAGAAAGAAAGAAAGAAAGAAAGAAAGAAAGAAAGAAAGAAAGAAAGAAAGAAGAAAGAAAGAAAGAGAAAGAAAGAAAGAAAGAGAAAGGAAGGAAGGAAGGAAGGAAGGAAGGAAGGAAGGAAGGAAGGAAGGAAGGGAAAGAGAGAGGGGGGAAGGAGGGAGGGATGGAGGGAGGGAGGGAGGGAGGAAGGGAGGGAGGGAGGGAGGGAGGAAGGAAGGGAAGGGGGAGAGGGAGGGAGGGAGAGGGAGGGGGAGAGGGAGGGAGGGAGGGAGGGACTTGCTAAAGGTGGGTGAGTTCTGGAGGAGTCCCAGAAACAGATGTGGGAGGATTCTACCTCCAAGGGAAACTGAGGGTCAGAGTGCAAGAAGCTCTGTCTTAAGACACCTTTCCCCCAAAAGACTGCCAGTAAGACCATCCCAAGGACGGAGAGGAGCCAGGAGGCTCCACGGTACAGGCCAGAGCCAGGTTGGACGTCAGGACATCAGCCCTGTACTGATGTCACAAGCCACTTTTGGGGACTGTCTTGTGCTTCAGTGTCTCTCCCTGTGGAAAGCACTGTTCTCAACAGTAGCTCCACAGATACACAGTGAACACCTGCAATCTCAGCAAAGTGGCCTTGCCACCTCATGTGTGCTGAGCATAGTCAACACAGCCTTCATTTCCCCACTGGTAAATGGAGAGTGAGATGATGCTTCCTGGGGTGGTGGTCATGAGAAGTAGTGGAGACAAAATGAGAAAGGCCCTGGCACTGAACTTTTATGATGTCAGCCTTGGGGGAAACACCAGCCGCAGTGCATCAGCAGTGAAGACAGGCCTCTACCCTACACTCAGACCAAGGCCAGGAGGTGTGGGCACTATGCCCAGGTGGTGCGGGCCCCAGAGGGAAGAGGGCCTCAGGCTGCCAGGTCCTCTGTGGCCCTGAGGACAGCATCCAGGGTGGGTGGAGGTGGTAGTGTGTTCACTGCCTACCCCCAAACATGCTGGCTTGGAGCTCATTCTCAAGACTGGTGCCTTTCACAAGGGTCTGGGAGGTCTGAGGTAAGGGAGCCCTTAGGCTGTCCCCATGGGGGCTGTGCTTCTAGCCTACCAAGGGGATTTGGGCTCCCAGTTACTGCTCTAAGGCCCATCCAGGCAGAGGCACAGGAGAAATGAGCTGCATTCTGAGACCTGAGACCTAGTGACCTCAGAGGTGACCCTGGCTCTCAGCTTTTCTGAGGGTCAGTCCAGGCCCAGGCCCTGCCCTGGCTTTCCTGACTGAGACAGAGAGGCTAGATCCTAGCCCAGACCAGCTGGGGGCAAACACACCTGGTCTTTTTTACCTCTCCCTCCCTCAGCCTTCAAAGTAATAGGATTTATTCCTGGGTCCTTGGCCAACTATTCTAAGATTTCTGCTCCCTGGGAAAGGAGAACCTGAGAGATGAGCAGGGAGGGGGAGAGAGGCACACCAGGAGGACCTGGCGCTATCTCTTTTCCAATCCACATTTGACAAAGGACTGTGCAGGGTGGGAAGAACCCAGTGCCTTCTGCCCTCCTGCAGTTCTGGCTCATACAGACCTTTGGCAGAAAGGATGGTAAAGAATCATGTGTATTTATAGACCATAAATTGGGCCTAAGAAGAAAAGTGCAAAGGTGTGAGATGGCCTGACAGGAGTGGGGTGGGATGTGGCACCCAAGTCTACAGGGTAGAGTTTGGGGCTCGGGGGGAGCTGGGGGAGGCTGAGGGGGGCAGGCCAGAGGACCCAACTGCAGACATCAGGGTTGGAGTTGGGTAAGATCTGAAATGCGCTCCAAGGGTGAGGGATATCTCAGGGAAGGGCCTGGTCTGACCAGCAGGGGAAGGGAGAGACCCCAGAATCAGCCACACCCCATAAGCCAGGAGGGAAACATGGAGCCTGGGCCGAGAAAAAAAAGGACAGAAAACAGTCACAACAGTTGAAATGCTCAAAACACAAAACTTACCTTGTTTAACTCCACCTTTGAGCTACAGATGTTCATCCTGGAAAGTCAGGGCAAACACCCCAAATCAGGAAGACTAGGGAAAGCTTTTGCTTCCAAGCATTTCAGAGAGGGCTACTCAGCCGCCCACACCCAGCCCTTTGGTGCCATTTGTCTGCCCCTACCAGCCCCGGCTCAGACAGGCCTCCCCAAATCCTGTCTTCCAATGGGGTCATCTGTGCAAGGCTGGCTCCACAAAGAGGAAGTGCAGGCCTCAGGAGGCTGAGCCCTCCCAGCCTGCCCAGCTCTCCCCGGAGACCTCGCTGCCCGCCCCCCACATAGCCCCCCCTCACCTTCCCCAACACACTCAGGCAGGCACAGGCTCCAGCCCATTTTTCAGAAGCTAATTTATCTAATGACTTTTGCCAGTTCAGCTCCCTCCTGAGTGTTTTCTAACCTAATCAGCTAATTTTGTCTGGTTTTGCCATTTTGTCAGTGTTTAAGGTTTTTGTTTTTTTTTTAAGCCATTTGTCTGAGGGCACTGCCTGCCTTGTTCTGTGTTCCTTGCAAGTCTTGGGTCTGCAGAGCCTTACAGAGGGCAGATGAATCTGTATCCGCTCTGCTGTCATTTTCTGCTGCATCTAATTGTAAACATTTTAAGGAGTCTTCAGCCAATTTGTCTAAAATCACTTTGTTGAAAATTCTAACTTTTTTTTTAAGATGATGCCATTTTAGCTCTACTGGGGTGGGGGAGGAAAGATTGTTCTGGCAGTTGCCTGACAGGGCCTGGCACTGCTTGCCATGCGTCTCTGGTTCAGAACTTCCCAGCAACTCAAGATGAGACCATTCTTCCCCAATGGGCCCCAGAGAAGCTGGGGTGATGCCCTGGGTCACTGGGGGGAGCCAGGAGTCCAACCAGGCCACTGACTCTAAGGTCTCTTTCCTAAATAAAAACTTTGATTTTAATATCAGGCTATTTTTAGGACATCCAAACAATTTCCAGAACAAATCAGAAGGGTGGCTGTTAGGCAAAAAGGATGGCTAATGAGTTGATAATTAAAGATGTCATAGAAGAAATGACCTGTTCTAGATCTGGCCAGCTCTCCCCTCAGTTCTGGGCCCAAGAACTCCCTCCCTCAGCCCTCTCCCCCTCTCCCCTGCCCCCTACACTTCTGTGTGCCAGGTCAGGTGAGCAACCGGCAGTGGACAGTGGGTGAGGGGCTTTCAGAGAAAAGATCAGGCCTTGGAGATGCTGGGTGGGGGAGGGGACCCTAGGACTGGAGGAAGGGAGGCTTCCTAGAGGAGACCCCTGCTGAAGCAAAGGCACTGGAAAGGCCACAAGAGGCTGCCCAGGCCTTGGGATCTCACTCAAGGTCTCTAACCTATAAGTAAGAACTGTCCCCAGGCAGGAAGCTGGCCCAGTGCCTGGACTCTAAAAACTGCCCATTTTCTTCTCTTGGTGTCTGTCCTCACCCTCATTTCAGTGAGGCTCAGCCCCTGACTGTCTCTTCTGTGTAGGGAACAAGACAATGATCCCCTTCCTCCCTCTTCCCTTTCCTTCATCCTCCTTCCCCCTCCTCCCTCCTCCTTTCTCCCCTCCCTTCCTCTCTTCCTTCTCCCCAATTCTCTCCTCCCCTTCCCCCTTCCCTTCCCTTTCCTCTCCCCATCCCCCTCTCGCCTCCCTTCTCCTCATCCCTCCTCTTTCTTTCCTTTCCTCTCCTACCTCATGCCCCATTCTTTCTTCTCCCTATCTTCTGTCCTCTCCTCTTTCTCTATTCAGCTCCTGCCCTCTTCCCTTCCTTCCCTCCCTTTTTTCCCTTTCTCACTAACCCCCTCTCTGGCTCCTCCCCTCCTTCTTGGCATCCTTCCCTCTCCTTTTCCCCTTCCTACTTTTCTTTCCTTACTCCTCACCATCTTCCCTCCTCTCCCTCCTTCTCTGACAGCCCCCCTGCACCCTGTTTCATGGATGACTGAAAACAGATCTGGAGAGGAGCTGCCCCTGCCCTTCCCTGCCCTTGGGCAGTAGAGGAAGGAGCCAGAGAGATTTTTCCTCAGTCCAGGCTGGGCCAGGACCTGAGCTCCCACAAATCTCCACACCTAGATCAGGGGCTAAATATAGGTTGACACTTGTTTGCTAGGCCCAGGAGGGACACTAGTCTGGCCAGACCCCCTGGCTCCTGTGAGCTGGCACCTGCCGGGCCTCCCTGGCCTCTGGGGTGCAGGCAGTGTCTGGATAGGACCCACATGGAGGAGGAGCAGCTTTCATGGTGGTTCTGCCCTGCTGCCTCCTCCCCAGCCAGGGCCTCCTGCCCTCCTCTTCCCAGCACATACAGCCAGAAGCAGAACCTGGACCTTCACAGCAGCCCAACTCAAAGAAAAACTCAGAGGGAAGGAAACCTGGGCAGCAGGAAGAGCCCAGGACTCATGGCCCAGCACTAGGACTGAAGAGTGACTGCCTGGCTGAGGGGACTGTGAGCTCACCCCACCCCCCCCCCGAGTCACCCAGCAAACCTTTGATGAGCACTTGCTGTGTGCCAGGCCCTGCACTGGGAATGTGGACATACATGTAGCTACTGAAGCAGGGTGAGGATGAGGGGCAGCTCTCAGCCAATCTGTGCAGAAGTCTAGAAACTCCTGGGCTAAAGGGAAGGCTGGCCAACGAAAAGCATTGCTGTGAACACACTGTGTGGCCTCCAGTTCCTAGTGGGCACTACCAGCCCTACAACCCAGTTCCTCTGTCTGTGCAGAGACAGTGAAAACCATAGGTGGAGGTTCAGCCCAACAGACCTGCTCCTACCTGGTACTGATTTCAGGTCCAGTGGGCTCCTACCTGGGCACCAATTTCGGGTCCAATGGGCTACCCCACTTCTGACAGGACAGCTATACATCAGAGGCTGTCAGACCTGTCATTCAGTCAATACTTGGCTACAGCAGCTCACAGAAAAGTCCACTGACACCTGCCCGTGTTTTTATGAAGATGAAGGGACACCCTGGGATGCCAGGGAGGAGACAAGTGTGGCCAGGGCTCCTCTGACTCCACCCCCAAGTGTAGACAGGCCTCCTCTGGCTGCCCCTCCCCCCATCTCTCAGTCCAATCCTGCTAACTCAGGCTCCAGGCCTTTTCCTTCCCCAGGTGAGGTGGAAAGTTCCAGGCTTCTTTTCTACCTTCTATCTTCTGCCAAGGGGAGATTTTTTTTTTTTCTGTATCCCGTGGGGCTGAAGTCCAGTCCTCACTTCCCTGGTGTGGGACCTGAGTGCTACCCACATGCAGCTCCCCTTGCCCCACCTCCCTAGCCCTCTGCCTGCAGGGCCCCGTCCTGCCCCACCTCTTACCTGTGGTATAGCAGGAGGGAGGCTGTGACTAGGAATCAATGCATTGTTGTATGTAAAGCATTTAGTTCATGCTAAATTCTGTGTCTACAAAAAAAATTCCCCTCACTGCCCACCTCCCTTCCCATAACAGCACTCCAAACCAGGTACCACTATCCCCAGCAGGCCCCTACCTGGAAGTCTTTACTCTCTGGGCTCCTGCTTCAGGTTGCTCTCTCCCCTTCTGAACCTTCCCTTTTAGGAAAATGAGTCATAAGGACACTAAAATAAAGAAAGAGCAGAAAGAGAACTCAACAGCCTGGCTCAATTCTAATGGGAAGTTGAAGAGGGACGCCATGCTAACCTGAGGAGAGTCAGAAGATGTGGAGAGGAGCAATGAGGACAGGAGTAGAGGGGCTTAAGTGTGGCTCAGGTGGGGGCAGGATGCAAGGTACCTAGAGAGTTGCAAGTGGTTTGGGGACTTGCCTTGAGAGTTTGTGGTAATGGCATGAGGTGCCTGACACCTGAGGGGTTAGATTAAGATTCTAGGCTGGAGAATTTCAGGAAGGTCCCCTGGAGGGGATGGGTAGTCAGTGGGCCAAGCCATGGGAGCAACATTGAGTTATGAGAGCAAAGGACATTCCCATCACTCCTGACCTGCCAATCTCCCCAGCACTGTGTAGAACCCTCTGTGTCCTTACTACACACAGCCCAGGGTTGAGCTAGCAAGGGAGGCAGAGGTGGCCACCATTTTGAGGGCCCAGTGTCCAGGGGAGTGTGTGCTTAAAGAGCCAATGACTAAGACTCAGAGTAGTTAAGTAGTTTGCCAAGGCTACACAGCTAGGAAGATACATCCAGATGCCTAAACACTGGAATGTTTCCTCAGGCCTCCTCTGAGAGCTCAGCTCACAAGCCTGGCAGTGGCACAGCCCATGCTGGGCCCTGTCTGCCTCGGCCCACCAGACCGGATCTGCAGGCCATACTTCCTGTCACTTATCTCCACTACCCAAAGATAGACTCCCACATGATGGATTTCACCAAGGCCAATCCACCCAGCCAGCCTCCTTGGAGAGAGAGGATCTCTGGCCCAGTCTGCCTTTGGATGAGTAGAGGAGGAGTTAGAGGAAATGGAGCCAAGGTCTGGGAGCTGTTCCAGAGTCCACTTGTCTACTCCCCCATTCCTGAGGCCCAATCAGTGTTCCTGTCAGCACAATGCCCTGCACCCACACCCACAGTATGCAGTGCTAGGCAAAATGTCCTGCATTGCCTGAGGCCATAGTGTCTGAGGCCATAGTGTCTGAGACCTGGGTGTCCATGGGGCCTTAGCGCAGGAACTAGAGTAACCACAAAGAAGCTGGAGACCACCTGGATAGTGGAGCCACAGTGTTAATTCAAGGGGCTCTTAGAGAAGATTCTGGCACCCAGGTGCCCAGTCTGTGCCACCTGAGGGACCACTGTCTACAGGACCAGCCGTTGGGCTGGCGCAGCCTCTGACTGCACACAGGTGGTGAGGATGGACTCCGTGTCTAATCTGCCCCAGGCTCCCAGGAGCATGGAGGGCAGTATTTCTTTCTGACCAGGTCATCAATCAGAAACCCCAGGTTGGCTGGGTGAGGCCTCCAGCCTGCACACAGCTAATGGACTGAGCCTGATGTGGGGAACGTGATGTTGGCGGGCTCCTGCCTGAGGGGACAAACATGGGTCCAGTTGCCAGGCAGAGCCTGCTGGTGGAGCAATGCCTCTGGAATGGTCAGCACTGCCCAGCACACACATACAAGTGTGCGCATGCATGACCCACTGGCTGTGTCACAGGCACCATGATATTAGGAGTGCGGAGCAAAAGTTAGAAGTTGTTCAGTCTTTCACTGTGAATTTTCCAGCCTCTCTGCCTTGCATGTGTTGTGTTGTTTATTTAGGATGCAAACTCCTACTTGCGCTTCACAACCCACCTCAGTAAGTCCTATTCCACCCTAGTCCCCCTCAATGAAGTGGGCTGCTAAACAGGAGATGTGCCCAGAGTGCCGACATGACTACATCCACTTTACCTCTCTGTTACGTGCGCAAGACCCACTCTGCTGCTTTTCAGGAGATGAGGTGCTGGCAGGGTGAATTGCTATGCTACAATCACATCTGCTCCTGGCCAGTGTCTGGGCTGACATTGTGGTCCTTTCCCTGTCCCTACTCAACCTTCGTGTTGCACTTGGTGCCCCCTCCCCAGGAGCCTCCTTGTCTCCCCAAGTACTGGCTAAGTATCTCCTTCATCTTCACCCTATGATCAGTGTTGCTGGTTCCTGGTTACCTGCATGACAAGAAAATTAAGACACAAACTCCTCTCCTTCCTCTCTGCTCCTTCTAAGCTGAGGGATATCCCTGCTTGGGGTCCCTGGCTGGGGCTCAACACATAGCAAGCATTTGCTGGGGGTGAGCTGCTCTGGCCTCTCCTGCATGGGAGGAAGGGGGGCAGCCTTGGGGCAGCTTCCAACCTCAAGGTCACCCTGCCCTGGCCACTTCCCTGGCCTCTGGGTTCTCCTTCTTCAGCCACCCCACCCCACCTTGATGCAGCAGAAGAGGAGGGACAAGTGACAGGACAGTATGGAATAGACACATGCTTTCAATAAAGTAGCCAGGCATTACCTCTGACATTACCCTGTCTCCTAGGTGGCCAGGCTGAGCCAGATGCCCAGGGACCAGCCCCTGGGCATTCTTCTGGAACAGTGTTGCCATATGGCTGTGACCTTCACCAACTTCTCTGGTAGGCATGCCCCTGCCCAGCAGATGAGAGAAGAGGGTGGCCCTGGGCAGAAACTGGGGAGGCAGGGGGAGAGGGGGAAACTCCTGGCCTGGGGCAGGAATACTGGAGGGTGAGGGGAGGTAGGAAACCCTTGCTCTTGTTCCTGGCTTTGTCTCTGTTTTGTGGGTTTCTGGATGGGCCCTGTCCCCACCTTAGCCTGGTTTCTTGGTGGATGACAAAGGCCTAGGCTGGGCATCCTCTCCTAGATCCTGGCCCGGCCTAGAAGGAGGGAGTCCCTCCCTCCCCTCCTGAGGGAAGCTGGCTGAGCTGGCATTCAGGCACCCATGGAGAGGGTGGCCTCTCTGCTTGGCAGACTAGTAGAAGGTGTAAAACTCTCCTAGTTGCCGTGGCTACAGGTGTCACCCTGCCAAGGACTTGTGAAGCGCAGCCAGGCCCCTGAGTGCCAGAACCTCTCAGTTTTTCCGGAACTGATTCACAGGGTGAGAAGCAGCCGCCATTGAGATGGGAAAGGTGCTGGGCCTTGAGGCTCTGCAGAGTTGCCTGCAGCCGGCCACCTGCATTCCCACTTTCCCAGGACTGCATCCACAGAAGGAGTAGGGGGAAAAAAAGATGGTCAGGGTGGAGAGAAGGGGTACCCTGGAGCTTGCAGCTGCACCAGCGCTAAAGGGACAAAGGTACTGGGACCCGCACTCCAACATCACTGTGACAGGCAGAGAAAGGAAAGTCTAAGGGCACCTGTGGCTCACACCTGTAACCCTAGCTACTTAGGAGGTGAAGCTCCCAGGATCACTGTTCAAAACCAGCCCAACAGGAATGTCTATGAGACTCTTTCTTTTTCTTTTTCTTTTTTTTCTTTTGGCCAGTCCTGGGCCTTGGACTCAGGGCCTGAGCACTGTCCCTGGCTTCCTTTTTGCTCAAGGCTAGCACTCTGCCACTTGAGCCACAGCGCCACTTCTGGCCGTTTTCTGTATATGTGGTGCTGGGGAATCGAACCCAGGGCCTCATGTATACAAGGCAAGCTCTCTTGCCACTAGGCCATATCCCCAGCCCTATGAGACTCTTAACTCCAATTAACCACCAAAAAAAGCCAGAAGAGAAGCTGTGGCTCAAGTGGTAGAGCACTAGGCTTGAGCAAGAGAAGCTCAGGAGCAACGCACAGGCTCTGAGTTCAAGCACTAGGACCAGTACAAAAAGGAAAAGCAAAAGGGTGCTCAGGTTGGTCCAGAGCTCAGGTACTGTGGTCACTCAGATCAGTCTGATGCCAGCTCTTCTACCAGGCAGCAGAGTAATTCCAGACAAGTCTCCTACCCCACCTATATTTCATGTCCTTATGTCTCACAGCCACAAATTGGGTCACCTGACCAACAGAAATGTATTCCTTCACAGTCCTGAGGTCGAGTATTGCTGTTTCTGAGGCTGCTGTCCATGGCCACCTTCCTTGGTTTACACCTGGTTTCCCTTCTGTGTGTCTGTTCCCAACCTCCTCTTCTCATAAGGACACTAGGGCCATTCGCCAAGTTCTAATAATTTCACCTAAACTGGCCCTTCTAAAACCCTGTATCTAAGTGAGTCCCCTTAGTGAATTGTGAATTGTCAGATACTGGGAGATGGAGTGTGAAGGAGCATCATGCAGTCTGTGCCCCTCTCTCATGGACACCATCTACCATCCAGTCTATAGCCCTGTCTTCCATGGACATTATCTGTCATTCTGTCTATAACACTGTCTGCCTTGGACTCTACCTGTCATACAGTCTATAACCCTCTCTGCTGTGGAAACCACTTGCCATCCAGTCTATAGTCCTGTCATCTATGGACAGTGTCTGTTATCTTGTCTATACTCCTGTCTGCTGTGAACACTGTCTTCCATCTGGTTAATAGCTGTCTGCCATGGACACCATGTCTGCCATGAACATCGTCAGCCATGACTTCATCCATTAGAACTAAGGTCTACCTCAGAGGTTACTGTGAAGATTGGATGAAGGACAGTGGAGACATGAGTGCATCCAGCTGCTATCATACAGGAAGTGGGCTTCTAATTCTCCTCTCAGAATATATGCATTTGGAAGCACAGAGGCAAGGCATTTTGAATTGGGTGGCCAGCTCATTACAGTCTCTTCTACATAAAAATTCCATAAAAGCCCATCAGGCCATGGGTGTGCTAATGATGACAAGGGGTCATGAATCAAAGACTGTGACTAGTCTAGTCAAGACTGACCAGACTCGTCAGATGTCCCAGTAAATGAAAATATTCATGATCAGGACAGTGATTATAACTTCAGGTAGGCTGTTAATGGAACGTTTCTCTTTTATTCATCACAGAGGTATCTACAAATATTTGAAAAATAATAAGGCACTACTGTGAAGCATACTATTTATTCTGTTCATAGACAACCTAAGGGTCCAAACGGATCCAAGATTCCCTTAAAATAAGTTTGGCCCAGTGTGGGCATGCATGAGCACAGACACACAGACACAGAGGACTGGCCAAAGGGGAAGAGAGCCTGGTCAGGGAGACAGGGATCTGAGTTTTCCCCAGCTCTATAAACCTGGCCTGGTCTGGTCTGAGCACATGCTGGGAGCATTCTTGGCACTGGGTCCAGCAAGGCAATAGGACCAGCCCTGCTCTCAGATCATATGTTGGTAGAAGAGACAATGAACCTTGCTAAGACATAGACAAGTTCTCACAGGTAGCAAAGGCAGAGGAGTTGCACTCAGGATAGAAGAGACAAGACCACAGGTTTGGGCTGTGATCTTTTGGGCTGAGGAGTGGGTGGAGGCTAAAGTGCACAGCTGGAAAGGCAGTTTGAGCAGACAGCTTGTGTGCAAAGTACAGAGGTTCAGGTGACAGGTAAAAGATCTACAGGTATTCTGGGGGACATCTAAATTTTAGCAGAAAGGCAAGAATGGGGAGAGACAATCAGGAAGAATCTTTACATTGCTAATGAAGTGGGCACCGTCTTGAGAGCCATGGATAGCCACTCTGGTGAGAAAGATAGACACAATCACAGTTGTGGAAGATGGTTCTATCTGCTACATAGAAGAAACCAGAATCTGAGGTAGGGATAGGTATGGCCAGGTGAGGGTGGTACCACAAACTCTTGTTCCTTCTCTGGGTGTCCTACTGCCTATCTGTATATTGAAAACATGTGATTGGATGACACAGAGTACCCCCCCACCCGTCCCCATTCCCATAATCTGGACTCAATGCTGGCACAGAAACACCATGCCCCATTTCTGTCTGGGGCTGTGATGTTAAGCTGGCACAGACACCATGCCCCTCCTCCATCCTGAGATGCCAGTGTGAGGGGTGGGGGAGAGGTCTGACCTACAGCACAGTCCTCCAGACCACAGGGTCAAGAAAGGGCTACCTGCAGGCCCTCCCTGAGCCTTTATGATCCACTGTTACTCTCAGGAGGCCCATGACTGGGTCCTGACTCTTCTGACTCCATTTACAAGGTCTGTCAGGAGACTGCTCCCCAGAGGCCATGAACCAGGTTCTCCAGCTAACATCGCATGTGGGGGAGAGAATGTGAGTGATGTAGGCAGGATAAAGGACAGTGCTGCAGTGGTGCCTCCATTTTGCTCTGTGGGCCAACGTGAGGCAGTGTTATACAATGCAGTTTGTCTAAGCTAGCCTGGACCCATTCACTACCACAGGCCACCACTGCAGTATCTGACATCTGACATGGGCCAAGACAGGGGACACAAAGCACCAGGGACATCTGCCTCATTCCAGGCTATTTGTGACACACAAGAACCTGTCACACTTCCTTACCACCTCTCCCTATCTCTACCACTCTAAGACACATGGACTTTCCAAACCCTTCCTCCCTGTACCTGGCCTGTCTACATGGGACTGGCCTGCAGCCCAGGCACCCATCTCCCTCCCAGGGTTTTCTCTTCCATTCTGTTTCCTTAGCAAACAAAAGGCCAAGCTTTTATTTATCTGATGAGCAGAGTATTGTTTCTTTCTAATTCCTTCCTCATTTACCTATTTGCAAAAACTAAAGGGAATTATAAATCAATTTACTCAAAATGTACTATCTTTCTTGATTTTTCCCTGTAACATCTAGAATAACGATTGTATCTCTAGTAAGAAAATCCTTAAAGAAAGGGCCCAAATCTTTGAGTCCAGAGCCCAAGAGGCCCTGGGTATACATTCAGGGCCCCACTGTGGTGTTCATTTTGGAAACTTTGAGGTTCCAGTGATTACTTCCCAGAGGAAATTGCTGTACCTGTGCCTTGCAGGTGAAGCAGGCCAGTCCAGCCCTCTGTTCTGCAGAAATCTGCCCACCTATAAATCTATGTGTCTTTGGCCTCAGGGAACGTGCAGCTCACCACAATCCAGGAACATGTGCTCCTGAAGCCAGACCTAGTGATGAGAATATTAACCACTTAAACTTACCTTGATCCCTCTCCTTGCTCCTGCTGTGTGGGGTGGGGTGCAGGGCCTGCCTGTGAGCCTGTGGGGAACACTTGCTACTGAAGACAGGCTGACCCAGCCATCCACCCTGGGCTCAGTCTGGAAGCTGAGGAGTGAACCCTGCCTACAGCTAAGGTCAGAACCAGGACTCAGACTGTGGCTGCTTCTTCCTTCCCTACACTGCTTCTTAGTGAGGCCAAGTTGTCTTTGCCTCTGAGGTCTTATGCAATGTTGATCTGGGGCCCTAACTCCATCCAGGGCCCAAAGTCAGACCTGATGACTGCCCTGCACCGAGTTGCTGCTAGCTGAAAGGCCCTGGATCAATGCCAGGCTCAGCCCTGGAATTCTGTTCACTTACAGGCTGGCTCACTCTACTGGGCAGTGGCAGCAGCATTAACATGGAGGCTGGCAAGGTGGGAGCACACAGACATGCCAGCCTGCTCTCTGCCAGTCTCTGGTCAGGACACAGGGCTGGCACACTGACTTCCAATGGAAGCATCAGGGAAGGAGATAGAATAAGTCTTGGGGCTGAGGTGGGGGGGCAGACCTTGGAAAACACTGATGGAAAAAGTCCTGATAATGAGCAAGACTTCCTGGGGTAGCAGGGTTTTGTCAGGAGAAAAATACAGCCTTAGTTGGAGCATACCACACCCAGTACCCTGTTTTCTGAGCTCTAATCCACCTAGCACAAACGAACAGTAAGTCCAACCTGAGCACTGAGGGTTAGTGGACCATAGTCCTGGGAGACCTGGACAAGAGTCCCATGGTGAGTGTTGGCTTCTGCACTCCTGCCCTGGGGCCTGGTGTGTCCTCTTCTGGCACAGCAACCCGTCTCATAGCCCTGCCCATGCCAGGAGAAAGCAAAACACATTCCTATCTCTCAAGGTATTATCTCTGAAATCTTCCATTTTCAACCAAGTTCTCCCCTAGTCACCTCCATCTTGTCAAATGGTAGCGTTATCCTCCAGTCACCCAAATAGGGATCCAGTGTTGTCTCTGGCCTCAGCTGACCAGTTCCTTATCAGGTGGAATTCATGCTGGGAAATGTTCACATCCCAGCTCCCACAGCTGGCACGGGTCTTTGCCAGTCCACCTCTCTAGATTCTCTTTTGTGGCCTCTTTGCTCCCATCCAGGCTCCTCTCACCCACTTCCTTCCCTGAGACTACAGGTCTTCTCCAGGTTGCAAATCTGACCGTGAACTGTTCTCCCCAAGCCCCGTCCCTGTGTCCCGGCTAGGGGAGAGGAGCTGACGGACTCCGGCGAGGCGGCGTCCCAGGCGAGGGAGGCTGAGTGGGATCCTTGGACAGGCGCGCTTTGCTGCCCCAGCAGCCCTGGAGCCTGCAGTCGTCGGACTAAGCGCAAGCCCGCCAGCCTCGCCGCCCAGGGGCAAGAGAGCCAGGACTCTGGGCGTGGGGCCGCGGGTTGAAGGGCGACCCCGCTGGGAACAGCTCCGGCCCCGCCCCCTGGAGCCGCCATTGGCCGCGGTAGAGCGGGGTGGACCGGCAGCTTCGTGCGCTCCGCAGCTTCGTGCGCTCCGCAGCCCCTTGCCGGGAAGGTCCTGGCTTCGCAGCCCCGGCGCACAGACGCCCGCGGTTTCCCGGCAGGCCAGGGCGGAGGCGACAGAGCCAGGACCCTCGCACCTGCTCCGCCGATTCCACTCCAGGCGCGCACTGCCACTCCCTCCGCGCTCCCAGCTCCGGGCGCGATGGACATAGCTCTGCTCCATAGCCTGCTGGAGGCCAACTGCAGCCTGGCGCTGGCCGAAGAGCTGTCCTCGGACGGCTGGGGACCGCCCCTGGACCTGGAGGGTAGGCGGGAGGCGGCCGGACCAAGGCGAAGCAGGGACCCTCCCCGGCGCGCTCCGTGCGCCCCGTGCCCCCTGCGCCTTTGGCGGCCCCTCTACGCCCCGGCGCCCCATGCCTTTGGCTGCCTTCGCAGCCCCGCGCGCCCCGCGCCTTTGGCGCCCCTCTGAACTCCTGTGCCCAGAGCCTTTGGTGGCCCCCCTGAGCCCGGCGCGCCCAGCGCCTTTGGCGGCACCTCTCAGTCCCGCTCCGCTCTCTCCAACCGCCAGGTCCCCGCGCCTACTGCAACGCGACCTTGGATCAAATCGGGACGTGCTGGCCCCAGAGCGCGGCTGGATCCCTGGTGGAGAGGCCGTGCCCAGAGTACTTCAACGGCATCAAGTACAACACGACCCGTGAGTGCCCTCGGCCTGGCCTTCCAAGGAGGGCGGAGCGGGAAGCGGGGTGGGGTGGGCAACAGGCGTCTGGAATCCTTCAGGGAGCCACGGTGCCCGAATACCGTGGGTTTTCAGGGAGCCTTACATTTGAGGCTGCCCTCCGCAGCGATTCTAACCTCGATAAGGCTGTTGTGATTTGCCTACAGTTCTCGAGTTCTGCACAACGAGAGGGAAATAGTTCCCCCTCCTTGGGACAAACCTCTCCGGATGCCTGAATTCCCCCATTAGGGCGCCAATCCTTTGTTTACGTGATGCAAGGGTATGCGTGGTGTATACACGAACCCCGTGAATGTTGTGATCAGATCTTTGACCCTCCAGGCCTACCGGGGGTGCAGCAATGGCGGCTCTTGCTCTCTTGAGCCCTTTGCGTCTTAAGCCCTACCCCACCAGCATTGCCTGCCTGCCACTCACTGTAGGTAGGCTGTTTATGGAAAGCCCCAGTTCTGGAAAGCACAAGTCCTCTCCACATTCCAGCAACTGAATGGTGGCCCGGCCTTTCAGCAGGCACGTGTGCGCATACATGCATGTATGCACATACATGCACGTGTGCCTGTACAGCTCTCCCCGCTGGGGCCTTCTTGGTGAGAGGTGGTTGGAGGCAAGTGAGGGGTGCCTTCATGGATGCCAAGCAGCAGTCCTTGTCTGCCAGGGGCTTGGGGACTCCGGGCCAGGTCAGGGCCAGGTGCTCCTAGGAAGCTGCTGGTGAGGTGGTGGGAATGGCAAGGAAGTGATAATCCACCCCCCCATCAAAACAGATGTCCCTAGAAGAAAGGTCCACTCCATCCAGGTGTGCAGGACAACTTCTTGCTCCATCCTGGTCCTGCTCTTGAGGATCCTGTGAGCTCTTTGGGACAGGCAGTGGACACCAGAGGACCTGTTCCATCTTGAGTCCAGAGGCTAAGACATCCAGGACCATGGTGACTATGAAGTTTCTCAACACACAGCTCAAAGCAACTCTAACTGGCTTCCACATCTTCCTGGGCTCAGTGCTGTTCTTCCCAGCCAGCCTCAAAGCCCCCAGGCACTAGCCCAGGACCTTCTCTTTAGAAAAGAGCTGCCTAGTATTATACAACCAATTTATTGCATACCTACTATGTGTCAGCCTGTGGCAGACATGATGACTGATGACTTTGTTGTGGTGCCCTGTGGAGGGAGCAGGGGTGAATAAGAAGGGTGCACAGGCAGAGGGAGAAGCTTAGGCAGAGCTCCCTAACCTTTCATCTCAGCTCAGCACTTGCCTCAAAACTACCAAGTCATGATTCTTGAGAAGACTCACTGCATTTGTATCCATGGGTACACAGACTGAAACACTGGGGCTGAGGCATGCAGGAACAACTTAGGGCTCTAACCAGCTCTGGCATCAGGGGTGAGGATGAGCCATCCAGGATTCTCACCCAGCTCTGTGCACTAGTGCAGGCTGAGAGCCTGGAGCTCTCGCTCTTTAACCCCGTGTCAACACCATCTCTAAAAGTGATACATTCAGTTTGCAAGGAGGGCCTATAAGAGGGAAAAGAGACTCAGACCTACAGCCAGGAGGATCAGGACTTAAGACCTCCGAGCTCTGGAGCAGACTGGATTTGAAAGTCAATATGTGATAGGCAGAGGGGAGGCATTCCAGGTAAGGGAAGAAAGAGTAAGTAGAGGCTCAGAAATGAGACCAGACAGGGGCATGAAGGGCTGAGTATGCACAGCATTGCAGAGGGCCCATTCCCAGATGTAGAAAGGCCAAGGGAAGGAAAAGGACTTGCCTGAGGTTGAGGACATGCTGTCCAGAGGTCAAGGACATGCTAGACCATGCACAGCCAAGTCAATACTGTGTGTCCCTTTTAATCTTTGCCCCCCTACCCCCTAGCCTGGCCTTCTGCATGTCTGTACTAATCCTTACCCCAATCAGTGATGGAGGGTTATATTCTGACCACATGGGAAACTGAGGCATGGAGACAATGAAGTAACAGAACAGAACAAGGATCCAAGCCAGCTTCACTGCCTCTCAGACAGCAGCTGGTCTGAGGTGGGCAGAAAGTTGTGTTAAAAGGACATTGGGATGCCAACAGGATCACAGGAACCAGATTTGGGGTCCTCGGCTAGTAATACAGGGCAGAGCTAGCCCATCAAGGGGACCTATGCTCTCCCTGAGTGACTGTGGTAGTGCCACCAGCCCTGCCAACCAACTGGGCCCCCTTTCTTCCGCGTGGCTCCCTGGGTTCCCTGCAGCCATCCTGGAGAGGCCTGCCTGAGCAGGTGCATCTGCTGCATGGGGGTACAGGCTTCAATCACGTGCTCTCTCCCTGGGCCTCAGTTCCCCCTCTTCAGGGTGGAAGGAAATAGGCTAGCCCATACATGGTTGTTGGGGGCAGAGCACCAAGTTCCATTGTGCACAGACTGCTCTGAGCCCCTTCACATGTGTATCTCTGTTCCAATTTCCCTCCATGTGTGGTCTGCCCATCCTCTCTCTGCTCTGAGTTTCCCCGCCTGCTTCCTGGATCTCTTGTCTTTCTCAGATTTTCTGTTTGTTCTATCTAGCTCCTCTCTCCATTCTAACTCTCTCTTCCCCCTCTTCTCTCTTTCTTCTCCCTCTTCTCAATCTTCTCTTTGCACCGCTCTCCCTCTGTCCATCTACCCTGTCCCTTCACCACTTTTTGTGTCTTTGCCTGCTCCATCCCTCATTCCATCTGTCATGGTCTAGACCTTCTCTTGCCTATGGTCCTGGTGGCTGCACAGGGGTGCCTGCTGCCTCCTCTCCAGACACCCCAGCTCATCTTCCTCATGTGGAGGAAGTGCAACATGGCTCAGCCTTGGTTCTTTGGCCTCAGGCGCTCACCATGTCCTCCTGGGAATAGGGGCCATCCATTCTGTGGCACTTATGGGACAGGGTTGCTAACCTAACCCCATGAGGAGGTATAGGAGCTCCCACTTTCCAAACGTCCATGTGGTAAAATGGAAATACCTCAACACAGGTAGGGACCCTCTTTCCAGCCCTGCAGGGTTGAAGTGAAAGGAGATTTTTGAGGCCTGCCCGTAGGATCCTCAGGTCTGTTAGACCTTGCTAGCACAAATCCATATTGAGAAGAGGGGTTTGGTGAGCAGAGACCCAGCCCGGAAGTCTTCCTACATAGGCTGGGGTAGGCCCAGGGGGACTCAGAGCTGTGTGTACCTCACATGTTGAGGACCCACCCTGGGGCAGGGCTGCCACCTGGGAGGGCCCCCACACAACCCACACCTCAGCCTTCTGGGCTGAGGGAATAGAAGCTGTGAGCCTGAAGCACCAGGTTGCATTCTCAGTCTCCAGGGAGATTTGGTCTTGGCCTGTGTTCCATCTCCCAAGGATTTGAAGCTCCTCCCACTCTCCAAGTGTGAGAACTGTCTCCCACATGGGTGGTGAGGGGCAGCTTCATAGGCAGGCCATCACAGAAGGTGTGGCTCAGTGAAGGAAGAAGGACAGGGTAGGGGGACCTCCAGACATGTGGAATAGCTGGTGCTCTATGAGTAACAACCAGCTGTTGGACTCTGGAGGAATCTGTTGGCTCTGGAGCCTGAGGCCTAGAGAAGCCTTACTTCTTGAGCTCACCCCTATCCACTTCCCCCTTCCCCAGGGATTTAAAGCCATAACTGAGAGACTGACAGACAGACTCCTCAAGAGAACCTCGTGGTGTTTGCTCTTGAGTAAAATAGTGCTGTAAGCCTGTTGCAACATATGGGAGGGGCTGATTTGAGGGGAGAGAAAGTTGGGAAAACTCCCAGAGGAAGAGTTGTTGAATGGAGATCTCAAAAACTTGTGCCAGTGATGTGCCAGATGGAAGCTACTGTGGGAACAGACATGGAGAGGATCATGGAAGATAAGCCATGGCCTTGTTCTGCTAGACTGAGAGGCCTGGGATGTTTGTCCATAGACGATTGTATGGGACCAGAATATTCTACATGGGTGCTGCTTTGTTTTCAGGATATACCACTTAAATCATTATTCAAGGCCACATGGTGACCTTGACCTTGACCTTGTCCCTCCCTTCTCTGAAGCATCTTTGCTGTCTTCCCCACCAGCAGCAACTACAGCAGAGTCTGGATCTCTAAAGCTCTGAAGTGGAAGTAGTTGCCTCCCTAGAAACACTTAGGGAGCTCCCTAAAGGGCTTCATAGTTTTGCCTCAGTGTAGTTGTTGGAGCCCTGCTAACCATGTCAGACAATATGCTCTGCAGTCCAACAGGGTCTGCCAGTGCCTTTGGGGAAAGGAGGGATCTGGCCCATATCCAAGTCCTGGCTGTGCTGATTCCTGAGTGACTAATGCGTGCTCCTGCTTCTTGTCACAGTTCACTTGTCTGTGAGAAGGGAGAGAGAAGATGCTGACCTAGCTGGGCTATGGTGAGCTGCCTGGGCTCCATGTGGACAACTGAGAATTACCAGCACGAAGGACGGATAGGAGTAGAATGTGGCCTTGGGTGTTGATGGCACTTGTTGTTCTAGGTGCCACAGCCTTGTGTTATCCAGAGTCCTAGGACTCTGGCATCTGCATGCTACCTTTGAAGACTGTCTGTTTACCAAGACTTGGAATGTCTGTGCCCAAAGACCTCTATAGAGGGGCCACCCTCGGCCTCAAAGGGAATTGCTGGTACTGAAGAGAGGCTGTGATTCTGCCAGCCAGAGATCTCTTCTTACTCTGTTCCTTCTATGTAGGTTGAGAGCCAGGTCTGGGTCTGCTCACTTGACTGCTTCTCTTGCCTCAGGGCAAGGTTTTCTCTATCTTTGGCCCAAAGACACCTTAAATGGGTCCCTTCCCCTACATCTGGCAGTTCCAGGCCAGCCTGAGGGTCTCCTTTCCACCCCACTCACTCCACCCATTACAACCTAGAGCCATCTGAAGAGAGCTGTGCACAAAAGAGGTCAAGCAAGGGCCAGGGCCTCCACAGGCTCCTATCCTGGGGAAGGAGTGACCTCCCACAGTACACCTCCACTTTTTCACAGACCCATCATGGTCTCCATTAAGCTGCTCAGTGCTGCAATGACTCACTCTCCCCCACTGTCTACTACAAATAGGATTGTACCATGCCTACTCAATGAAATAAAGAGCCCCAAGCAAACAGGGAGCTGGGTGTTTCTGGAAGTTCAGCATAGACCAAACCCCTGAGCAGTATCACACTAAAAGTTTCAGGACTCATAGATACCATAGGCAGATGGCTCCAGAGAGGCCTTTCCCACCCAACATGTTTGCCAATGACAGATTCTAAGTCTCTCAACCCTGCACCCCTTCCAAGCCAGGCTGGCTTCAAGCTGGTTGTCACCAGCTTGAAGGTGGAGGGCTAACTGGAGGGCTCCCACCAGGTGATCTCCTACCACCCACCTTCTCCTTGTGTCATCAGACCAGGACAGAAATGTGTGAGGCAGAGATGAGCAGTCCTGGCTGGCCTACAGCAGCATTGGCTGTGTAGGAGTGTTCACTCTAGAGGTGCACCTTGCTTGTGAAGCTTGGGGAACGAGCTGGGCACTAGCCTGACTTCCCAGCCCTGGATTTCTCTGAGGTTTCCAAGCAGGGGTGAAGCATGGCTAGTCATGCTTTCTGCCAGCAGTGCCTGTTCAAGGCAGTGGAGGCCAGGCTGGGAGGGGGCTATGGCTAGCATATTTTCCCCAGAAAAAGGTAAGAAAAGTCAAGGTCAAGGATTTCCCAGTTAGGCATGAATCCAGATAGGAAGGAGATGGCTGCATCCTGAAGAGCCCAACTAAAGGCAGTGAGAGGAGTGAGAAAGATCTGGACACAACCAAGACTCATCAGAGGTGACACAGCCAGTGGCATCCAGGGATTAAAAGCCTCCTCTTCCAGGGAAACTGATGCCAGAGATACCCAGGGAAGGTGTGCCCCAGGGGAGGGCAAGACCAACTGAGGGAGTAGGCCCCCTAAATTCCCAGCTGAGGGAGTGGGTACCCCTAAATTCCCAAGGAGAATTCCAATGTGCTATGCTTGGAATCTGGAGTTTCCAGGCTGCTGCCTACAAGTTTGTTATTTGATGCTGACCTCCTCCCCTGTGATGGCTACAGTTCAGGCAGCAGGGATGGTGTGAGTGACTCAGAAGCCTTCTGCATATGTGTCTGCAACTGTCACTATTGTTTTCTTGTCTTTCCCATGCAGCTGAGTGGTGGCTGGGCACCCAGGTGGTAAACTGTCCTTTTGTCCTGTCCTGAGTCTCTCACCCTCATTGAGCTCCCCAGTAACCTAGGCAACAGCCTCAGCCGTGGCCCATCCTGTGGACCCCTTGTGCTCACCTCTGTGCAGCAGGTGAGGATGGGTTAGGCTCCTCTTAGGGGACCTCAGCCTTGCTGTGTGGAAGGTGAAGTTCTGCTGTACAGGGCCTCCTGGCTAGGTGGGCAAGCAGGACTTTTTAAATATTTTTTTTTTCTTTAAAGAGGGATCAGCAAGAGAATAATCCTAGTGTGGGAGGAGCTAGGCAGAGGGAAGATTTAGGCCCCTGAGTCACGGGCTGTCAGTCCTGGAAGCCACCTGGTGGAGCTGGGACTGCCCTCAGGCTTAAGACAATAGGGAGCTAATGAGCTCACCTCTGCTTTGGGCCCTAGCAGTGTGAGTCCGGAGTGGGAGGGTTGGGGTGGGAGCTCTCCAAGGTCTGCCACCCGCAGTGAAGGGGAAGCGCTGAGGGTGTGAGGGAGCCAGAGCCTTACTGTCCATGGTGCTGAATGTTCTGGGACTGTGGGGCGACCTGACTCCCTCAGTGGACAGTGCTTGCGTCCCTCCCCCTGTCTGCACTCAGCTTCTTTCCCTCCCTTTGCCTTTCTCTTTTTCTCCTTTTTTTCTTTTTTCTTTGCATACATTAGTTATACAAGGTGGGTTTCCTTGTGACATTTCCAGATATGTAAAAACAATGTATCCTGATCAAACTCACCCCTCTATCACCCTTTCTTACCCCCTTCCCACTTATTAAAACAATGCAGCAGGATTCGTTGTTCTATTTTTATTCATGCAAATAAACTACTTTGATCATACTCATCCTTATTCCCCCTCCTCATTCATCATTCCACTCCCCAACAAAACCCCTTTTACTTTTCTGTCACTCATTTTCTTTTTTAGAATATATATTAATTGCACCAAGGAGTTATACTATAATGTTTCAGATGTGCATATGTTACAATAACTCTCTATTGCTTTCTCTTCTCCCAATTCCCAGTCCCCTATTTATCAACAGCTTTAATCGAGATTCTTTACATCATCTTTATACCTGTTGTTTTCTCTCTGTACTCACCACATTGCTACTTCTCCCCACACACTAACACCACACACACACACACACACACACACACACACACACACACACACACCATACACACGCCAATGTGTGCCCAACCTGGGTAAATGTCCAAACCTGAGTGGAAACTGAGGCCAAGAAGGAAGAACGTATCCACAGACAGCTAGAGACAAAACTATAGCTAGACAAGTACCCAATCTCCCAGGCTTCTGATGACCTCAGGCAAGTCCCTGAACCAGAAACTATTAACGATTGTTGTCACCTAAAATGTGCTAAAAAGTTCCTTGCTTTGGGGGGCTTTCAATACTTGGGAAGTGGCAAACAGACTTCCTAAGCCACAGATCCCAGCAAGAGAGGGCCCTGTCTTCATTGTCCAGCCCCTAATGCCCCTGGCAGGCCACTCTGCACACTGTCAGCATCGATCCTCAGCAGGGGCACCTGTGTTGCTGTGGCAACAGGCACCCACCTCACTGCATCCATCCCCACAGTCGGGCCTGCCCATGAGCCCTGAGACTTCCATGCCCATCCTCCTGTGGTTCTGGTGGGGGTGTTGCTTTCTCTCTCTTTGAGCTGTGCCTGAGGGCTCTGTGCCCTCATTAGCTTCACAGACAGCTCCCTTGAAGGGCAGGCTCTTCTGTCTTCCAGTTCTCTGGTGCCCAGGGTGTGGAGCCATAACCCCAGAGGGAAGCTTTTCCTACCCCACACACCATTGTCTCCCACCCTGCCTTCCAAAGCTCAGAAGACAGAAGTCAGTTTGATTCATCCCCCATGGACCAATGGCAACTTCTGAGGGAACCCAGTGACTCCAGTATGGTCTCTGCCTATTTGTTTGTCCCCATGGAGCTTTAAGTCATACCAAAGAAAATGATCCAAAAAGATGAGGTCTCTAAAATAGATTTTTTTTAAATCTGTGGAGTATGGGGCAATAGGAGACTGTGGAATCTATTTAATGGGTCATGACCAATATTTACATATGAAATGAATGCAATATATCAGAACAGTAGCAAAAAGAAAATATTATAGCTCTTGTCAAGATAAATTTTGCTTTGTGTGACTGAATTGCGGTGAGTGTGTTGGATTATAACACAAAAACAAATGTGTTAAAAGAAAGACACAGTATTAACACCAAAAAATAATAGTAACTGTGTTACTGTGCACGAAGGGAAGGGCTGTGTGTCAAGAGATGGGATACATAGAGGAGGCTCTTGGAAGAGAAGGGACTCAGGGTGTCAGGGAAAGCCCCACAGAGAAGGTAGTATGTGAGCTGAGACTTAAGATAGGATGTCATTTGTCTGAAAGCCATGGGGAAGGTGGGTCAAGGCATGGAGCTGGGCCCATGCTAGACCTGCCAGTGCAAGCATCAGGCCCTGTGGAGGGGGTGGGGTGAGAGCCAGGTGCTGAGGACTTTGATAGCATGTCAATACAGTTGGTCTCTATTCTTGAGAGCAACAAAGAGCCACTGCTGGCTTTAAAGACAAACCATCATGATTGAGGGAGCCAGAGAAAGACCCAAGGAGGCAAGAGTGCCAGTCCACAAGGAAGGCCCAGAGACAGAGGGCTGAGGGACAACAGGAAGGGGCTGGGAAAAGGGAAGAAAACCCCTGACTTACCAGAGAGCAGAGACTCTATACTCAACTCCTCAGGGCCTCAGCTCCTCATTTTGGAGCTTTGGTGTTCAGCACTGTACTTAGAAGAAAGAGCAATCAGAGTGATTGCCTTTCTGAAGGAAGGGCCTAGCTAGCTCTGGACTTCAGAAAAACTAGACAAAGAGCCTGTTCATACTTTCCAGGAAGATGTTCTTTTTTCCCCTACCCTTTGAACTACAGCCAAGATCCTGGTCTGTCTGGCCTTGCACAGGCCTGTTCAGGGGGACTTCAAGCCCCCATCGGAAAGAGGCTGGGCATTTTTCAAATGGATTCCACATTCATCCCTGATGTCTCTGAGGTGGCTTGTTGAGGACTCCTGCCCACCCAGGCGTACTGCTAGAAAGGAAGGTGGTCCTAGGTGCCAGATTATCTAAACCTTTGGAGAGTTGGTGCCAGAGCAGAGCAAGGGGCATCTCTCCTTGTGTTGAGGGCCAGAGTCAACATGGGTGTCCCTGGACTGGCCTATCAGATCATGCCTGCCATGAGCCTCCTGCTCACAGGTACTGGAGGCAGGAGCAGTTCATCCACAATCCCTAGTTTGAAAAATCTGTGAACTCATAGCACTGAATTCAGGAATAATTAAGCTGATAGAACCTTCCCTGTTTTTTCTGCTCTTTAACAAGCATGGTTCCATTGTTTTTAACTCACTGTCAGCTCAGCAGAAATGGGTTTTTAAGTAACCTGATTATTTCAGAACTCACTGCTTCCAAAAACAATCTGAAGTTCCCCTCTGGCTCTGTAACGTTGGACTCTGTGAGCGATTTATTTTAATTATCTTTATATTGTATATCTATCATAAGCCCCAAAAGGAAAACTCACAAACAACTGTCATTAGCCCGAGAGCAATGCCTTGTACAATTACCCCCTACCAATGGTGGTTCAGAACGGCGCTCAGGCAGGAGTGAGGGGTGCTGATGCCATGTGTGGAGCAGAGGTAGCAGGGGTTGGATGGTCTCAACCAAGAAGGGTCCCTCCTGGAGGAAGGTTGTGGGTGGTCTGTATGGAGGGGGGCGGCTCATGGTTAGGAACAAGAAGCCAAACCAAATTTTCGTGTCTAAATCATCTTGTAACTCTGTATCCTTATCCTTGGCAATTAGCTCAATCCCTTTGTGCCTCCTTGCCCTCATGGACAAAGTGGGCCAAGACTGTCCTGGAGCCTAATCCAGAGGGTGGCCATGAGCACTGTGTGTAGGGAGCAGCTAAGGACCTGACCCATGGAAATGCGCTATACAATGGCTGGCATTGTTAAAATCCCAAATGCTGGGAACAAAGTATAGAGCACTGAAATGTGAAATGATCTGAAGTAAGGATGAAAATTATTTGTTGTGCTAAGAGTTGCTAAAGCAACTCTTCGGTCACAACCCAGTGCTCACAATTGGGCTCAGTGTTGTTGCAAAGGAACACAATGAAAAGAAGGGTACAAAAAGCCCAAGATTGCATCCAAGCTGGGCTTTGGTGGCTATGTAAGATAAGCCTTCCTAAGCCTTCTCACATAAATGGCCTTCACATAAGCTTTCAGGCACGTTATGTTTGGGAGCCTAGGGGAGCTCAGGAGGAGGGATCTAGGGAGGGCTGACCTGACTCTTGGTGGTTGGCATTTCTGTAGGGAATGCCTACAGAGAATGCTTGGAGAATGGAACTTGGGCCTTCAGGATCAACTACTCACTGTGTGAACCCATTCTGGATGATAAGGTGAGTGGCCGCACCTGCCCCACCAGGGTCCTAATAAAAGTGGCAGGATGCAGAACACATGGGATTAGGCACAGGTAGCTGGGTGCAGCATGGGCAGAGAGCCTGAGGACAGGTAGTGAGATTCAGCACAGGTATGGGATTCAGCACAAGTATGGGGTTCAGCACAGGTATGGGACTTAGCACAGGTTAGGTAGTATGACTAGGATAACTAGTAGGATGCAGGTTGAGCCCCAAGAACCCAAGGGTAGCAGAGTCCACCCTGTGTCACCAGTCCTCCTTTCTGCAGCCCCACCCCCTGCCATTACCCCTGCCCTGTTCTGTGCTGTGTGGCACGATGGTGGGAGTGAGGAAGAGGACACAGATTCCCAATCCCAGGAGAGCTTACTGCGGTGAAGAGTGCCAAGGGCATGACCATGCGCCCTGTGAGTGGGCACACTCTTCTTCCTCTGACTCCTGAGGAAACAGGAACAGCCCACCAGGGCTAGGTGCAGGAACTTGGACCTCTCCAGGCCATATGACTCTGGGTCCAGCTTTGTTGGGGTAGTGCTGGGAATGGAACTCACCCCCAATGCATCCTGGGAATGGAACCAGCCCCTAGTGCATCCTGGGCATGCTAGGAACAGAACCAGCCCCCAGTGTGTCCTGGGTAAGTTCTACTGCTGAGCTGCATCTCCAGCAAGCCTGTCTTCACTCTGACCCAAAGTAATGCATTCCTGCTCCATCCCTCTAGACGGTTTCCCAGGGCAGTGCTAAGTGGGGTTGGAGGCCTTCTCCAAATGAAGTCCAATGCAAAGGCAGAAGCATGTGCCTGCCCTTAGAAAGCAAAGAAGGACTCCAGGGACAACAGGAGGGGCCCAGGGTTTAGAGAAGAAGGGCTTCTGCCAGTCTTCTGTCCTCACTGTACATTCTTTCAGCTGCTCCAGTACTGGTAACCAACATAGCAGAGGAGAGGGCACCTGCTACCCTGGCAGGGTGGAGTCTTTTGTCACTGGTATTACTTAGAATTGCCAGCACTCAGCAATAATTTTTTTTAGAAAGTGGGCTTTTATTCAGTTTGAATAGGATCCTGTCTCAACAACCCCCCCCCAAGGAAAAAAACACAACAATTTAAATAGTACTTCTAAGGACTCTGCAGACACTGTACACCCTCATTGCAATGCCAGCCTCACTGAGCAATCCCAATCCACCCTCAGACTTTCCCTGAGTCTCTGCTTCCAAGGTGGGAGGGTAGGTTGGCCCAGTGTGTATCTGTGACAACTAAGGCCCAGAGATATACCTCAGCTGCTCAGCCAGTTAGGGAGTCCAGTTTTGTGTTTATCTTTTAGATGTAGCTACATCTCTGCAATATCTAAAAGGAGACTGTGTCCAAGCTTGCCACAAAATGCATTCTGGGAGGCTTGACAAGGCCAAGACTAACATGACTGGGTTTCAATGGGGCTGAGCTCCAGGAGCCAGGCTTGGTGTGACACTTGGAGCCTCTTCTGCTCCAAGTCAGGACACCACAGGACCACTAGGGTGGCATGCCCAGCTCTGTCCTCACATACCTGTGCCCCTCTTCCTGTGTCTGTCTGTCCAGCACAGGAAGTATGACCTTCACTACCGCATTGCCCTTGTTGTCAACTACCTGGGCCACTGTGTTTCCATGGCGACCCTGGTGGCCGCCTTCCTGCTCCTCCTGGCTCTGAGGTGAGTAGGCCTCTCTCCCTCCCTGCCTCCACTGTCTCCCTCTCCTAGGCAGAGCCTCCACATGGGGATCCAGAGTCAGTGTGGAGGGGTGTTGGGCTGGGTGCAGGGCACTGACCACCTGCAGTCATGTGGGGGCTAAGCAACCCACCATGGCCATCCTGGGGAGAGCACCTCGATGGCAGCCTTGCCCTCACCTCAGGCTGACCTGATACACAGACCTTTCTCAGCTGATCTTCAATCCTGACTAACCCCTTGCCCCAGCCCCATCTGCACTCTGACCCTACTGACCCCTGACCCCACCTCCCCACAGGAGCATCCGCTGCCTTCGGAATGTGATCCACTGGAACCTCATCAGCACCTTCATCCTGAGGAATGCCACGTGGTTTGTGCTGCAGCTCATCGACCATGAAGTACACGAGAGCAATGAGGTCATTGCGGGGAAGTCCGGGCCTGGGCTGAAGCCTGGCCATCTCTCCAGATACTTAGTGGCAGTATCAGACGTGAGCTCTCCTCCACCCCAGCCAGTGTCTCCAGCCAGATCTCTAGACTAGGGTCTTGGGAGCTACCCACAGCCCAATACAGAAGCTCACGTGTCTTCGCTTCCAGTGTTCTGAATTCAGGTCCCTTAGGGAGAGCTCTGGCCCCTGTCATCCCATTTGAGCATGGATGGATTATTGCCCCCCACAGAGAGAGAGAGAGAGAGAGAGGTATCACATGATTACCCAGGCCCCACACTGTAAGGATACCACCACAGCATGGCTGGCTCCATGGACTAGGAGACCACCCCAAGTTGTGTCAGCTGCTACTGCATAGTATCCAGTAGCTATAAATCTGCATACTGGGCTATACACACACACACACACACACACACACACACACACACACACACAACACCCTGCTGTTTGGTACACAATCTGATAAGCTAGTCCTGAGCAGAGCACCGGCCTGGTTTACCCTTCCCTTGGCCCCACACTGACCCTGCCTTGGAACTAAGCAGGTGCAATGAGACGCCAGGTGTCTTCTGGCTCGAATATTGGCTTTGTCAAGGGAGACATCACTAGACTTGGAGGAAAGAAGGGACTCTCACTTCAGCAAGTCTTTCTCAAAGGAAGGAGGCAGCAGCTACCTGGGCCCAAGATCAGGGCTAGGGCCACGGAGGGCAGAGACCTGGAGCAGCTAGAAACTTGGCACAGAGCAATTATCCAAGACTCTGGATGTCAGAACTAGGCAGGATAAGGGGTGATTGCCCTGGGCCCCTTCAAATGGCTTACGTCTAAGCCTGCTGCCTCAACATGCAAGCCTTGGCTCAGAGAGTGCCCTGGGGTAAGCCCAGAGGAAAGAGGCCACCCAGGGAGACTCTGGTCTAGAGACCTTCATCCAGAACCATACTCAGTGAGGTTTACTGCATGGTTCC